>NC_090373.1:150535306-150852639 GCF_036365525.1 Heterodontus francisci | reverse complement strand
ATGACAGCCTGCACCTGTGGGAAGCCAGCCAGAGCCACAAACCCAAGCGCCCGCTTACTCTGACTGAGGTCATCACAGGGGAAGTTTACATAATTGCTAGCTCTGACAAAGAAGCCATCAGTCACTTGTCTTGGGCATTTTTGTGCCCCCAATTGTGAGATCCTGCAAATGTCTCCGGCAGTAGCAGATTGGCTGCCATGATAGACCCCATCCCCTATTCTACCACTGCCAAAAGTTAAAATCAGCCCTTTCTATTCTACGCTGCACTGCTTTGATATAAGTTGACTCGACAATCTTCCATGTGTCCAAGTCTCAACTTTGACCTCAGTCATGGCACAATCGGAAGGCATTGGGCAGAAACCAGGGCACTGAAATCACAAATGCACCGCAGCCTCACAGCTCCAGGGACCCGGGTTCGATTCTGGGTACTGCCTTTGCGGAATTTGCAAGTTCTCCCTGTGACCGCGTGGGTTTTCGCCAGGTGCTCCGGTTTCCTCCCACAGCCAAAGACTTGCAGGTTGGTAGGTAAATTGGCCATTGTAAATTGCCCCTAGTGTAGGTAGGTGGTAGGGAATATGGGATTACTGCAGGGTTAGTATAAATGGGTGGTTGTTGGTCGGCACAGACTCGGTGGGCCAAAGGGCCTGTTTCAGTGCTGTATCTCTAAATAAAAATAAATAAAAATAAATGGGAAATGATCATCTCAAAACTGAATGCAATTGCCTGAAACTCCTCCTAGTTATTTTAGCAACAGGTCCAGTTGACAGCAGGTCTTGTTCCAACAGACTGCAAATGTCTTCCACCACCTGACACCACCCTGAGCCCCCTTAGACACTGGTGTTCTGATATGGCGAGAAGCTTATCCTCTGTCTATAGACCCTGTGTGCTGGGTATGGCCTCCTGTGAGCTGCACCTCTCTGCTGAACCCCCCCCCCCTCCTATGGAGTTGCAGGTCTGTGAGCACCATGATGCTGATGTAGGTCCTGCCACTGCTGCTGTTGATGGTGTTCTCATCTCAGGTTCAAAGTAACACAGAGTAAGTGGCACCCATGCTGAACTGATAGAGAAGAACTCCAAAGTGCAGATCAGAGCTCCAAACCTCCAAAATGCAGATGATGCCTCTAAAATGTGTAAAGTAATCTTCAAAGTGTACTTGGCACCTCCAATGTGTAAGATAACCTCCAAGGTCTGTAAAGTAACCTCTTAGTGCAATACTATGAACAAACCCTTTGACACAAGCAGGTAAGAAAGTAGTTGGGAGTACTGAGTACTTATTGACATATTTCCTTGTCATGGTTTCAACCCCCTCAATTGCTCATGTCTTCTTGCCTAGCTTTCACTGGCGAGTTCCAGGAAACCCATAGAACCAAAGTTGAACTGTAAAAGCCAGGTTATTATTGCTCGAATTGAGCAGTTAACATATTGAAATTGACAACTTGCCTCTCCTGAGGGGGTTGCACAAATGCATACTAGCCAACTGGAGTGAAAATGTGAAAGTGGGTTGGAGTTGGCTTCCCGATGCACTCACATTTTTCCTGGATTTCACCCCTCACCCACACCCAAATCCACGAGCTCAGTCACCCATGGTAAAATTTTCCCCAGTGTTGCACTGGTTTATGAAAAAATCAATTGGAAACACCTTAGCACTGCGGTGAGATTAAAGAATATTAAAATGGTCATTAAAAATTTAGGAGGGAGAAAAGGGAAAATTCTTGCCTTCAGCAGTAAATGGTTCAATTCAGACTTTCAATGGTGGTGCAAAATGGGTGGTAGCAAATCTGCTGCCATAATCGACCCCATCCCCAATTCCATCACTGCTAAAAATTAAAATCAGCCCTTTCTATTCTTGGTTACACTACTTTGATAAAAGTTGGTTCTGCAATCCTTCACATGTTAAAATCTTTGCCTCGACATCAGCCATGGTACAACTGGGAGGCACTGAGCAGAAACCACACAATGATGTGTGAAATCACACAAAGGGAAAGGACCATCTGAAAACTGAATATGTTTGTCTGAAACTCCTCGCAGTTATTTTAGTGCATTTGTTAACCTATTTTAAGTAAATGAGTTCATGCCTTTACAAAAGTAGCAGAATAAGGAATTTCAGCTGAATGCATTGAACATCCACACTTTAGCATCCCACTGGCCTGGTGTCTTCCTACAAGGATGGTGCCGAGGGATGATCTTTGTGCCTCTCTTAATGACAAGTTTCAGAGCAGCTTTGGTGCATTGCATTTACAAAAACATGGAAGAACAGAAAATTACTTAAAAAGAGGCTTCTCAACCCCAAAAAATAACATAACTCTATTTCATTGTTTAAATACACTATTCCAACTAAGAAATGCTATTTTGCATCAAGATAATGTCTAGGCTATAATAACACAGTTAAATGACTTTATTACTACCCACACTTTTAAGACAAAATTTCTTAATCCCCAAACCAAGCCTGACTCAGACAATGTGCAACAACAGCATGCTGGAATGGAGAGATAGAAGCAAATTCATCCTCTTGCCCAATCACAATAACAACTGAAATTCCTTCTTCTGTTACTTTGGTAAAGGCATTAACTCATTTACTTAAAATAGGTCAACACCTGCACTAAAATAACTGAGAGAAGTTTCAGACAATGCATTCAGTTTTCAGATGGTCGCTTCCCATTGTGTGATTTCAGTGCCCTGGTTTATGCTCAATGCAGGTAAGTTGCAGGCACCAGCAATCAGGCTACCCAGTTGAGCTTGCCTGTCAGCACCTTAATTTTGGACCACATCAAGGCCCAAAAGTAAGTCAGGAAGGTTGGGGAGGGGAGACAATTGGGAATGTGGACTGGTAGCAGCCCACAGTTGTCTTATGGAACCAGAGGGAGCACTCCTGCTCCATGGAAGTTTTGGGGCCTATTTTTGAGCAGCCTCCGGCAATCCTTTTAAGGACCTCTGGTTCAGTTGCTCATGACCCAGAAATGTCACTTTGAGGTTAAGCATGGTATCACGCAGGCCCCCATCTGCCAAGAATCAGACACATTAATTTCACCACATGGACAATAAAACTTCAAATTGTTGCTGGGAAGAAGAGAAGGCCTATTACAAGGGCTGCCAGACTGGCTGGAAAGACATTTTTGCATATTAACAGACAGTACTTGAAAGGACAAAGGGGCTATTCCCTGCTCAAATTTAACCCACAATGGACCTTTGATCATCAGGCATTGTGTGGAGAGGAGACATTCCAAGGTCTGCTAGGAGAAGACAATCCACAAGGGCCAGGACTGATTAGGTGGGCTGGTCACATGACCAACTGGTTGATGCAGGTTTTTTTGAACTTGCCACAGAGAATTTGAATTCAGAAAGCTCTTGGCTCCTGGAATGAAGCAGACCTCCTCTCCGCTCCCATCTCTTTCTCACGGAACTGAAACCCACTGAAGACACATGAACCCCAAGAGAGAAAAGTCTCCTACAGTGAACAAGGTTTAAGAAGAACACTGGGCCCCAACATAAAACAAGATCAACCTACAAAAGGACTCTACAGTGAGCTCGAAGAACTGTAACAAACTCTTCAGATATTGCCTCAAACCTCTCCACTTTATTTTTCTTCTGCTCTTTTCTGTCCCTATCTGCATGCTAGCGTGGGCGCATCGTGTATCCATAGGCGTTAACTGAATTAGAATTTAAGTTTAAGTTTAAAGAAATTTCACTTTTCTTCTTTAAACCTAAGAAAGCCTGTTTGTGTTTGTTTCTTTGCCTTATAATTGGAAAGCGGTGAACAAGGATTTACCAAGGGAGAGCTAAAAACACAGTGTGTTAAAAAACAGTGTGTTACAGCAAGACCAGGTAAAGGCTGAAAGGGACCCCTAGACACCTTTCTCACCTGGTCATAGCAATGGCAAGCTCTGACTAGGGTAGACTAATTTAGGTGTCCAGGTCTAAGATGAGTTCAGGAGCCTCATTTCAATGTTGAAACAAGGCCAATATTTATTTATTTCAGGCATCCACCAAGGCCGCCTAAAATAAGGCCCCACCCAAATTGGTAATGGCCCAAACACCCATGCTGTTTAGGCACAGGCCCCTATAGTACTAAACTGACTATTATTGTGCCCATTTTAGGCCCATAAAAATCGATGCTACAATGTTAAATTTAGTCACCAATGTGTGACCACTTCAATTATGTAGGCAGTGACTGAGATGAAAATTTACAATTATAATGAGTGCTACTTGCCAAATTTGCTTTGAGCATAACAAATCAAAGCTAAACCGGCACTTGATTATTCACTTAAAATGTGCACACCGTCCTGTGCCAAGTCCATTAATAATGTTGCAAGTCTGATTCAGAGAGCGTGCAAAGAAATGCCCAGGCCTCTACTGCTGGGTTTTTAAAACTTCGGGAGTGAAATTCTTCCTGCTGATAAATGTAGTAGAAATTCTGCTCTTCCAAGCCCCACATTTTAGGCCTTTTTTTTGTTTTACCTTATGGTTGCCAATCTGCTTTCACCTGGAGAGAAATCTTCAACTGCTTCCCACCTCAGACTTGGCTTAAGATACAATTGTGATCCTGTTGATATAATAGGACCCAAATTTGCATAAATCCATGAGGCATACCTCAGCCTCCTGCAGTATCCTGCAGGTTAAGATTGCAGATGGAGGGAAAAGGGAAGGCAACTAATCTGCTTGGGTTTAACTGCCCAAGCACCTGGTCTCTGATGAGTAGGGAGTGGTCGAGTTAAGTCAGACAGGTCGGTATAGTTAAGATACAGATTTCTTTTGGGCCTCCTTATCTCGAGAGACAATGGATACGCGCCTGGAGGTGGTCAGTGGTTTGTGAAGCAGCGCCTGGAGTGGCTATAAAGGCCAATTCTGGAGTGACAGGCTCTTCCACAGGTGCTGCAGAGAAATTTGTTTGTTGGGGCTGTTGCACAGTTGGCTCTCCCCTTGCGCCTCTGTCTTTTTTCCTGCCAACTACTAAGTCTCTTCGACTCGCCACAATTTAGCCCTGTCTTTATGGCTGCCCACCAGCTCTGGCGAATGCTGGCAACTGACTCCCACGACTTGTGATCAATGTCACACGATTTCATGTCGCGTTTGCAGACGTCTTTATAACGGAGACATGGACGGCCGGTGGGTCTGATACCAGTGGCGAGCTCACTGTACAATGTGTCTTTGGGGATCCTGCCATCTTCCATGCGGCTCACATGGCCAAGCCATCTCAAGCGCCGCTGACTCAGTAGTGTGTATAAGCTGGGGATGTTGGCCGCTTCAAGGACTTCTGTGTTGGAGATATAGTCCTGCCACCTGATGCCAAGTATTCTCCGAAGGCAGCGAAGATGGAATGAATTGAGACGTCGCTCTTGGCTGGCATACGTTGTCCAGGCCTCGCTGCCGTAGAGCAAGGTACTGAGGACACAGGCCTGATACACTCGGACTTTTGTGTTCCGTGTCAGTGCGCCATTTTCCCACACTCTCTTGGCCAGTCTGAACATAGCAGTGGAAGCCTTACCCATGCGCAGATTACAGATTAGTCATTGAATAACAGAACAGGCTTGAGGAGCTGAATGGCTTACTCCTATTCCTATGTTCTTTCCTCTGTTCCAAAGTGACCCCACGGCTTCTGCTTCAATCACTAACTCTAGCAGCTTTGAATTAAGGATGAAGCAAACTGAGCCAGGAGATGAGAGGGGAAAAAAACTGCAAGTAAAATAACACAAATGAGGATGTAAACAAAAAAAAAACTCAAAACTATCTTCAAATGTATTTGTAACTTTGTCATTATGTCTTATTTCAGGTAACATGGGGTAAACATCCACCTTTCCACCCAATATCAGTGGAAATAAAAATCAAGCAGTTTCTATGGTAGGTGGTTGATCAGCATTGCAAGTTTTATGCCTGGGTGGCAAATTAAAATTTGATCACCTTATACTTGGTCAGTACAGAGAAGGAATCAAAATAGCTTCAGCTGGATACACTGGTAACCCAAATACTGCATGTACCAACTATTACATGGACTACTACATGTAAAGCCAGGCAGTGTGACGCATCTCCAGTATCCATACAATCTATGTTTTAGCTTGTTCTTTTGTTGTCTGTCTGCAATAATTCAAGGTCATACCTGGCCTATGAGAACTGCCTGAATCCGACTATTTCACAGGGCTGTCATAGTGAATCTAGACTCATGTACAGTATTGCTGTTGAGACTGCTTTGAAGGGAGGCTGTACTTTGATGATAATCATTCTTGGTACCTATAAAGAATTTGAAATTTGGTTTTGTTTTTAATTAAAGACTTAAGTCATGTCTTTTGGAACTAGCTCAGTTTGGTTCACTGTTTTAAATTGCTAATGACTGTATCAATGCAAATAGGTTCTCTGTAATCTGCATAAGATACTTTCTTATTCATTATGAATATCTTATTAAAAATGCATATATCTGGGTACCTGTAAAAGGAGTAGGTCATGTAGACAAAATGTATTCAAGGTAATCTGATCTTGTACAGACAGCATTTGATTGAATTTAAGTAGGACGCCTTTGTCAGTTCAGAGAACCATTTACTCGCATGCACAATTGCTATTCAAAAACATGAGTCGTTCTTTGATATGGCCTGAGATAAGCAGTGACTGAGCTTTCCTATTTGAGGGATAAGGCATGATAAGGTACACTAAAAGTCGTACAGGATGATGATGACTTGTGAAATTTGTCATTCAGAAACAACCTTGTATATGCAAAAACAATCTTTCAATGGGTATGAGGCTTATTTGTACTTTTTCATGTTTTTTTTTTCATTTGTTTACATTGTACTTTTAGCATTTGGTGAAGCCTCATATTTTCATTTAATTATAAGTATGTTAAGTGCTTTAATCTGACAATCTGACCTGTGTTTAATACCCAACAGACTGAAACAAGATTGGTCATGTAGTATTGAGACTAGGTTAAATTCAAGCAAATTACTGCCAATACAGTAAGTATTAGTCCTCAGGTCACAAAACTCTGAAAAAGAGCAGAGCCGTACAGAAACAGCGCAGCCCCTGGATCGCAAGGTATAGAATTTCTGCAGTGAGGGGCGATCAACCTGTCCCACCGTCACCTCAGCAGAAATCTTACAGCAATCATTTATGTGATTTCTCTGAGGCTGACATTATGCCATGAGATTGGAGAACCTCCGTGAAAATTACAAAACACTGAAATTCTAGCCATATCAAATATTATATTTTAACTACAGCAGGGAATTTCACCATGAAGTTTATCGAGCTGTTACTATGTAATAGTAGAAAACAATTACACTCTGAATAATTCAGACAAATATTGTTACTGTTTTGAGGCAAAATAATTACAATACAATCATGAAATACTCAATAGGTCTGGCAGCATCTGTGGAGAGAGAAACAGAGTTAACGTTTCAGGTAGATGACCTTTTATCAGAACAACTGTATTTTGTTAAATTTTGTCCATATAAGAGGGTCATACT
Source organism: Heterodontus francisci (assembly GCF_036365525.1). Taxonomy (NCBI): domain Eukaryota; kingdom Metazoa; phylum Chordata; class Chondrichthyes; order Heterodontiformes; family Heterodontidae; genus Heterodontus; species Heterodontus francisci. The sequence continues at coordinate 150,845,197 of NC_090373.1, read as the reverse complement.
TGCTGCAGTAACATCCACAGAATTTTACAAGGACCCTTCAGTGCAAGTTCAGGAATCAAATGAACCAATACTTGGAACATCGAAGGAATCTGACTTTTTATACAGAACTGTTCTGATGGAAGGTCAACGAACTAAAACGTTAACTCTGTTTCTCTCTCCAAAGATGCTGCTGGAACTTCTGAGTATTTCATGATTGTATTGTAACTATTTTGCCTCAAAACAGTTACTATATTTGTCTGAATTATTCAGAGTGTAATTGTTTTGTACCATTACATAGTAACAGCTCAATAATCTTCATGGTGAAATTCCCTGCTGTGTTGGTAAAAGGGGTCCTGACCAAAGTGATGGGGAAGAGATGTTCTAAGAAACAAGACCTAATAAAGCAGAAAAATGCGATATAACTTGTCTGTGTTTCCAAGAATGACCAATTTTTTTCCATGCAAAGTAGTAGGTCACTGTGACAATACAAATAATCCAGCGGCGAATGAGATCTTTGTTAATACAGCATGTACCTTCGTTAATGTAGTCATAAAATCAAAAATTATATATTTTTTTATATTTAGAGATACAGTACTGAAATAGGCCCTATGGCCCACCAAGTCTGTGCCGACCAACAACCACCCATTTATATTAATCTCTACCACATCCCCACCATTCTCCTACCATCTACCTACACTAGGGGCAATTTACAATGGCCAATCTACCAATCAACCTGCAAGTCTTTGGCTGTGGGAGGAAACCAGAGCACCTGGCAGAAATCCACGCAGACACAGGGAGAGCTTGCAAAGTCCACACAGGCAGTACCCAGAACTGAACCTGGGTCGCTGGAGCTGTGAGGCTGCAGTGCTAACCACTGTGCCAATGTGCTCTACTAAGAAACCAAACAGGATTAAAATGCCTATTCTTTCCTAGTTTCAGCTTACACCCATATCAGGAGGTCATACTTCCTGCAGTAACATATTCAGAACTTTACAAGGGCCCATCAGCGCACACTCAGGAGTCAATTGAGCAAATACTCTGAGCATCAAAGGTATCTGTCCTTTTTATGCAGAGCTCTTTTGAGAAGCTTTCCAAATGTTGCTGCTCCACTGCATTTGCGCTCACAGGCTGATGATTCAGGTTGTAACAACACATAGAAAATACATGAAATATCGTCTGAACTGGAGGACCATGAAGACCCTTTCCAAATTGGTGGCGCATTCCCAATGATAGGAACTGCCTTGAAATAAATTGCATCGAATACCAGTGTTTATAGAGTTGGATTATATTTGTGCAGTGGTTTGGAAAATAAAAATGGTTGTTCATTTATTGCAGCTGCTCCGTAACGCAGTTGGATTTCAAATTGTACCAGTGCTCAATAGAGCACAAAGGAACTGAATAGTTTTACAACTTAGGAAAAACAATATGGAAACACAAGAAGCTAGAAATTTTACTTTTTTATTTACAAACAAATGGCAGATTTGCAGCAGAAGGTGTCGAGATTTAAGGTGGAACTCAGGCAAGTCTTGTCATCTAGATAGATAGCCTCTTTCTGAACCATCCTGCCTGTTTAACTAAGCGTCATCCTGGTCACTCAGATGATTTGGTCGGCGAGAGTAGCTTTATTGCAGGTTAAACTTCTTCATGGTGATTTTCACAGAATAAAAGATAACCAAGTTGACGATGATCACGGAAAAATTGGTGAAATTCAGTCTTCCAAGAGCTGTAGAATGGAAAAGAAAATGTTACTTATTTCCGAAAAAGCAATAGCTCTCATTATGAGCGGATGGAATTGTGGAAAGTGATGCTCAAAACTCCATGTAATAACTTACTCAGTCACCATAAATCAGTGGCCATCAATGTGATTATTTTATGTTGTGGGAAATCTCAAAACCATCCTTCCATTAGCAGTGTGAGAATTCCATTGTGCACAGCACAGTCACAAGAACACGAGAAATAGGAGCAGAAGTAGACTACATGACACATCAAGCGTGCTCCACCATTCAATACAATCATAGCTGATCTTGGGCTTCAATTCCACTTTCCTGCCCACTCCCCATATCCCTTGATTTCCTGCAAGAGCAAAATTCCATCTATCCCAGCCTTAAATGTATTCAACGAGGGAGCAGCCACAACCCTCTGGGGTAGAGAATTTCAAAGATTCATAAGCCTTTGAGTGTATTAATTTCTCCTCATCTCAGTCCTGAATGATTGGCCCCTTATCCTGAGACTGTGCCCCCGCATTCTCCATTGCCCAACCACGGAAACAATCTCTCAGCATCTACCCAATCAAGGCCTTTCAGAATCTTGCATGTCTCAATTAGATCACCTCTCACTCTTCTAAACTCCAGAGAATATAGGCCTAATTTACTCAGCCTCTCATCGTAGGAGAACCCCCTCATCCCAGGGACCAATTTAGTAAATCTTCGCTGCACCGCCTCCAGTGCAAGTACATCGTTTCTTAAATGTGGAGACCAGAACTGCACACAGTATTCCAGGTGTGGTCTCACCAAAGTCCTGTACAATTTTAGTAAGACTTCTTTATTCCTGTACACCAATCCCTTTACAATAAAGGCCATTTGCCTTCCTAATAGTCTGCTGCACCTGCATGTTAACATTGTGCATTCCTTGTACGAGTACCCCCAAGTCTCTCTGAACATCAACACTTACCAGTTTCACACCTTTTAAAAAATATTCTGTTTTTCTATTTTTATTACCAAAGTGAACAACTTCACACTTCCGTACATTATGCTCCATTTGCCATCTTCTTGTCCACTCACTTAACCTTTTTTTTATTCATTCATGGGATGTGGGTGGCGCTGGCTAGGCCAGCATTTATTGCCCATTCCCTAATTGCCCTTGAGAAAGTGGTGGTGAGCTGCCTTCTTGAATTGCTGCAGTCTGTGTGGGGTTGGTACAGCCACAGTGCTGTTAGGAAGGGAGTTCCAGGATTTTGACCTAGTGACAGTGAAGGAACGGCAATGTAGTTCCAAGTCAGGAAGGTGTGTGGCTTGGAAGGGAACTTGCAGGGGGTGATGTTCCCATGCATTTGCTGCCCTTGTCCTTCTAGGTGGTAGAGGTCGTGGGTTTAGAAGGTGCTGTCTAAGGAGCCTTGGTGCATTTCTGCAGTGTATCTTGGAGATGGTACACACTGCTGTCACTCTGCGTCAGTGGTGGAGGGCGTGAATGTTTGTGGATGAGGTACCAATCAAGCGGGCTGCTTTGTCCTGGTTGATGTTGAGCTTCTTGAGTGTTGTTGGAGCTGCACCCATCCAGGCAAGTGGAGAGTATTCCATCACACTCCTGACTTATGCTTTGTAGTTGGTGGATAGGATTTGGGGAGTCAGGAGGTGAATTACTCGCTGCAAGATTCCTAGCTTCTGACCTGTTCTTGTAGCCACGGTATTTATATGGCTACTCCAGTTCAGTTTCTGGTCAATGGTAACCCCAAGAAGGTTGATAGTGGGGGAATTCAGTGATGGTAATGCCATTGAATGACAAGGGGAAATTGTTAGATTCTCTCTTGTTGGAGATGGTCGTTGCCTTGCACTTGTGTGGCGTGAATGTTACTTGCCACTTATCAGCCCAAGCCTGGATATTGACCAGGTCTTGCTGCATTTCTACACGGACTCTGCTTCAGTATCTGAGGAGTCGCGAATGGTGCTGAACATTGTGCAATCATCAGAGAACATCCCCACTTCTGAGTTTATGATTGAAGGAAGGTCATTGATGAAGCAGCTGAAGATGGTTGGGCCGATAATACTACCCTGAGAAACTCCTGCAGTGATGTCCTGGAGCTGAGATGATTCACCTCCAACAACCACAATCATCTTCCTTTGTGCTGGGTATGACACCAACTGGTGGAGAGTTTTCCCCCTGATTCTCATTGACTCCAGTTTTGCTAGGGCTCCTTGATGCTATATTCGGTCAAATGCTGCCTTGATGTCAAGGGAAGTCACTCTCACCTCACCTCTTGAGTTCAGCTCTTTTGTCCATGTTGGAAACAAAGCTGTAATGAGGTCAGGAGCTGAGTAGCCCTGGCGGAACCCATATTGAGCATCAGTGAGCAGGCTATTGCTAAGCAAGTGCTGCAGATTGCACTGTCGATGACACCTTCCATCACTTTACGGATGATTGAGAGTAGACTTAACCTGTCTATATCTCTTTACAGCCTTTCTATGTCCTCCCTGCAGCTTATCTTGAGCTTTGTATCATCAGCAAACGTAGATACATTACTCTCTGTCTCTTCATCCAAGTCATTAATATAGAGTGTAAATAGCTGAGGCCCCAGCACTGATCCTTGCGGCACCCCACTATTCACTGCCTGCCAACTTGAAAATGGCCCTTGATGCACACTCTCTGCTTCCTGTCTGTTAACCAATCCTCTATCCATGCTAATATATTATCCCCAACCAACATCAGGAGCCCTTACCTTGCCTATTTATCTTTTATAAGGCACCTTATCGAATGCCTTTTGGAAATCCAGGTATATATACATCTACTGGTTCCCCTTTTACCCTGCTGCCTGCTGGTTACATCCTCAAAAGATTCTAATAAATTTGTCAAACAGGACTTCCCTTTAGTAAAACCATGCTGACTTGTTCTAATCATACAATGCTTTTCCAAGTGTATTGTTAAGACTTCTTTAATAATAGTTTTCAGCACCTTCCCAACAATTGATGTTAGGCTAACTGGCCTGTAGTTCCCTGTTTTCTCTCTACCTCCTTTCTTGAAAAGTGGTGTAACATTTACCAACTTACAATCTGACGGGACCATTCCTGAATCTAAGGAATTCTGGAAAATCATAGTTAGCGCATCCACTATCTCCGCAGCAATCTCTTTTAGAACCCTAGGGTGTAGGCCATCTGGTCTTGGGGACATCAGATTCTAGTCCCTCAAGTTTCTCCAATACTTTTTCTTGGCTGATATCAATTTCCTCACTCTTTTTAGCCCCGAGGTTACTGCCTATTTCTGATATGGAACTTCTACTGTAAAAACAGACACAAAATATTTGTTCAATGCCTCTGCCATTTCCTCTTTCCCATGATGATTTCTCCTGTCTCTGCCTCTAAGGGACTTTCTTTGGGCCTCCTTATCTCGTGTGACAATGGATACGTGCTTGGAGGTGGTCAGTGGTTTGTGAAGCAGCGCCTGGAGTGGCTATAAAGGCCAATTCTAGAGTGACAGGCTCTTCCACAGGTGCTGCAGAGAAATTTGTTTGTCGGGGCTGTTGCACAGTTGGCTCTCCCCTTGCGCCTCTGTCTTTTTTCCTGCCAACTACTAAGTCTCTTCGACTCGCCACATTTTAGCCCCGTCTTTATGGCGACCCGCCAGCTCTGGCGAACGCTGGCAACTGACTCCCACGACTTGCGATCAATGTCACAGGATTTCATGTCGCGTTTGCAGACGTCTTTATAGCGGAGACATGGACGGCCGGTGGGTCTGATACCAGTGGCGAGCTCTACTCTCTTCCTTTTTATGTATTTATAAAAGCTCCTATAATCTGTTTTTATATTGCTGGCTAGTTTACTCTCATTCTGGGGCAGGGCGATGTTGCTGAGCACAGCGGGACTGGTGGTCTGAAGTGCATTTGTTTCAATGCGAGAAGTATCACAGGTAAGGCAGATGAACTTAGAGCTTGGATTAGTACTTGGAAATGTGATGCTGTTGCTATTACAGAGACTTGGTTGAGGGAAGGGCAGGATTGGCAGCTAAATGTTCCAGGATTTAGAAGCTTCAGGCGGGATAGAGGGGGATGTAAAAGGGGTGGGGGAGTTGCATTACTGGTTAAGGAGAATATCACAGCTGTACTGCGGGAGGACACCTCAGAGGGGTCATGCAGCGAGGCAATATGGGTGGAGCTCAGGAATAGGAAGGGTGCAGTCACGATGTTGGGGGTTTACTACAGGCCTCCCAAGAGCCAGCGGGAGGTAGAGGAGCAGATATGCAGACAGATTTTGGAAAGATGTAAAGGTAACAGGGTTGTAGTGGTGGGTGATTTTAACTTCCCATATATTGACTCGGACTCACTTAGTGCTAGGGACTTGGATGGGGCAGAATTTGTGAGGAGCATCCAGGAGGGCTTCTTGAAACAGTATGTAGATAGTCCAACTAGGGATGGGGCCATTCTGGACCTGGTATTGGGGAATGAGCCCAGCCAGGTGGTTGAAGTTTCAGTGGGGGAACATTTCGGGAACAGTGATCATAATTCCATAAGTTTTAAGGTACTTGTGGATAAGGAAAAGAGTAGTCCTCGGGTGAAGGTGCTAAATTGGGGGAAGGCAAATTATAACAATATTAGGCAGGAACTGAAGAATTTAGATTGAGGGTGGCTGTTTGAGGGTAAATCAACATCTGACATGTGGGAGTCTTTCAAACGTCAGCTGATTAGAATCCAAAACCAGCATGTTCCTGTGAGGAAGAAAGACAAGTTTGGCAAGTTTCGGGAAGCTTGGATAACACGGGATATTGTGAGCCTAGTCAAAAAGAAAAAGGAAGCATTCGTAAGGGCTGGAAGGCTAGGAACATACGAGCACTTGAGGAATATAAAAACAGTAGGAAGGAACTTAAGCAAGCAGTTAGGAGGGCTATGAGGGGTCATGAAAAGTCATTGGCAAACAGGATTAAGGAAAATCCCAAGGCTTTTTATACATATATAAAGAGCAAGAGGGAAACCAGGGAAAGGGTTGGCCCACTCAAGGACAGAGATGGGAATCTATGTGTGGAGCCAGAGGAAATGGGCGAGGTGCTAAATGAGTACTTTGCATCAGTATTCACCAAAGAGAAGGACTTGGTGGATGATGAGCCTAGGGAAGGGAGTGCAGATAGTCTCAGTCATCTCATTATCAAAAAGGAGGAGGTGTTGGGTGTCTTGCAGAGCATTAAGGTAGATAAGTCCCCAGGGCCTGATGGGATCTACCCTAGAATACTGAGGGAGGCAAGGGAAGAAATTGCTGGGGCCTTGACAGAAATCTTTGCATCCTCATTGGCTACAGGTGAGGTCCCAGAGGACTGGAGAAGAGCCAATGTTGTTCCTTTGTTTATGAAGGGTGGCAAGGATAATCCAAGAAATTATAGGCCGGTGAGCCTTACGTCAGTGGTAGGGAAACTATTGGAGAGGATTATTCGGGACAGGATTTACTCCCATTAGGAAACAAATGAACTTATTAGCGAGAGACAGCATGGATTTGTGAAGGGGAGGTCATGTCTTACTAATTTGATTGAGTTTTTTGAGGAAGTGACGAAGATGATTGATGAAGGAAGGGCAGTGGATGTTATCTATATGGACTTCAGTGAAGCCTTTGACAAGGTCCCGCATGGCAGACTGGTACAAAAGGTGAAGTCACACGGGATCAGAGGTGAGCTGGCAAGATGGATGCAGAACTGGCTCGGTCATAGAAGACAGAGGGTATCAGTGGATGGGTGTTTTTCTGAATGGAGGGATGTGACTAGTGATGTTCCACAGGGATCAGTGCTGGGACCTTTGCTGTTTGTAGTATATATAAATGATTTGGAGGAAAATGTAGTTGGTCTGATTTGTAAGTTTGCGGACAACACAAAAGTTGGTGGAGTTGCGGATAATGATGAGGATTGTCAGAGGATACAGCAGGATATAGATAGTTTTTTTTTTAGAGATACAGCGCTGAAACAGGCCCTTCGGCCCACCGAGTCTGTGCCGACCATCAACCACCCGTTTACACTAATCCTACACTAATCCCATATTCCTATCACATCCCCACCTATCCCTATATATTTCCCTACCACCTACCTATACTTGGGGCAATTTCTAATGGCCAATTTACCTATCGACCTGCAAATCTTTGGCATGTGGGAGGAAACCGGAGCACCCGGAGGAAACCCACGCAGACACAGGGAGAACTTGCAAACTCCACACAGGCAGTACCCGGAATTGAACCCGGGTCGCTGGAGCTGTGAGGCTGCGGTGCTAACCACTGCGCCACTGTGCCAAGTTGGAGACTAGGGCGGAGAAATGGCAGATGGAGTTTAATCTGGACAAATGTGAGGTAATGCATTTTGGAAGGTCTAATGCAGGTGGGAGGTATACATTAAATGGCAGAACCCTTAGGAGTATTGACAGAGAGATCTGGGCGTACAGGTCCACAGGTCACTGAAAGTGGCAACGCAGGTGGATAAGGTAGTCAAGAAGGCATACGGCATGCTTGCCTTCATCGGTCGGGGCACAGAGTATAAAAATTGGCAAGCCATGTTGCAGCTGTACAGAACCTTAGTTCGGCCACACTTAGAATATTGCGTGCAATTCTGGTCGCCACACTACCAGAAGAATGTGGAGCCTTTGGAGAGGGTACAGAGGAGGTTTACCAGGATGTTGCCTGGTCTGGAGGGCATTAGCTGTGAGGAGAGGTTGGAAAAACTCGGATTGTTTTCACTGGAACGACGGAGGTGGAGGGGCGACATGATAGAGGTTTACAAAGTTATGAGCGGCATGGACAGAGTGGATAGTCAGAAGCTTTTTCCCAGGGTGGAAGAGTCAGTTACTAGGGGACATAGGTTTAAGGTGCGAGGGGCAAAGTTTAGAGGGGATGTGCGAGGCAAGTTTTTTACACAGAGGGTGGTGAGTGCCTGGAACTTGCTGCCAGGGGAGGTGGTGGAAGCAGATACGATAGCGACGTTTAACAGACATCTTGACAAATACATGAATAGGAAGGGAATAGAGGGATATGGGCCCCAGAAGTGCAGAAGGTGTTAGTTTAGGCAGGCAGCAAGATCGGCGCAGGCTTGGAGGGCCGAATGGCCTGTTCCTGTGCTGTACTGTTCTTTGTTCTTTGTTCTATTTTTTCCCTTTTTATCACCATTTTGGGGGCCCTTTGCTGGTTTCTAAAATATTCACAATCTTTAGACTTGCTACTTTTTTGAGCAACATTGTAAGCCTCTTCTTTTCCTTAACTTCCTGAGTGAGCCACGGATGGAGCTTTCTTTATGTGTTTTTGTTTTTGAACGGAATGTACTTTTCTTGAACTCTTTGAACTGTTTCTTTAAATATTCCCCACTGTTCATTTACCACCAGACCTTTTGGTCGATTTACCCAATTACCCTTAGCTAGTTCTCTCTTCATACCTTCCTAATTGGCTTTAAGTTTAAGATTCTTGTTTGTGATTGAAATTTGTCACTTTCAAATTTAACATGAAATTCATTTGTATTATGATCACTATTTCCCAATGGATCTTTTACTATGACATTGCTAATTAACCCTGTTTAATTACACAATACGGGATCTAAGATAGCTTTATCCGTAGTCAGTTCTACAATGTATTGCTCCAAGAAACTGTCATGAAAACATTCTACAAATTCATCTTCTTGACCACTGTTGCCAATTTGATTATCCCAATCTATATGCAAATTAAAGACCCCCACAATTAATACATTACCTTTGTTACAAGCTCCAATAATTTCCTGTTTAATGTTCTGTGCAATAATATAACTACTGGGAACCTGTGAACTACTCCCACCAGTGTTTTCTGACTCCTGCTATTCCTAATTTCCACCCAAACTGATTCTACTTCATGATCTTCTGAGGCCAGATCCCTTCTTACTAATGTCCTTATGTATCAGGGCTCCCCCTCCTCCTTTGCCATTCTGTCTGTCTCTCTGAAATATTGTGTACCCTGGAATATTTATTTCCCAACTTGATCTCAGTCAAAATAGTAAAGTATCTACACGATACGTTGCACAGACAATGCCTTTCTGATTATGACTTTATGTTTTTGCGTGCTGTGACTTCATCTCTGCTTGTTTTGAAAGTGATAACATTCAAAATTCATGATCAGAAAATATCTGCAAAACTGCAGAGCTTAACACAAATCCATCAAAGTCTAATTGTCTGGTGCCTAACTCTACAAATGTGGATTAATTTTAATCATCTGTTTAAATTAGTAGTATCAGAAAATAAAATAGCATGAATAATTCATAACTATTGTGATACTGAAGCCTGTACAGATGATTTTTACATGTTCATTTTTACATGTGGGATTTCCTTCTACTGCTCCACAGTTAGAACCGTGTAGTTCATTAAAACGCACCTTTTTAGTGCAATTGTGAGACCGCAATGCACGTTAAATCTACTGGTTTATACAAGCTGATATATTCTGTGACTCGCTAAATGTTTAATAATACTTTATCTTATTTTTTTTTAATTAACCCCAAACAACCATTGTCCATAGTCAGGAAAAGAAGAGTAGCAGAACTCTGCTTGAATACAGTCGCAAGGGGCAAGTGTATGTAAAAGTAATGTGGGGTAACTCTCTTCCTCTGATTTATGCCTCCCTTATTGTGACATAGCATTTGGATTCAATTGGATCTCTGTCTAAAACGTCAGGATTGAGAACAGGGAACAACTCAGCATTGTTGTTTGTAATCACATTCCTGAACCTGCATTCTGTCAGACAGTGCTCCCAATAGATATAACAGCCCAAAATTTGCAGTATCAATGATGGTGAAACTGTTAGTGTTCACTGTCATTACTCCTCTGAAACTGGCAGCAGCTTTTGGAGTCTGCATTTGTGCAGTTAAGAATGGAAATCCAGAAATTGGTGTCACAGATTCTGTACTTCTCTATAGGGTGCTCTGTTGAAGTACCCCAGTGTGCAATCAATTAGAAATCACTGAGCTAATGAAAACATGCCCTTTTATGCTATAATAAAAACAAGAAATGCTGGAAATACTCAGCAGGTCTGGCAGCATCTGTGGAAAGAGAAGCAGTCTGATGAAAGGTCACTGACCTAAAACGTTAACTCTGCTTCTCTCTCCACAGATGCTTCCAGACCTGCTGAGTATTTCCAGCATTTCTTGTTTTTATTTCAGATTTCCAGCATCTGCAGTGTTTTGCTTTTATTTTAATACCTTTTTATGCTATTAGTCTTGCTGCAAAAACCTTTGAAAAAGTTAGACCTCGTCACATGAGATGTAACTGGGGTTTTTAATGGTGTATTAAGTACATAACTGCTGCTGAACAGCCTCACTGGCCTTGAAAAATTAATTCTATATTTGTGGAATGTCAAATTTCTCCATTATGATAAAATAATTCACTTTTTTTTAAGTTTGTTTGACATTTCAGCTTTTACCTTAATCCCATGTGTATATCCAATCATTTATTTCAATCTCTGTAAAACTGAATTAAAAGTGAAGGACAATCAGTACATGGGAGCCTGAGCAAAACTGGAGGGAATGGGAATCAGGGGAAAACTCTCCACTGGTGGGGGTCATACCTAGCACAAAGGAAGATGGTTGTGGTTGCTGGAGGTCAATCATCTCAGTCCCAGGACATCACTGAATGTGTTCCTTAGGGTAGTGTCCTCGGCCAAACCATCTTCAGCCGCTTCATCAATGACCTACCCACCATCATAAGGTCAGAGGTAGGGATGTTGGCTGATGATTGCACAATGTTCAGCACCATTCATAAACCCTCAGATACTGAAGCAGCCCATGTCCAGATGCAGCAAACTTGGACAACAGCTTGGGCTGACAAGCGGCAAGAAACATTCACACCACAGTGCCAGGCAATGATCATCTCAAACAAGGGAGAATCTAATCATCTCCTCTTAATGTTCAATGGCCTTACCATTGCTGAATTCCCCCACTATCAACATCTAGGGTTTACCATTGACCAGAAACTGAACTGGACCAGCTACATAAATGCTGTAGCTACAAGAGCAGATCTGAGGCTGGGAATTCTGTGGTGAGTAACTCACCTCCTATCTCCCCAATGCCTGTCCACTATCTACAAGACACAAGTCAGGAGTGTGATGGCATATTCTCCACCTGCCTGGATGGGTACAGCTGCAACAACACTCAAGAAGCTCAACACCATCCAGGACAAAGCAACCCGCTTGATTGGCACCCCATCCAGCACGTTCAACGTTCACTCCCTTTACCACCGATGCACAGTGGCAACAATGTGTACCAGCTACAAGATGCACTGCAACAACTGACCAAGGCTCCTTCAACAGCACTTTCCAAACCCGCAACCTCTACCACCTGGAAAAACAAGGGCAGCAGATGCATGGCAACACTACCACCTGCGTTCCCCTCCAAGCAACACACCATCCTGACTTGGAACTGTAAAGTCAGTCCTTCATTGTCACTGGTTCAAAATCCTGGAACTCCCTTCCTAACATCACTGTTAGTGTACCTACACCCCAAGGACTGCAGCAGTTCAAGAAGGCAGCTCACCACCTCCTTCTCAAGGGCAATTCGGGATGGGCAATAAATGCTGGCCTTGCCAGCGACACCCACTTCCCATGAACAAACAAATTTTAAAAAATTCTATGACTTGATTGTCTGTGGGAATACTTCAAAGTAATTAGCTGCTTTTGTTGCTTGATGCCATCGCTATCACTGGACACCTGGAGATTGCCTTGACTTGGTGCCAGATTGAAACTAACATTGGGAAAGGGGAAATCCATGCCGCAGAGTTCACCACATCATTGTGGCCACCTTTCTTAGAGATCAGTGGCAAGTGCCTTTGCTTTGCTGTTGACCACAAAATCCAGACCACTGTTTCCCACTGGAGAAATAGAACATTTCTGCATCTGTCAACCCATCCATTCTTCTTTTTCGTGGAGTTAATTGGCACTACTTTAACTGCTTTGGCTGGCTGTCTATTCTACCTACTCACTATGTGGGAAAATAAGTCAGTCTGTGAGGAAAAATATCTTCTCTCTCACCTTGCTTGAGTGACCAACAGGACTGGTGGAGGAGGGATGGGAGATAAATTGGATTTGCGGCAGTGTTAGACTGCACTCCTGGAATTCTCCCCCATTCTGCACCACTACCCATACTGATTTAGGGCAGGTCCACAAAGGAGAATTCAGCCTCTGGTGTACTTTTGGGCACGCTATGTTCAAAAGGAATTTGGAGTTCAGAGAACAGCAAGAAGTTTGACTCTGGAACTTGGAGCTCTGTGTTATAAAGAAAGAGATACACTTGGAGCTCAGCTTATTTCCAGAAGAGAAAAGAAGATTGAAAGGGGATGTGATCATGTACTTAAAAAAATGATAAGGATTATGCATTAAGGTTTATGCATTAAGATGTCAAGGTAACTAGACCATTAACTTGAACTGTGACCAGAGAATAGAGGACAAGTACAAAAATAATATATATTTTTATTTGTTTCATGGGATCTGGGCATCAACTGGCAAGGCTAGCATTTGTTGCCCATCTCTAATTGTCCTTGAGAAAGTGGCGGTGAGCTGCCTTCTTGAACCTCTGCAATCCATGTGGTGTAAGCACCTGCGAAAGCATCTTCCAAACCTGCAATATCCAGCACCTAGAAGGACAGGGCCAGCTGGTGCACAGAAACACCACCACCTGCAAGTTTCCCTCCAAGTCGTTCTGACTTGGAAATATATCAAAGTTCCTTCATGATCGCTCGGTCAAAATCCTACATAACAGCACTGTGGGTGTATTTACACCACACGGACTGCAGCGGTTCAAGAAGGCAGCTCACCACCACCTTCTCAAGGGCAATTAGGGATGGGCAAAAATGATGGACTTACCAGCAACGTCAACATCCCATGAATGAATATAAGTACATTATTTTCGTACTTTTCCTCCATTCTCTGGTCACAGTTCAAGTCTATTTACCTCTATATCTTAATGCAAACCTCTTATCATTTTTAAGTACAAGATACATCCCTTTTCAATCTTCTTTTCCCCTCTGGAAATAAGCTGAGCTCAAAGTATATCTCTCTCTCTTAGCATAGAGCCCCAGCTTCCGGAGTCAAACTTGTTGCTGTTTTCTGAGCTCCAAATTTCTTTTGAAGATAAAATTTGCTTTAAATCAGACTGGGTAGAGGTGGAGAATGAGGGACAATTCCAAGAATGAGGTCTAACACCACCGCAAATTCAATTTGTCTCGCATCTCTCCCCCCACCATCCCCGCTGGTCACTCCTTTCACACCCGTCATATATTGATGACAGTGGGGGGGTTGTGGTACCACGTTTCTGGTGGATTTTCCTGGCATACTGATGCTTTCTGGTTTTATGACACAGAAGCTGGAGGAAAGCACAGAGGAAGTAGCTGTAATGGCCCTTAGGCCCCCAATTTTGAAAAACAAATTCTCAGGATATGGGCTTTACTGGAAAGGTTAGCATTTATTATGCATTCCATGTTGTCCTCAAGAAGCTCATGGTGAGCCACCTTCTTGAACCACTGCAATTCATGTGGTGAAGGTACTTCACCATGTTAGGGAGGGACTTCCAGGACGTTGACCCAATGACAATGAAGAAATGGCAATATATGTCCACTTTGGGATGATGTGTGACTTGGAAGGGAACTTGCATGTATTGATGTTCCCATGCACCTATTGCCCTTGTCCTTCCAGGTGGTAGAGGTCACGGGTTTGGAAGAAGCTGTCAAAGAATCCTTGGAAAGTTGTTGCAGTGCATATAGTGGTTAGTACACACTGCAGTCACAGTTCTGGAAGGACTGAATGCTTAAGGTGATGGATGGGCTGCTGATCAAGCGGACTGATTTATTCTGGATATTATTGAGCTTCTTGAGTGATGTTGCAGCTGCACCTATCCAGGTAAGTGGAAAGTATTCTATCACACTCCTTACTTGTAACTAGTAGGTGGTGGAGAGGCATTGGAGAATCAGCAGGTGAGCCACCTACCACAGAATACACAGCCGCTGATCTGTTTTATTGGCAACAGTATTTATGTGGCTGATCCAGTTCATTTTCTGGTCAACGGCAACCCCAAGGATTTTGATGGTGGGAAACTTGACAATAGTAATGCTATTGGATGTCAAGGGGAGGTGGTTAGACCCTCTCTCCTAGGAGATGGTCATTCCCTCGCACCTGTGTGGCACATACATTGCTTGCTATTGATGACCCCAAGACTGAATATTGTCCTGGTGTTGTTGAATGTGGGCATGAACTGCTTCATTATCTGAGGAATTGCAAATGTAACTGAACACACGAATCATCAACAAACAGTCCCACTTCTGACCTTATGATGGAGGGAAGGGCAGCCATTCTTGACACAGTTACCTTCTTTTGTTGTCCTCTATCTATGCCAAGGTCTACAAAGCAGAAATAAAAGCAAAATACTGCAAATGCTGGAAATCTGAAATAAAAGCAGAAAGTGCTGGAAATACTGAAATTGATGTCAATGAGAAATAGGGGAAAAATCTCTGCTGGTTGAGTCTTACCTAACACAAGTGCAGATGGTTGTGGTTGTTGGAGGCCAATCATCTCAACACCAGGACATTGCTGCAGGGGTTCCTCAGGGTAGTGTCCTGTGCCCAACCATCTTCAACTTCTTCATCAATGACCTTCCTTCCATCATAAGGTCAGAATTGGGGATACTCGCTGATGATTGTACGATGTTCAGCACCATTCGCAACTTCTCAGATACTGAGGCAGTACATGTCCATATGCAACAAGACCTGAAAAACATTCTGGATTGGGCTGATAAGTGGCAAGTAACATTTGCACCACACAGTTGCCAGGCAATGATGATTTCCAACAAGAGAGAATCTCACCATCTCCCCTTGACATTCAATAGCTTTACCAGCACTGAATCCCTCACTATCAACATCCTGGGGGTTACCATTGACCAGAAACTGAACTGCACCAGCCACATAAATCTTCTTCTTCTTTGGCCTCTTTGTCTCGAGAGACAATGGGTAAGCGCCTGGAAGTGGTCAGTGGTTTGTGAAGCAATGCCTGGAGTGGCTATAAATGCCAATTCTAGAGTGACAGACTCTTCCACAGGTGCTGCAGATAAAGTTGGTTGTCGGGGCTGTTACACAGTTGGCTCTCCCCTTACACTTCTGTCTTTTTTCCTGCCAACTGCTAAGTCTCTTTGACTCGCCACACCTTAGCCCCGCCTTTATGGCTGCCCGCCAGCTCTGGCAATCACTGGCAACTGACTTCCACGACTTGTGATCAATGTCACAGAACCTCATGTCATGTTTGCAGACGTCTTTAAAGTGGAGCCATGGACGGCCGGTGGGTCTGATACCAGTGACGAGCTCGCTGTACAATGTGTCCTTGGGGATTCTGCCATCTTCCATGCGGCTCACATGGCCAAGCCATCTCAAGCGCCGCTGGCTCATTCGGGTGTATATGCTGGGGATGTTGGCCGCCTCAAGGACTTCTGTGTTGGAGATACGGTCCTGCCACCTGATGCCAAGGATACTCTGGAGGCAGCGAAGATGGAATGAATTGAGACGTCACTCTTGGCTGAAATATGTTGTCCAGGTCTCGCTGCCATAGAGCAAGGTACTGAGGACACAGGCTTGATACACTCGGACTTTTGTGTTCCGTGTCAGTGCGCCATTTTCCCACACTCTCTTAGCCAGTCTGGACATAACAGTGGAAACCTTTCCCATGTGCTTGTTGATTTCTGCATCGAGAGACAGGTTACTGGTGATAGTTGAGCCTCGGTAAGTGAACTCTTGAACCACTTCCAGAGCATGGTCACCGATATTGATGGATGGCGCATTTCTGACATCCTGTCCCATGATGTCTGTTTTCTTGAGGCTGATGGTTAGGCCAAATTCGTTGCAGGCAGCCGCAATCCTGTTGATGAGTCTCTGCAGACACTCTTCAGTGTGAGATGTTAATGCAGCATCTCCAGCAAAGAGAAGTTCCCTGATGAGGACTTTCCGCACTTTGGTCTTCACTCATAGAAGGGCAAGGTTGAACAACCTGCCACCTGATCTTGTGTGGAGGAAAATTCCTTCTTCTGAAGACTTGAACGCATGTGAGAGCAGCAGGGAGAAGAAGATCCCAAACAGTGTAGGTGCGAGAACACAGCCCTGTTTCACGCCACTCAGGATAGGAATGCAATATAGCTTTACCAGCGCCGAATCCCTCACTATCAACATCCTGGGGGTTACCATTGACCAGAAGCTGAACTGCACCAGCCATATAAATACTGAGGCTAAAAGAACAAATTAGAGGCTGGGAATTCTGCAGTGCATAACCCACCTCCTAGCTCCCAAAGCCTGTCCACCATCTACAAGGCACAAGTCAGGAGTGTAATGGAATACTCTCCACTTGCCTGGATGAGTGTGACTCCAACAACACTCAGGAAGCTTAACACTATCCAGGATAAAGTAGCCCACTTGATCGGCACCCCATTCACCACCTGAAACATTCACTCCCTCTACCACTGACGCACAGTGGCAGCAATGTGTACCACATTCAAGATGCACTGCAGCATCTCACCGTGTCTCCATCGTCAGCACCATCCAAACCTGCGACCTCTTCCACATAGAAGGACAAGGGCAGCAGACGCATGGGAACACTACCATCTGTAAATTCCTCTCCAAGCCACACACTATCCTGACTTGGAAATAGATTGCCTTTTCTTCACTGTCGTTGGATCAAAATCCTGGAACTCCCTCCCGAACAGAACTGTGGGTGTACCCACACCAGATGGACTGCAGCGGTTCAAGAAGGCAGCTCACCACCACCTTCTCAAGGCTGCTTAGGGATGGGCAAAAACACTGGCCTTGCCAGTGATTCCCACAACCCATGAAATGAATTTAAAAAAGCTCAGCAGGTCTGGCAGCATCGGTGGAGAGAGAAACAGAGTTTAGGTTTCAAGTTGAATATGACTTCTTCAGAAGAGTCATATCCAACTTGAAATGATGCTGTCAGACTTCCTGTGTATTTCCACCAAATTCTGCTTTTAATGCACTAATCCTGAGGGCTATTCTTCTTCTTCTTCTTTGGCCTCCTTGTCTCAGGAGACTGGGTAAGCGCCTGGAGGTGATCAGTGGTTTGTGAAGCCGCGCCTGGAGTGGCTATAAATGCCAATTCTAGAGTGACAGACTCTTCCACAGGTGCTGCAGATAAGATTGGTTGTTGGGGCTGTTACACAGTTGGCTCTCCCCTTGCAATTCTGTCTTTTTTCCTGACAACTGCTAAGTCTCTTCGACTCGCCACACTTCATGTCGCATTTGCAGATGTCTTAAAAGCGGAGACATGGACGGCCGGTGGGTCTGATACCAGTGGCGAGCTCGCTGTACAATATGTCCTTGGGGATCCTGCCATCTTCCATGCGGCTCACATGGCCAAGCCATCTCAAGCGCCGCTGGCTCAGTAGGGTGTATATGCTGGGGACGTTGGCCGCCTCAAGGACTTCTGTGTTGGAGATACGGTCCTGCCACCTGATGCCAAGTATTCTCCGGAGGCAGCGAAGATGGAATGAATTGAGACGTCGCTCTTGGCTGACATACGTTGTCCAGGCCTCACTGCCATAGAGCAAGGTACTGAGGACACAGGCTTGATACACTCGGACTTTTGTGTTCCGTGTCAGTGCGCCATTTTCCCACACTCTCCTGGCCAGTCTGGACATAGCAGTGGAAGCCTTTCCCATGCGCTTGTTGATTTCTGCATCGAGAGACAGGTTACTGGTGATAGTTGAGCTTAGGTAAGTGAACTCTTGAACCACTTCCAGAGCATGGTCACCGATATTGACGGATGGAGCATTTCTGACGTCCTGTCCCATGATGTCCGTTTTCTTGAGGCTGATGTTTAGGCCAAATTTGTTGCAGGCAGCCGCAATCCTGTCGATGAGTCTCTGCAGACACTCTTCAGTGTGAGATGTTAATGCAGCATCGTCAGCAAAGAGGTGTTCCCTGATGAGGACTTTCCGTTCTTTGGTCTTCGCTCTTAGACGAGCAAGGTTGAACAACCTGCCACCTGATCTTGTGTGGAGGAAAATTCCTTCTTCTGAAGACTTGAACGCATGTGAGAGCAGCAGGGAGAAGAAGATCCCAAACAGTGTAGGTGCGAGAACACAGCCCTGTTTCACGCCACTCAGGATGGGAAAGGGGTCTGATGAGGCGCTGCTATGTTGAATTGTGCCTTTCATATTGTCATGGAATGAGGTGATGATACTTAGTAGCGCCTCATCAGACCCCTTTCCCATCCTGAGTGGCGTGAAACAGGGCTGTGTTCTCGCACCTACACTGTTTGGGATCTTCTTCTCCTTGCTGCTCTCACATGCGTTCAAGTCTTCAGAAGAAGGAATTTTCCTCCACACAAGATCAGGTGGCAGGTTGTTCAACCTTGCTCGTCTAAGAGTGCGGCACAGTGGCGCAGTGGTTAGCACCGCAGCCTCACAGCTCCAGGGACCCGGGTTCGATTCTGGGTGCTGCCTGTGCGGAGTTTGCAAGTTCTCCCTGTGTCTGCGTGGGTTTCCTCCGGGTGCTCCGGTTTCCTCCCACATGCCAAAGACTTGCAGGTTGACAGGTTAATTGGCCATTATAAATTGCCCCTAGTATAGGTAGGTGGTAGGGAAATATATAGGGACAGGTGGGGATGTGGTAGGAATATGGGATTAGTGTAGGGTTAGTATAAGTGGGTGGTTGATGGTCGGCACAGACTCGGTGGGCCGAAGGGCCTGTTTCAGTGCTGTATCTCTGAACTAAAGCTTTGGTGGACATCTATTTTTTCTAGTAGTCTGAAGAGGCCGCATCTGCTGACAAGGTCAAAGGCTTTGGTGAGATCAATGAAAGCATCGTAGAGGGGCATCTGTTGTTCACGACATTTCTCCTGTAGCTGGCGAAGGGAGAACAGCATGTCAATGGTGGATCTCTCTGCTCGAAAGCCACACTGTGCCTCAGGGTAGACACGCTCAGCCAGCTTCTGGAGCTTGTTTAAAGCGACTCGAGCGACGACTTTCCCCACAATGCTGAGCAGGGAGATTCCACGGTAGTTGTTGCAGTCATCGCAGTCACCCTTGTTTTTATAGAGGGTGATGATATTGGCATCGCGCATGTCCTGAGGTACTGCTCCTTCATCCCAGCACAGGCAAAGCTGTTTGTACAGTACTGAAAGTATAGCAGGCTTGGCACTCTTGATTATTTCAGGGGTAATGCTGTCCTTCCCAGTGGCTTTACCGCTGGCTAGAGAATCAATGGCATCACTGAGTTCCAATTTTGTTGGCTGTACGTCCAGCTCATCCATGACTGGCAGAGACTGGACTGCATTGAGGGCGGTCTCAGTGACAACATTTTCCCTGGAGTACAGTTCTAAGTAGTGCTCCACCCAGCGGTCCATTTGCTTGCGTTGGTCAGTGATTGTGTCCCCTGATTTAGATTTGAGGGGGGATCATCTTGATGGTTGGCCCAAAAGCTCTCTTAATGCCATCATACATTCCTCTGATGTTTCCGGTGACAGAGGCCAGCTGAATATGACTGCATAGGTGTTGCCAGTCGTGATTTGCATAGCGCCTGTCTGTTCTTTGTGTAGCGCTTCTGGCTGCTTTAAGTGCTACGGATGTTAACTCGCTGGGAGCTTTCTTGTAGTTAAGCAATACAATGTGCTTAACGGCTATGACAGGTTCCAGCTCTTTGAAGTGAGATTGAAACCAGTCGGCATTCCGCTTCACACGTTTGCCATAGGTGGTCATTGCTGAGCCCTCTCATCCCATTGGTATTTTGAGACTGGACAGTGCTGCACTTCCTCTTGGTGGCAGGAATCCTACTAGAAGCTTGTTGCACATCATTAATGACTCTAGACCCAGGGAAATATCTTCAGAAGGGCCAGCAGAAGTCCTACCCAGCTGGAACTCTGCCCCAAAGAAGTGAATCGAGCCATTTACCTCAGCCATGAACTATATATGGTGAAGATAACTTGTTTAAATTTATAATCAAATAATATTGAGATCCCGCCTGCAGTCAGGTAACAGAGATACAAGGTGTAATGCATAACAACAGATTGGATAGGATTTCTTAAGTTTTGCTTGACTTACTGGGGAGAGTGTAGAGTAGTAATTGGAGAAATGGTGTTGAATATTTGCTCAGAAGATTCAACAGGTAGCACTTGGCCTATGATGGCTAACGTTCCTTATTTGTTTTGTATTCATTTGGAATGTGGGCTTCACTGGCTGGACCAGCATTTATTGTCCACCCCTAATTGCCCTTGAGAAGGTGGTAGTGAGCCACCTTCTTGAACTGCTGCAGTCCATGTGTTGTAGGTACACCCACAGTGCTGTTAGAGAGGGAGTTCCAGGTTTTGATCCAGCGACTGTGAAGGAATGGCGGTGTAATTCCAAGTCAGGATGGTGTGTGACTTGGAGGGGAACTTGGAAGTGGTGTTCCCATGTATCAGCTGCCCTTGTCCTTCTAGGTGATAGAGGTTGCAGGTTTGGAAGGTGCTGTTTAAGGACCTTTGATGAGTTGCAGCGGTGCATCTTGTAGATGGTACACATTGATGTCACTGTGTGCTGATGGTGGAGGAAGTGAATGGTTACGGTAGTAGATGGGGTGCCGATTAAGGGGCTGCTTTGTCCTGGATGGTGTCGAGCATTTTTAGTGTTCTTGGAGCTGCACTCTTCCAGGCAAGGAAAGAGTTTTCTTCATACTCCTGACTTGGGCCTTGTAGATTGTGGACAGGCTGAGGTGAATCAAGAGATGAGTTACCGGCTGCAGAATTCCCAGCCTCTGACCTGTTCTTGTAGCCACAGTGTTTATATGGCTGGTCCAGTTCAGTTTCTGGTCAATGGTAAATCTCCAAGATGTTGATAGTGGGGGATACAGCAATGGTAAAGCCATCGAATGTCAAGGAAAGATGGTTAATTCTCTCTGATTGGAGATGGCCATTGTCTGACACTTGTTTGGGACAAATGGTACTTGCCTCTTATCAGCCCAAGCCTGAATGTTGTCCAAGGCTTGCTGCATGTGGGCACAAACTGCTTCAGTATCTGAGGAGTTGCGAATGGTACTAAACACTGCAAACATCAGCGAACATCCCCACTTCTGACCTTATGATGGAGGGAAGGTCATTGATGAAGAAGCCGAAGATGGTTGGGCCTAGGACACTGCCCTGAAGCACTCCTGCAGTGATGTCCTACGGCTGAGATGATTGACCTCTACCAACCACAACCATTTTACTTTGTGATAGGTGTCATGCAGGCCCCCACCTGCCAAGAATGAGGCACACATTATTTTGCCACATGAACATTAAAACTTAAAACTGCTGCTGGGAAGAAAAGAGGGCCTATCACAAGGAATTGCCAAGCCCTCACCGGAAAGACCTTTTTTGCATGCTAGCAAAGTGTTGGAACAAAGGACCCAGTCCCTGCTTTTTCAATACACAGAAGACCTGGTCAGACCAGTTTAGTCACACGACTAACTGGCTGTTTGAATTTGAACTTGGCACAGAGTGTTTGAAACTCAGAAAGCTCTTTTCTCCTGGACTGAGAACACCTCTCTCCTGTCTGCTCCCATTTCTCTGTCAAGGAACTGAAGACCCATTGAAGACACAGAAACCCCAAAAGGAGAAAAGTCTCCTACAGTGAACAAGGTTTAAGAAGAATACTGGGCCCCAACGAAAAGCAAGACTACTTGCAAAAGTACTGCAGTGAGCTCGAAGCACAGTAAAAACCCCTCTTCTGATATTGCCTCAAACCTCTCTATTTTTCTTCTGCTCTCTTCTGTCCTTATTTGCATGTGTATCGCGCATGCATGCTAGCGTGGAGTGCCACGTGTATCCGTAGGCCTTAACTGAATTAGAGTTTAAATTTTAATAAATTTCACTTTTCTTCTTTAAACCTAAGAAAGCCTGTGAATGCTCATTTCTTTGCCTTATAATTGGAAAGCTGTGAACAAGGATTCACAAAGGGGGAGCTCAAAACACAGTGTGTTTAAAACATAAACCTTGTTACAATAAGACCAGGTGAAGGCTAAAAGGGATCCCAAGACACCTTTCTCACCCGGTCGCAACATAGGTATGACTCCAACCTCTGGAGAGCTTTTCCCTAGATTCCGATTGACTTCAATTTTGCTAGGGCTGCTTGATGCCTGACAAGGTCAAATGCTGCCTTGATGTCAAGGGCAGTCACTCTAACTTCACCTCTGGAGTTCAGCTCTTTTGTCCATGTTTGGACCAAGGCTATAATGAGGTCTGGAGTTCAGTGGCCCTGGTCAGACCCAAACTGAGCACTGGTAGTGAGCAGTTGCTGAGTAAATGCGACTTGATCGCACTGTCGACGACACCTTCCATTTACTTTGCTGATGATCGAGGGTAGACTGATGGTACAGTAATTGGCCTGATCGAATTCATCCTGCTTTTTGTGTACAGGACATACCTGGGCAATTTTTCATATTGTCAGATAGATACCAGTGTTGCAGCTGTACTGGAACAACATGGCTCGGAATCCGGCTAGTTCTGGGGCACAAGTATTCAGTACTACGTCTGGGATGTTGTCAGGGCCATAGTCTGCCATAACCGGTGCATTAAGCCATTTCTTGCTATGACATTTAGTGAATCGAATAGGCTGAAGACTGGCATCTGTGATGCTGGGGACCTCAGGAGGAGTCCGTGATGGATCATCCACTCGGCACTTCTGGCTGAAGATGGTGCATATGCTGCGCTCCCCCATCATTGAGGGTACAGCAGCTTTTTTCGGGAGCTGATAGTGCGAGCGAGCTAACAGCTGAGAGGTCAGTTTCAGTTTAAAGTTAAAGTTAATTACCTTTTGTTTCGGCGGACCAGGGGACTGCTGGTAGATTTGTTGGGAATTTAGAATAGAGGGAATGGAGGTTAAGGCAGTTGAATGTTCCTCCTGCAGAATGTGGGAGGTAAGGGTCACCAATAGTGTCCCTGCTGACTGCATCTGCGGGAAGTGCACCCAACTCCAGCTCCTCGCAGACCGCGTTAGGGAACTGGAGCTGGAGCTGGATGAACTTCGGATCATTCGGAGGCGGAGGGGGTTATTGAGAGGAGTTATAGGGAGGTAGTCACACCTCAGGTAAAAGAAGTAGGTGGATGGGTTACCGTCAGGGGAAGGAGAGGGAACCAGCAGGCAGTGCAGGGATCCCCTGTGGCCGTTTCCTTCAACAACAGATATACCGTTTTGGATACAGTTGCGGGGGACGACTTACCAGGGGTAAGCAATGGGGTACAGGTCTCTGGCACAGAGTCTGTCCCTGTTGCTCAGAAGGGAAAGGGGAAGAGGAGCAGAGCATTAGTCATTGGGGACTCCATAGTTAGGGGCACAAATAGGAGGTTCTGTGGGAACGAGAGAGACTCACGGTTGGTGTGTTGCCTCCCAGGTGCCAGGGTTCTTTAGTTTAGTTTAGAGATACAGCACTGAAACAGGCCCTTCAGCCCACCGAGTCTGTGCCGACCATCAACCACCCATTTATACTAATCCTACACTAATCCCATATTCCTACCACATCCCCACCTGTCCTGAAATTTCCCTACCACCTACCTATACTAGGGACAATTTATAATGGCCAATTTACCTACCAACCTGCAAGTCTTTTGGCTTGTGGGAGGAAACCGGAGCACCCGGAGGAAACCCACGCAGACACAGGGAGAACTTGCAAACTCCACACAGGCAGTACCCGGAATTGAACCCGGGTCACTGGAGCTGTGAGGCTGCAGTGCTAACCACTGCGCCACTGTGCCGCCCGAGGTTCGTGATGTCTCGGATCGTGTTTTTGGGATCCTTAAGAGGGAGGGGGAGCAGCCCCAGGTCGTGGTCCACATAGGCACCAATGACATAGGTAGGAAGAGAGATGGGGATTTAAGGCAGAAATTCAGGGAGCTAGGGTGGAAGTTTAGAGCGAGAACAAACAGAGTTGTTATCTCTGGGTTGTTGCCTGTGCCACGTGCTAGCGAAGCGAGGAATAGGGAGAGAGAGGAGTTGAACACGTGGCTGCAGGGATGGTGTAGGAGGGAGGGTTTTGGTTTCCTGGATAATTGGGGCTCTTTCTGGGGTAGGTGGGACCTCTACAAACAGAATGGTCTTCACCTGAACCAGGGGGGTACCAATATCCTGGGGGGAGACTTGCTAGTGCTCTTCGGGGGGGTTTAAACTAATTCAGTAGGGGAATGGGAACCTAAATTGTAGTTCCAGTGTACAGGATGTTGAGAGTAGTGAGGTCAGGGATAAGGTTACAAGGACGCAAGAGGGCACTGGCAAGCAAGAACTTGGTTTAAAGTGTGTCTACTTCAACGCCAGGAGCATCCGGAATAAGGTGGGTGAGCTTGCAGCATGGGTTGGTACCTGGGATCTCGATGTTGTGGCCATTTCGGAGACATGGGTAGAGCAGGGGCAGGAATGGAGGTTGCAGGTTCCGGGATTTAGATGTTTCAGTAAGAACAGAGAAGATGGTAAAAGGGGGGGGGTGTGGCTTTGTTAATCAAGGAGGGTATTACAGCGGCAGAAAGGACGTTTGAGGACTCGTCGACTGAGGTAGTATGGGCCGAGGTTAGAAACAGGAGAGGAGAGGTCACCCTGTTGGGAGTTTTCCATAGACCTCCGAATAGTTCCAGAGATGTAGAAGAAAGGATAGCGAAGATGATTCTCGACAGGAGCGAGAGTAACAAGGTAGTTGTTATGGGGGACTTTAACTTTCTAAATATTGACTGGAAATACTATAGTTCGAGTACTTTAGATGGGTCAGTTTTTGTCCAGTGTGTGCAGGAGGGTTTTCTGACACAGTATGTAAACAAGCCAACCAGGGGCGATGCCACATTGGATTTGGTACTGGGTAATGAACCCGGCCAGGTGTTAGATTTAGATGTAGGTGAGCACTTTGGTGATAGTGATCACAATTCGGTTAGGTTTACCTTAGCGATGGGCAGGGACAGGTATATACCGCAGGGCAAGAATTATAGCTGGGGGAAAGGAAATTATGATGCAATTAGGCAAGATTTAGGATGTGTAGGATGGGGAAGGAAACTGCAGGGGATGGGCACAATAGAAATGTGGAGCTTATTCAAGGAGCAGCTACTGCGTGTCCTTGATAAGTATGTACCTGTCAGGCAGGGAGGAAGTTGTCGAGCAAGGGAGCCGTGGTTTACTAAAGAAGTTGAAGCGCTTGTCAAGAGCAAGAAAAAGGCTTATGTTAGGATGAGACGTGAAGGCTCAGTTAGGGCGCTTGAGAGTTACAAGCTAGCCAGGAAGGATCGAAAGGGAGAACTAAGAAGAGCGAGGAGAGGACACGAGAAGTCATTGGCGGATAGGATCAAGGAAAACCGTAAGGCTTTCTATAGGCATATCAGGAATAAAAGAATGACTACAGTTAGATTAGGGCCAATCAAGGATAGTAGTGGGAAGTTGTGTGTGGAATCAGAGGAGATAGGGGAAGCGTTAAATGAATATTTTGCGTCAGTATTTACAGTAGAGAAAGAAAATGTTGTCGAGGAGAATACTGAGATTCAGACTACTGGGCGAGATGGGATTGAGGTTCACAAGGAGGAGGTGTTAGCAATTTTGGAAAGTGTGAAAATAGATAAGTCCCCTGGGCCAGATGGGATTTATCCTAGGATTCTCTGGGAAGCCAGGGAGGAGATTGCAGAGCCTTTGTCCTTGATCTTTATGTTGTCATTGTCGACAGGAATAGTGCCAGAAGACTGGAGGATAGCAAATGTTGTCCCCTTGTTCAAGAAGGGGAGTAGAGACAGCCCTGGTAATTATAGACCTGTGAGCCTTACTTCGGTTGTGGGTAAAATGTTGGAAAAGGTTATAAGAGATAGGATTTATCATCATCTTGAAAAGAATAAGTTCATTAGCGATAGTCAGCACGGTTTTGTGAAGGGCGGGTCGTGCCTCACGAACCTTATTGAGTTTTTCGAGAAGGTGACCAGACAGATGGATGAGGGTAAAGCCATGGATGTGGTGTATATGGATTTCAGTAAGGCGTTTGATAAGGTTCCCCACGGTAGGCTATTGCAGAAAATACGGAAGTATGGGATTGAAGGTGATTTAGAGCTTTGGATCAGAAATTGGCGAGCTGAAAGAAGACAGAGGGTGGTGATTGATGGCAAATGTTCATCCTGGAGTTTAGTTACTAGTGGTGTACCGCAAGGATCTGTTTTGGGGCCACTGCTGTTTGTCATTTTTATAAATGACCTGGATGAGGGTGTAGAAGGGTGGGTTAGTAAATTTGCGGATGACACGAAGGTCGGTGGAGTTGTGGATAGTGCCGAAGGATGTTGTAGGTTACAGAGGGACATAGATAGGCTGCAGAGCTGGGCTGAGAGATGGCAAATGGAGTTTAATGCGGAAACGTGTGAGGTGATTCACTTTGGAAGGAGTAACAGGAATGCAGAGTACTGGGCTAATGGGAAGATTCTTGGTAGTGTAGATGAGCAGAGAGATCTTGGTGTCCAGGTACATAAATCCTTGAAAGTTGCTACCCAGGTTAATAGGGCTGTTAAGAAGGCATATGGTGTGTTAGCTTTTATTAGTAGGGGGATCGGGTTTCGGAGCCACGAGGTCATGCTGCAGCTGTACAAAACTCTGGTGAGGCCGCACCTGGAGTATTGCGTGCAGTTCTGGTCACCGCATTATAGGAAGGATGTGGAAGCTTTGGAAAGGGTGCAGAGGAGATTTACTAGGATGTTGCCTGGTATGGAGGGAAGATCTTTCGAGGAAAGGCTGAGGGACTTGAGGTTGTTTTCGTTAGAGAGAAGGAGGAGGAGAGGTGACTTAATAGAGACATATAAGATAATCAGAGGGTTAGATAGGGTGGATAGTGAGAGTCTATATCCCCGGATGGTGATGACAAACACGAGGGGACATAGCTTTAAGTTGAGGGGTGATAGATATAGGACAGATGTTAGAGGTAGTTTCTTTACTCAGAGAGTAGTAGGGGTGTGGAACGCCCTGCCTGCAACAGTAGTGGACTCGCCAACTTTAAGGGCATTTAAGTGGCCATTGGATAGACATATGGATGAAAATGGAATAGTGTAGGTCAGATGGTTTCACAGGTCGGCGCAACATCGAGGGCCGAAGGGCCTGTACTGCGCTGTAATGTTCTATGTTCTATGTTCTATGATGGGGATCTTTGTGGAGCCTCCTCCTCTTGTTGGCTGATTAATTGTCCACCACCATTCATGACTGGATGTGGCTGAACTGAAGAGCTTTGATCTGATTCATTGGTTGTGGTATTGCTTGGCTCTGTTTATAGCATGCTCCTTCTGCAGTTTAGCATGCATGTAGTCCGGTATTGTAGCTTCACCAAGTTGGCATCTCATTTTTATGTATGCCTGGTGCTGCTCCAGGCATGCTCTTCTACGCTCCTCATTGAACCACAGTTGGTCCCCTGGCTTGATATTGGTGGTAGAGTAAGGGATATGCATGAGGTTCAAAATAGTAGTTTAATACATGTCATTTGCTGATGGCCAATAGCACCTCATGGATGCCCACTATGAGCTGCTAGATCTGTTCTGAATCTATCCCATTTTGTTTCATAAAGAACAAAATACTGCAAATGCTGGAAATTTGAAATAAAAGCAGAAATTGCTGAAAACACTCAGCAGATCAGGCAGCATCTGTGGAGAGAGAAACAGAGTAAACGTTTTCGATCTGTGTCTTTTCATCAGAACTGGGAGAAGACAGAAATATCCTTTTACTCTTAATACACTTATAGAATCTTTTAGGATTCTCCTTTATATTATCTGCCAGGGAAATCTCATGGCCCCTTTTCACCTAATTTCCTTCTTAATTTCCATCATTTACAGTAGAAATCTAGCACTAGGGACCATATACTTAATAGTAACATAATTTAGTAAGGGTTTAATAAGTATTTAATTATTTATTTAAAATCAGTTTATTAATTATTGCTCGAAATGTCAGTTAGAGGGGTAAAGTGCTTCACCTGTGAGATGTGGGACGTCCGTGACGCTTCCAGCGTTCTGGACGACTACATCTGCAGGAAGTGTACCAGTTGCAGCTCCTCACAGACCGCATGGATCGGTTGGAGCAGCAACTGGATGCACTTAGGAGCATGCAGGTGGCGGAAAGCATCATAGACAGGAGTTTTAGAGAAGTGGTTACATCCAAGGTGCAGGCAGATAGATGGGTGACCGCGGGAAGGGGCAGGCAGTCAGTGTAGGAATCCCCTGTGGCTCAGCCACTCTCCAACAAGTATACGGTTTTGGATACTGTTGGGGGGATGGCCTATCAGGGGAAAACAACAGCAGCAGCCAGAGCAGTGGCACCACACCTGGCACTGTTGTTCAACAGGGAAGGACTAAGCGCAGAAGAGCAATAGTTATAGGGGACTCTATAGTCAGGGGCACAGATAGGCGCTTCTGTGGACGTGAAAGAGACTCCAGGATAGTATGTTGCCTCCCTGGTGCCAGGGTCAAGGATGTCTCTGAACGGACAGGGGACATTCTGAAGGGGGAGGGTGAACAGCCAGAGATTGTGGTACACATCGGTACCAACGACATAGGCAGGAAGAGTGACGAGGTCCTGCAGGGGGAGTTGAGGGAGTTAGGTAGAAAGTTAAAAGACAGGACCTCTAGGGTTGCAATCTCGGAATTACTCCCTGTGCCACGTGCCAGTGAGGCAAGAAATAGGAAGATAGTGCAGCTAAACACGTGGCTGAACAGCTGGTGTAGGAGGGAGGGCTTCAGATATCTGGATCATTGGGATCTCTTCAGGGACAGGTGGGACCTGTACAAGAAGGACGGGTTGCATCTAAACTGGAGGAAAATATAATATCCTGGCTGCGAGGTTTGCTAGCGTCACTCGGGAAGGTTTAAACTCGTGTGGCAGGGGGGTTGGAACCAGAGCAGCAGGACAGCAAGTGAAATAAATGAGGGGGAACTAGTAAATAAGGCCAGTAAGACTAAGAGGAAGAGCAGGCAGGGAGATGTTGCTGAGCACAGCAGGACTGGTGGTCTGAAGTGCATTCGCTTCAATGCGAGAAGTATAACAGGTAAGGCAGATGAACTTAGAGCTTGGATTAGTACTTGGAACTATGATGCTGTTGCTATTACAGAGACTTTTTTTTAGATTAGATATACAGCACTGAAACAGGCCCTTCGGCCCACCGAGTCTGTGCCGAACATCAACCACCCATTTATACTAATCCTACACTAATCCCATATTCCTACCAAACATCCCCACCTGTCCCTATATTTCCCTACCACCTACCTATACTAGTGACAATTTATAATGGCCAATTTACCTATCAACCTGCAAGTCTTTTGGCTTGTGGGAGGAAACCGGAGCACCCGGAGAAAACCCACGCAGACACAGGGAGAACTTGCAAACTCCACACAGGCAGTACCCGGAATCGAACCCGGGTCCCTGGAGCTGTGAGGCTGCGGTGCTAACCACTGCGCCACTGTGAGGGACTTGGTTGAGGGAAGGGCAGGATTGGCAGCTAAATGTTCCAGGTATTAGGAGCTTCAGGTGGGATAGAGGGGGCTGTAAAAGGGGTCGGGGAGTTGCATTACTGGTTAAGGAGAATATCACAGCTGTACGGCGGGAGGTCACCTTGGAGGGGTCATGCAGCGAGGCAATATGGGTGGAGCTCAGGAATAGGAAGGGTGCAGTCACGATGTTGGGGGTTTACTACAGGCCTCCCAACAGCCAGCGGGAAGTAGAGGAGCAGATATGTAGACAGATTTTTGAAAGATGTAAAGGTAAGAGGGTTGTAGTGGTGGGTGATTTCAACTTCCCCTATATTGACTGGGACTCACTTAGTGCTAGGGGCTTAGATGGGGCAGAATTTGTAAGGAGCATCCAGGAGGGCTTCTTGAAACAATATGTAGATAGTCCAACTAGGGATGGGGCCGTACTGGACCTGGTATTGGGGAATGAGCCCGGCCAGGTGGTCGAAGTTTCGGTAGGGGTGCATTTCGGGAACAGTGACCATAATTCCGTAAGTTGTAAGGTACTTGGGGATAAGGATAAGAGTAGTCCTCAGGTGAAGGTGCTAAATTGGGGGAAGGCTAATTACAACAATATTAGGCAGGTACTGAAGAATTTAGATTGGGGGCGGCTGTTTGAGGGTAAATCAACATCTGACATGTGGGAGTCTTTCAAACGTCAGTTGATTAGAATCCAGGACCAGCATGTTCCTGTGAGGAAGAAGGATAAGTTTGGCAAGTTTCAGGAACCTTGGATAACGAGGGATATTGTGTGCCTAGTCAAAAAGAAAAAGGAAACGTTCGTAAGGGCTAGAAGGCTGGGAACAGACAAAGCACTTGAGGAATATAAAGACAGTAGGAAGGAACTTAAGCAAGGAGTCAGAAGGGCTAATAGGGGTCATGAAAAGTCATTTGCAAACAGGATTAAGGAGAATCCCAAGGCTTTTTATACATATATAAAGAGCAAGAGGGTAACCAGGGAAAGGGTTGGCCCACTCAAGGACAGAGGAGGGAATCTATGTGTGGAGCCAGAGGAAATGGGCGAGGTACAAAATGAATACTTTGCATCCGTATTCACCAAAGAGAAGGACTTGGTGGAAGATGAGCCGAGGGAAGGGTGTGTAGATAGTCTGGGTCATGTCGTTATCAAAAAGGAGGAGGTGTTGGGCATCCTGCGAAGCATTAAGGTCGATAAGTCACCAGGGCCTGATGGGATCTACCCCAGAATACTGAGGGAGGCAAGGGAAGAAATTGCTGGGGCCTTGACAGAAATCTTTGTATCTTCATTGGCTACAGGTGAGGTCCCAGAGGACTGGAGAATAGCCAATTTTGTTCCTTTGTTTCAGAAGGGTAACAAGGATAATCCAGGAAATTATAGGCCAGTGGTAGGGAAATTATGAGAGAGGATTCTTCGGGACAGGATTTACTCCCATTTGGAAACAAATGAACTTATTAGCGAGAGGCAGCATGGTTTTGTGAAGGGGAGGTCTTGTCTCACTAACTTGATTGAGTTTTTTGAGGAAGTGACGAAGATGATTGATGAAGGAAGGGCAGTGGATGTTGTCTATATGGACTTCAGTAAAGACTTTGACAAGGTTCCTCATGGCAGACTGGTACAAAAGGTGAAGTCACACTGGATCAGAGGTGGCAAGATGGATACAGAACTGGCTTGGTCATAGAAGACAGAGGGTAGCAGTAGAAGGGTGCTTTTCTGAATGGAGGGATGTGACTAGTGGTGTTCCGCAGGGATCGGTGCTGGGACCTTTGCAGTTTGTAGTATATATAAATGATTTGGAGGAAAATGTAGCTGGTCTGATTAGTAAGTTTGCGGACGACACAAAGATTGGTGGAGTTGCGGATAGTGATGAGGATTGTCAGAGGATACAGCAGGATATAGATCGGTTGGAGACTAGGGCGGAGAATGGCAGATGGAATTTAATCCAGACAAATGTGAGGTAATGCATTTTGGAAGGTCTAATACAGGTGAGAAGTATACAGTAAATGGCAGAACCCTTAGGAGTATTGACAGGCAGAGAGATCTGGGCGTAAAGGTCCACAGGTCACTGAAAGTGGCAACGCAGGTGGATAAGGTAGTCAAGAAGGCATAAGGCATGCTTGCCTTCATCGGTCGGGGCATAGAGTATAAAAATTGGCAAGTCATGCTGCAGCTGTACAGAACCTTAGTTAGGCCACACTTAGAATATTGCGTGCAATTCTGGTCGCCACACAACCAGAAGGACGTGAACGCTTTGGAGAGGGTACAGAAGAGGTTTACCAGGATGTTGCCTGGTCTGGAGGGCATTAGCTATGAGGAGAGGTTGGATAAACTCGGATTGTTTTCACTGGAACGATGGAGGTGGAGCGGCGACATGATAGACGTTTACAAAGTTATGAGTGGCATGGACAGAGTGGATAGTTAGAAGCTTTTTCCCAGGGTGGAAGAGTCAGTTACTAGGGGACATAGGTTTAAGGTGCGAGGGGCAAAGTTTAGAAGGGATGTGCGAGGCAAGTTCTTCACACAGAGGGTGGTGAGTGCCTGGAACTTGCTGCCGGGGGAGGTGGTGGAAGCAGGTACGATAGCAATGTTTAAGAGGCATCTTGACAAATACATGAATAGGATGGGAATAGAGGGATACGGTCCCCGGAAATGCAGAAGGTTTTAGTTTCGACAGGCATCAAGATCGGTGCAGGCTTGGAGGGCCGAATGGCCTGTTCCTGTGCTGTACTGTTCTTTGTTAAGTGTAGTCCTATATACTCCTCACAGCTCCAGCGACCTGGGTTCAATTCTGGGTACTGCCTGTGCGGAGTTTGCAAGTTCTCCCTGTGACCGCATGGGTTTCCACCGGGTGCTCCGGTTTCCTCCCACAGCCAAAGACTTGCAGATTGATAGGTAAATTGGCCATTGTAAATTGCCCCTAGTATAGCTAAGTGGTCGGGGAATTGAGCGAAGGTGGGGATGTGGTACGAATATGGGATTAATGTAGGATTAGTATAAATGGGTGGTTGATGGTCAGCACAGACCCGGTGGGCCGAAGGGCCTGTTTCAGTGTTGTATCTCTAAATAGAAAATAAATAAAATAATAGGTTTTGAGCAAATGAAAGTGAGGAGGGTTGGAAGAACCAAAGGTAAGGTCTGTGATCGGGCAAGAGAGATTAAATGATAGAGAGGTTCATGTTGCAAGGCCAAAGGGAATGATAATGGGACGTGTTATGGAGATCTACCCAAGGGCAGATCCTCCGCTCATTTCTCCACACCTCATGGTCTTGTGCTTTTCCCTTCATTTGCTCGTAGGAGCCTCCTATTTTCAATTTCAAGTTGTCTAACATCGTCATTCTCTTTCTCCCTCTTGGTCTACATCCCTCTAATCTTCCTTCAATCACCTTCAGCACGTTTTGATGCCTTAGAATATGGCCAATTCAACATTGTTTCCTCTTCTTGTTGGTCTTCACTAAAGATCTATCCTCATTCACCATCCTGAGACCCTCTTCATTTCTCATGCTCTCTCAAAGTGACATACTTCATCCTTCTCCAGAATGACTTTTCACAATTTTCTAGTCTTTGTATGTCCGCATTTCTCAAATTCCATGTTTTAGCCCCCTACAATAAGACACTCCAAATCACAGTCTTGCTAATTCCTTTTGTTAAGATCGCTACTCATTCCTACACGAAGCGATTCTTTATGTTTTGAGAATGCATTCTTTGACATTTGAAGTGTAGAAAATAGCAAATTCTAAAAGGTACAATATACATTTGACTTAAGTGTAAGGCAAAGAATCATAATGGGTGAATTATACCTTGAAGGATTGGGGTCTTCTTATTTCAAAGACTAAAGGTTTTGTGGTTAAATGTTTCTCCCAATTTGATGAATAAAGTTCTAGATATTGCACTGCTGCTACCATTTTCCTTTGCTCCATGTCAAAGCCTAAAACTTGAGAATTTCACAATTTGTTCTGGCCAATACTTTTTGAAAGAACGTCTGTTCTCTTCCAAAAAAACCTGCTTTAAGTTCTTACACACCAAATCCAACATATCTGGACAATCTCAGGTGTTTTCTGTCAAATCAAGTCGAATATATTATGGAGCTTACTGATCATTTGGGAGATTATGACAATGCATCAAATACTTAATGCACAAGTACAATTAATAATAACAGATACATATCAACTTCTGATCAGTCTATTGGATCCCTGTCTGCTACAGATAGCCAGGTGGTGGTGTGGCACGGTGGTGGCAGGTGGGCAATGAAAAGTTAAACTGAGTTGAAGGAGTAGAAGGCCCAATCCAAGATGTAAGATTGGAGAAGATTCTTGAGG
Organism: Heterodontus francisci; assembly: GCF_036365525.1. NCBI lineage: Eukaryota > Metazoa > Chordata > Chondrichthyes > Heterodontiformes > Heterodontidae > Heterodontus > Heterodontus francisci. Next base: position 150,810,776 of record NC_090373.1, on the reverse strand, counting down.
TCTGATGGAATATAGACAATTGGCGAATTGAAGATAAAAGCTGGAATTTTTCCAGGCCACTTCGAGTGAAGTCGGAGGCGGGGAGGTCTGTAAATTTGGAAAAGTGGGGTTATACCTACAGCAGGAACCATGGAGGATGGACTTCTGACATCAAGGCGGCGGGACACCAAGTGGGGTATTTAAAAGGCTAATTAACTGAAATTTTATGGTGCCATTTGAATTTTATCAGTGACGTATGGGGACCACAAGGCTTCAGAGCCCTGCCTGGTGAAACGAGGTAACAGTGAAGTGGGGCATGGAAAGGAAGCAGGGGTTAAGTTCTGGCTTTCCAACAAAGCTATCGGGGGAGCCAGTATATGATGGAAGGAAGGATGGTGCACAAAGATACTGGCAGATGTCAGCAGAAGGGGTGAGAAGGTGCCAGGAGTGTGAGGCCATGTGGCCAGGGTCACACAGAACAGTGGCACTTGCCCCAAGGATAGACTCACAGAACGGTTTGAGGGGTTGGGAAGGTGCCTCCTGATAGAAGGCCTAGGAATCAGAGAGATGTCACCTTCCATGGGCCTCATTCACACTGGCCTCGTGGTCCTTGTTGAGGAGGAGGGGCAGTTCAGAGGGAGGGAGATCCATGCACCAGCAAGGGCAAATCACTAATCTCACAACCATCAGAGGGCCAGCTCGGAGTGGGCATGGTGCAGAAGGGCATAGAGGAGCATGCCAACAGCCACGTTCAGAAGAAGCTATCCCCAGAAGAGAGTGTACCGCCTGAGGCTGAACTTCCTCCAAATGTCCAAGCAGCAGTGTCAGCAAAGACTGTAGCTCCCCAGGGAGGCTATCACTGTTCTCTGCGCCAAGCTGCAGGGCGAGCTGAGACCAATGGGGGTTAGTGGACATCCAATGCCAGTGTCCCTGAAGATCACCGTGGCTCTCAACTTCTAAGCCTCTGGCTCTTTCCAGGGATCCACTGGGGACATGTGTGGGATCTCCCAGTCGACAGTCCATCAATGCATCAAGCAGGTGACCAATGCCATGTTCAAGAGGACCAACGACTATGTGTGATGCTATACTAATCCAGAAAGTCAGGAGGAGAGGTCCATTGGGTTCGGGGCCATCTCTGTACTCCCCCAGGTGCAAGGTGTCATTGACTGCACGCATGTGACCATCAAGGCTTCCCCTGGACTAGACAGTGGCCTTCATCAACAGGAAGGGATTCCACTCGCTCAATGTGTAACTGGTCTGCAACTGTTGAAAGCGGACCCTTCAAGTGTGTGCAGAGTTCCTGGGAAACAGCTACAATGCCTACATACATCGGCAGTCCCAGGTGCCACAACCTTTCTGGACCCCCACGTGCCTTCCACAATGGATACTTGGAGACAAGGGCTACCCACTACAGATATGGCTACTCATGCCTGTGAGGAAACTAAGTACGTATGCAAAGGAGAGGTTCAACACCTGCCGTGGGCCAACAACAGTGGCCATCGAGCAAGACTTTTGAAGATGCAATTCAGGTGCCTTGATCGATCCGGTGGAGCATTTCAGTATGCCCCAGCAAGGGTCTTGTGTATTTTGGTGGTCTGTTGTGTACTGCACAACCTAGCCTTGCAGAGGGGGGGAGGCGTTGAACAATGAGGACATTACTGATAGTGATGCCTCCTGCGACGATGACGATGTGGAGAAGCCAGCTGACAAGGCAATGCAAGATGAGAAACCCCTTGGACCACAGGCAAGGCGAAATGAGATACATGGAAGGGAGGTTCGGGACGCCCTAATACAAAGCCATTTCCCATGACCCTTGTGCCCTTTCAGAAACAATCAGTCCTGTTGTCACCTTCTTTATTTGGCATTCCATCACCCAGTGCCCAGGTGCACAGTGGCAAGGCTGAGGAGCTGAACGAATGCACCTTAATCCACCATTTCAAGTCCATTGAGGGAGGAATCTCACAAGGCACCAAGAATTAAAATAAGTAGCATGAAGATTGAATTAAAAATTTATTGAGGTGCAGACCAGAATGGAAACAACATCTAAATATTTAAATCAGCCGTGACTCCCAAGTGCAGCTAGCTGCTCCTCTTAACCCTCTCACGGGTGCTCCCACCCATCCGCTGGCAACTGAGGTGAAGGTAGACTGCTGATCATGCTGCCCCGTGGCTTGGGATGACTTTGGTGGCGGTTTTCTGGCTAACTGAGGCCTGGAGGGACCCGATATGCTCAGAAGCTCCTGCACAGGTGCAGGACCCTTCTCTATCATTGCGGCTTTTTGCGATGATGGAGCCGTTGGTAGAGGAGCTGTGGAGCCACTGTCCACTCCAGGAGATCCTGAGACGAGTCCTCAGAAGTGGAAGGCAGCTGCTCCTCTTCCCTAGCAAGGCACACTTGTACCTCCCTGCTCACCTCAGCAAGACAAGAGCCTGGTGGAAAATCTAGGAGCTTCATTCCCCGCTCACCTTGCCACTGCGACATTGAGCTCATGGCCAAGGCAATGGCATGCAGGTCTGCGTGCATCTCTGACATCCTCTGAGTGGTCTGCTGGAATTGGTTCTCTATGATGCTCGCCAATCTGTTGATGGAGGATGCCAAAGACATACCTATCACAGACACGGCAGCATTCATGGCATGGGTGGGCTCCTCCTTCATCCACACATGGGTGCATATAGCCTCTGGAAGCTCCGCCGGACGTTCCATTACCTTCTACTGCAGCTGCAACAGTTGCATGGGCCATGGCCAACTCCAAAGGCATGTCATCAGCCTGGGGATCAGCATGGGCCTGGCCTCCCAAAGTCCCGCTGTCAGTGGCCTCGGCTGTCACAATCTGCGTTGGCTGCTTGCACACATCAGACGAGTGCCTCCAACCAAGAGGCAGCCATTCCTCTGATAGAATATGCTGCTGCCTCACCCCCTTACCACTGACTCGGTGGTCACTCCCTCGGCACCAAGCCAATCCTCTCGCGTTCATATATAAGGTCCAAAGGGAAGAGAGGTATGGAGCACTCACTTTGGCAGACTGAATGAGGTCATTGACGTGCTTTCAACACAGGATCCAGGTTCTGGGGGTGACCCCACATCTCTTGACCACCTCCTTCTCCCATCCCTTGGGAAGACAACCTTCCACCTTTCCCTTGAAACCTGGAGGAGAACCTGTAGGGAGGCATCATTGAACTGTGGGGCTACCCAGGGTCTTCCTTCTGCCATTATTGATGGTGCTTTCTGGTTGCTTTGAGTCTTCAGTGAGAGGAGCAGCAGCAGCAGCAGGATAGTTCAAGACAGCAGCAGTAGAAGAACACAAAGCAGCAGTAGCAGGACAACTCAGGGCAGCAGTAGCAGGAGAATACAAGGCAGTAGTAGAAGCATAAATCAAAGCAGCAGGAACAGGACAACTCAGGGCAGAAGTCGCAGGAGAACACAAGGCAACATTAACAGGTACAAAACAGGGCAGCAGGAACAGGACAACCCAAGGCTGCAGAAACAGGAGAACTCAAGGCAACCAGATCAGGAAGGAGTCCTTTGTTCAGTAGTGGGGAAAATGATAAAAGATGTAATAGCAAAGCACTTTGAAAACAATGACATGATCGGGCAAAGTCAACATGGCTTTACGAAAGGAAAATCATGCTTGACAACATACTGGAATTTTTTGAGGATGTAACTAGTAGAATAGATAAGGGAGAATGAGTGGATTCCTTATTTGGCTAGTCACTGTGAGCCAAGGAACAACTGGAAGTTGTCAAGGACAGTGGTGATGATTATGGGTCATTTTGTGCAGACTTCAATACAGGCTGCAGTGTTTTGTATGCAATGTATGTTCTACAGGTTAGACCTGGGCAGCCTTGACAGGAGAGGTTTGGGGTAATCTAGCTTCAAGGTTTTGAAAGCTTCAATATTGGCTTTGATGGTAAGGAGGTGAGGTATGGGATTTGGCAGGTAATGTGCTGGTGAGGAAACGTGTTCTTGAAATTGAATAAGTGGCCTTGACACCTGAGTCGTTATGGGTCTTGAGGATTACCTTAGGTGAACACCAGGGGTGCACATCTGTGGGTTTAGTCTGAGTGAGTAATGGGAAAGGAGGTGGAATCAGCACCTGCGGCAAGTCTGAATGAATTCCAGTATTGTTCCATAGTCTGCCTGGGATGGATTGCATGGAATCAAAAAGGCCCTGCAAAATGAATCGATCTAAAAGAGGCACTGTTAAATTAATGAAAACTCACACTGTGTTCTTTATAAATGAATTTACAGCTTTGACAAACCTAGTGTACAGAGGAACTCTTCCACCAGCAAGGCCTGGAGCTCCAAACATTTCTCAAAAAAGCAATAGGCTCAATTTAACCAGAATTGATGTAGTTTGGCCGTCACCTGTGGAAGAAATGTGAAGAATAACTCAGACTTCAACTTACCTAGAATTTTTTTCTGCTTTACAGTGCATGTGATTTTTTTTTTAAAGTGTGGTCCCAGAATTGGTAAATGCACATGGGATGTCAGAATAGATTGGATTAATGTTTCCAATGAAATTGAAGTCTAAAACCTTTATTCAGTCTTATAGAAATGATCTGTGCTTCAGTGAAACTCTTAACATTAATATTTTCACTGAAGTGTAATAAATTCCATGCAGTAAAGCTATTAGTGTAGGGATGAATACTTATCAGATTATATCACTGACTGATCAGAGGTATAATCAAACTAGATTTAATGTTGCTTTGGCAGAGTTAACTCATGACTCAATCAATAATATGCAGTTGTAACCTTATTGTCTGCATCTCTTTCTACACTTCATTGCATCAAGTGTCTAGATAACTAATGAATATATACCTCCTGTAACTGCTATAGTTACATGGATCATTATTTTTAGAATTATGAAAAAGAAGGTTGTTACACCATTACGTTGGTCCTTTAGAGGATGAGAAGGGGAATTTAGTTATGGGATATGATGAAATGGCCGAGGCATTGAACAGGTATTTTGTATCGGTCTTCACAGTGGAGGACATTAATAACATGCCAGTAATTGACACAGAGACGAACGTAGGTGAGGACCTGGAAACAATCATTATTACGGAAGAGGTAGTGTTGGGCAAGCTAATGGAGCTAAGGATTGATAAGTCTCCTGGCCCTGATGGAATGCATCCCAGGGTACTAAAAGAGATGGCGGGAGAAATAGCAGGTGCACTGGCGGTAATTTTCCATAATTCGCTGGACTCTGGGGTAGTCCCAGCAGATTGGAAAACTGCAGATGTGATGCCACTGTTTAAAAAGGGAGGTAGACAAAGGATGGGGAATTATAGACCGGTTAGCTTAACCTCTGTAGTGGGGAAGATGCTTGAGTCTATTATCAAGGAAGAAATAGCAGGGCATCTCGATAGAAATTGTCCCTTTGGGCAGACGCAGCAGGGGTTCATGAAGGGCAGGTCATGCTTGACAAATCTTTTGGAATTCTATGATGACATTACGAGCAAGGTGGACAATGAGGACCCAGTGGATGTGGTGTACCTAGATTTCCAAAAAGCCTTCGACAAGGTGCCGCACAAGAGGCTGCTGTATAAAATAAGGATGCATGGCGTTAGGGGTAAAGTATTAGCATGTATTGAGGATTGGTTGACTGACAGGAAACAGAGAGTGGGGATAAATGAGTGCTATTCTGGTTGGCAATCAGTCACTAGTGGTGTGCCTCAGGGATCGGTGTTGGGTCCGCAATTATTTACAATTTATATAGATGATTTGGAGTTGGGGACCACTTGTAGGGTGTCAAAGTTTGCAGATGACACGAAGATGAGTGACAGAGCAAAGTGTGCAGATGACTGTGAAACTTTGCAGAGGAACATAGATACATTGAGTGAGTGGGCAAAGGACTGGCAGATGGAATACAATGTTAATAAATGTGAAGTCATTCATTTCGGTAGGAGTAACAGTAAAAAGGATTATTACTTGAATGGTAAAAAGTTGCAGCATGCTGCTATGCAGAGGGACCTGGGTGTCCTTGTGCATGAATCGCAGAAGGTTGGTCTGCAGGTACAGCAAGTAATTAGGAAGGCAAATGGAATTTTGTCCTTCATTGCTAAAGGGATTGAGTTTAAAAGCAGAGAGGTTATGTTGCAGCTGTATAAGGTACTGGTGAGGCCGCACCTGGAGTACTGTGTGCAGTTTTGGTCTCCTTACTTGAGAAAGGATGTACTTGCACTGGAGAGGGTGCAGAGGAGGTTCACTAGGTTGATTCCGGAGTTGAGGGGGTTGGCTTATGAGGAGAGACTGAGTAGATTGGGATTATATTCATTGGAATTCAGAAGAATGAGGGGGGATCTTATAGAAACATATAAAATCATGAAGGGAATAGATAAGATACAAGTGGAGAGTATGTTTCCACTGGCAGGTGAAGCTAGGACAAGAAGGCATAGCCTCAAGATTAGAGGGAGCAGATTTAGGACTGAATTAAGAAGGAACTTCTTCACCCAGAGGGTTGTTAATCTATGGAATTCCTTGCCCAGTGAAGTAGTTGACGCTTCTTCAGTAAACGTTTTTAAAGCTAAGGTAGATATCTTTTTGAATAATAAAGGAATTAAGGGATACGGTGAGAACACGGGTAAGTGGATCTGAGTCCACGAAAAGATCAGCCATGATCTTATTGAATGACGGAGCAGGCTCAAGGGGCCGGACGGCCTACTCCTGCTCCTACTTCTTATGATTACAGAATCACTGGGTGAATTTTGGCTTTAAATTTTAACTCTTCGATTGTACTTGCCAATAGACAATATGATGTGAAAGCTGAGCTTTGAACTTCAAAGATAAGAAACAAAACTGAGCTGCTCATTGAAAGAATTCGTATTTTTTTATTTCACCTAAATTGGATCCAATTCTATAGAGTAAATCCAGTTTCATTTTCAGTAATATTATTGAAGAAAGGAATCTTACAGCTGGAAAATGAATTTTAATCTCAAGAGCCAGTATCAAGCTCAGGTCAAGTACTTAAGAAGAAATACTTAGTACCCTTTCACAATTATTAATCCCACTTTGTAACCTTGGACTCTGTTCTCTTAATCTTAAATTGGCTCAAAGACTGGTGTGGGAGAAGTGGGTTCCAGTTCGTGGGGCACTGGCACCAGTACTGGGTAAGTGAGGGCTGGACCATTGGGATGAACATCACCTGAACCGTGCTGGGACCAGTGTTCGAGCGAGTCATATAACTAGGGAAGTAGAGAGGGCTTTAAACTAAATAGAGGGGGGAAGGGATCATGTAAGGGAAGATTGAGTAAATTAAAGGGAAATGACAAGGCAATCGATCAAGGTAGCAGCAAAGGTAATGATGATCAGAGTATGGCAGGAAAGGACAGTGATTGCAAATTTGAGAGTGTGCCAGCAGAAAACTGAATTAAGGGCTCTGTATCTGAATGCCAGCTGCATTCGCAATAAAACAATTGAATTGTTAGCTCAAATAGAAATTCATATGTATGATCTGATAGCCATTACATAGATGTGGCTACAAGGAAACCAAAGCTGTCACCTGAATATTTTGATATTCATGAAGGACAGGAAGCTAGGAAAAGGTGGTGGGGTAGCTCTGTTAATTAAAGAGGGCATTAGTATTGCAGTGAGAAATGACCTTAGTTCTAAAGATCAAGATGTAGAATCAGTTTGGGTAGAATTGAGAAACAGCAAGGGGCAGAAAACATTGGTTGGAGTTGTTTATAGGCCACCAAACAGCAGTGGTAATGTAAATCACAGTATAAATCAGGAAATTAGATGTGCATGTAACAAGGGTAACACAGTAATCATGGGGGATTTCAATCTAGATATAGACTGGGTAAACTTTATTCATGCTAATGTTGTGGAGGACGAATTCTTAGAATGTATACAATATGGCTTTCTAGAACAGAACGTTGAGGAACAGGCTATTTTTGATCTAGTATTGTGAAATAAAAAAAGGGTTAATTAATAATCTTGTTGTGAAGGACCCTTTAGGAAAGAGTGACCATAGTAGGATAGAATTTTATGTTAAGTTTGAAAGTGAAGTTGTTCAATCAGAAACTAGGGTCTAAAATCTAAGCAAAAGAAACTATGAAGGTATGAGGGGCAAATTGGCTATGGTGGATTGGGAAACTACGTTAAAAGGTATGATGGTCGACAGGCAATGGCTAAGATTTAAAGAACTAGTAGATAGTTTACAACAAAAATACATTTCATTAATGCACAAAAACCCAGCAGGGAAACTGCTCCAACCATGGCTAATGAAAAAGATCAAGGATTGTATTACAGCAAAGGAAGAGGCATATAGAGTTGTCAGAAAAAAAAGTCAGCCTGAGGATTGGGAGCATTTCAGAATTCTGCAAAAGAGGATCAAGAAAAAGATTAAGAAAGGGTAAATAGAATGACAGTAAATGAGCGAGAAACATAAAAATGGACTGTAAATGCTTCTATAGGTATGTAAAAATGAAAAAAAAAAATAGCAAAGACAAATGTGGGTCCATTGCAAGCAGCATCAGGAGAATCTATAGTGGGAAATAAGGAAATGGCAGAGAAACTTAACAAATACTTTGCGTCTGTCTTCACGGAGGGAAATACTAAAATCTCCCAGAAATAATGGCGAATCAAGGGACTGCAAGATATTAATATTAGTAAAATAAAAGTATTAGAGAAGTGAATGGGGCTAAAAGTAGATAAATCCCCTGGACCTGATGATGTATATCCCAGAGTGTTGTAAGAGATGGCTGTTAATTTCGTAGATGCATTGATGGTCATCTTTCAAAATTCTATAGACTCTGGAATGGTTCCTGCAGATTGGAAGGTGGCAATTGTCATCCCACTGTTTAAGAAAGAAGGGAAAGAGAAAATGGGGAACTACAAAGCCATTAGCCTAACATCAGTGATAGGGAAAATGCTAGAATCTATAATAAAGGATGTGATAATAGGACACTTAGAAAATAATGGTAGTGTTGGGCAGAATCAACATGGATTTATAAAAGAGAAACCATATTTAACAAACCTGCTGGAATTTTTTGAGAATGTACGTGGCAGAAGAGATAAGGGGGAACCAGTGGATGTGCTATATTTAGATTTTCAGAGAGCATTTGATAAGATCCCACACAATGGGCTTCAAAAAGTGCGTGGCGCATGCTTGGGATGTGTGCCACTGAGCCGTCGCGCTGGAGCCATTTTTAAAGGGCTTCAAGCCCTTCATTTAATTTAAATTTTTAAAGGTCCAGTTGTTTTAAAAATTGCAATAAAATCTTGATTTACCTTTGAATCCCCTCTCTCACCTCACCCTCCCACCCCCGCCATTGAGTAGTCAATAAATAAATTGCTCTATTACCCCATAAAAACATTTTTTGCTATTCCGAACTTTCCCCACTGAACTTCAGCACCTTTGACCTTAACCCCATCCCACCATCCCCACAACCGCGGTTCTCCACAATCCGTAGATCCGAAGGCACGGGAGTTCCAGCCACTGCCCGGATCAGCAAGGGATAGCTGTCAGGACAAGGCAGGTGCTTTTGCATGCATTAACATTTATTTAAATATTAAAATTCAGGCTCTGCCGCCGAGCAGCGGGAGGACCGCCCAAGGCCTTGCCGCCACTGGTAAAATGCAGTGGAGCCTTCCTGGTGTCAAGGCCCATGGCGGGCCTCTCCCAAAAGTAGTTTCTGGGCCCTCTTGCCATGAGCCCCGATGTCAGGGGGCTGGTAAAATTCAGCCCAAGAGGTTAGTAAACAAAATTAGAGCGCATGGGATTGGGGGAATATACTGATATGGATTACTGGTTAACAGACAGAAAAGAGAGAGTAGGAATACATGGGTCATTTTCAGATTGGCAGGCTGCGACTGGTGGGGTATCACAAGAATCGGTGCTTGAGTCCCAGCTATTCACAATTTATGTCAGTGATTTGGATGTGCAGATTAAATGTAATATTTCCAAGTTTGCAGATGACACAAAGCTAGGCGGAAATGTGAGTTGTGAGGAGAATGCAAAGATGCTTCAAGGGGATTTGGAGAGGCTAAGCGAGTGGGCAAAATTTTGGCAGATGGAATGTGGAGAAATATGAGGTTATCCACTTTGGTAGGGAAAACAGAAATACAGAGTGTTTCTTAAATGGTGAGGGCTGGGAAGTGTTGAATTTCAAAGGAACTTGGGTGTCCTTGTTCATGAGTCACTGAAAGCTAACATGCAGGTACAGCAAGCAATTAAGAAGGCAAATGGTATGTTGGCCTTCATTACAAGAGGATTTGAGTATAGGAGGAAAGATGTCTTACTGCAATTATATAAAGCCTCGGTGAGACTGCATCTGGAGTACTGTGTGCAGTTTTGGCCTCCTTACCGAAAGAAAGATATACTTGCCATAGAGAGAGTGCAACAAAGATTCACCAAACTAATTCCTGGGATGAAGGGATTGTCCTATGAGGAAAGATTAAATAGACTGGGCCTTTATTCTCTGGCATTTAGAAGAATGAGAAGTGATCACATTCAAACAAACAAAATTCTTGATGACGCTCTGATGAAGGGTCACTGGCCAGAAACGTTAACTCTGCTTCTCTCTCCACAGATGCTGCTAGAACTGCTGAGTATTTCCAGCATTTCTTGTTTTTATTTCAAATTTCCAGCATCTGCAGTATTTTGCTTTTATATATAATACAAAATTCTTACAGGGCTTGATAGGGTTGATGCAGGAAGGATGCTCCCCCCAGCTGGTGAGTCCGGAACCAGGGGACACAGTCTCAGAATAAGGGGCAGGACATTTTGGACTGAGATGAGGAGGAATTTCTTCACTCAGAGGGTGGTGAATCTTTGGAATTCCCTGCCGCAGAGGGCTGTGGAGGCTCAATTGTTGAATATGTTCAAACTGAGATCGATACATTTTTACATATTAAAAACATAAAGGATTATGGGGATAGAGCAGGAAAATGGTGTTGAAGTAGAAGATCGGCCATGATCTCATGGAATGGTGGAGCGGGCTCAAAGGGCTGAATGATCTACTCCTACTCCTATTTCTTATGTTCTTATGTTCCAACTGGTGTTACTTTGGCCAATGTTTGCTCATATTGGCTAATTTTACCAGATCTAGAGTAAAGATCCACCTATCCTCGGTCTTAACGTTATTCTCAGATGATCATATGTTTCTAACATCATGCTTACTTTCTGAAAAGGCCAGAATGTTGTTCCATAAGTGACAGCCTGAGGACCTGTTAGATCAGAATTGGATGAGTCGTTAAAGTACAATTTGTTAAGAAGGAACGCTTGGTCCCCTTCCACAATCATTGACACAACAAAACCTTAGACACTGCTCTCTTAATCTAAAGTACTCTCAACCACTGATACATTGGCCAAAGTTTTCTAGTATTTTTGAATTTTATAGTATAAGGGTAGTCGAATTATAGAATGAATTCCGAAGCCACTTAAAAAAGCCCAGGAATAATGATATTTCATTAAAGTGTTCTAACAAAGAACAAGAACAAAGAACAAAGAACAGTACAGCACAGGAACAGGCCATTCGGCCCTCCAAGCCTGCGCCGATCTTGATGCCTGCCGAAACTAAAACCTTCTGCACTTCCGGGGCCCATATCCCTCTATTCCCTTCCTATTCATATATTTGTCAAGATGTCTCTTAAACGTCGCTATCGTATCTGCTTCCACCACCTCCCCTGGCAGCAAGTTCCAGGCACTCACCACCCTCTGTGTAAAAAACTTGCCTCGCACATCCCCTCTAAACTTTGCCCCTCGCACCTTAAACCTATATCCCCTAGTAACTGACTCTTCCACCCTGGGAAAAAACTTCTGACTATCCACTCTGTCCATGCCGCTCATAACGTTGTAAACCTCTATCATGTCGCCCCTCCACCTCCGTCGTTCCAGTGAAAACAATCCGGGTTTTTCCAGTCTCTCCTCATAGCTAATGCCCTCCAGACCAGGCATCATCCTGGTAAACCTCCTCTGTACCCTCTCCAAAGCCTCCACGTCCTTCTGGTAGTGTGGCGGCCAGAATTGCACGCAATATTCTAAGTGTGGACTAACTAAGGTTCTGTACAGCTGCAACATGATTTGCCAATTTTTATACTCTATGCCCCGACCAATGAAGGCAAGCATGCCGTATGCCTTCTTGACTACCTTATCCACCTGTGTTGCCACTTTCAGTGACCTGTGGACCTGTACGCCCAGATCTCTCTGCCTGTCAATCCTCCTAAGGGTTCTGCCATTTACTGTATACCTCCCACCTGCATTATACCTTCCAAAATGCATTACCTCACATTTGTCCGGATTAAACTCCATCTGCCATTTCTCCGCCCAAGTCTCCAACCGATCTATATCCTGCTGTATCCTCTGACAATCCTCATCATTATCCGCAACTCCACCAACCTTTGTGTCGTCCGCAAACTTACTAATCAGACCAGCTACATTTTCCTCCAAATCATTTATATATACTACAAATAGCAAAGGTCCCAGCACTGATCCCTGCGGAACATCACTAGTCACATCCCTCCATTCAGAAAAACACCCATCCACTGTCTTCTGTGACCGAGCCAGTTCTGTATCCATCTTGCCAGCTCACCTCTGATCCCATATGACTTCACCTTTTGCACCAGTCTGCCATGAGGGACCTTGTCAAAGGCTTTACTAAAGTCCGTATAGACAACATCCACCGCCCTTTCCTCATCAATCATCTTCATCACTTTCTCAAAAAACTCAATCAAATTAGTAAGACACGACATCCCCTTCACAGAACCATGCTGTCTCTCGCTAATAAGTTCGTTTGTTTCCAAATGGGAGTAAATCCTGTCCCGAAGAATCCTCTCCAATAGTTTCCCTACCACTGACGTAAGGCTCACCGGCCTATAATTTCCTGGATTATCCTTGCCACCCTTCTTAAACAAAGGAACAACATTGGCTATTCTCCAGTCCTCTGGGACCTCACTTGTAGCCAATGAGAATGCAAAGATTTCTGTCAAGGCCCCAGCAATTTCTCCCTTGCCTCCCTCAGGATTCTAGGGTAGATCCCATCAGGCCCTGGGGACTTATCTACCTTAATGCTTTGCAAGACACCCAACACATCCTCCGTTTTGATAATGAGATGACTGAGACTATCTACACTCCCTTCCCTCGACTCATCATCCACCAAGTCCTTCTCCTTGGTGAATACTGATGCAAAGTACTCATTTAGCACCTCGCCCATTTCCTCTGGCTCCACGCATAGATTCCCATCTCTGTCCTTGAGTGGGCCAACCCTTTCCCTGGTTACCCTCTTGCTCTTCATATATGTATAAAAAGCCTTGGGATTTTCCTTAATCCTGTTTGCCAATGACTTTTCATGACCCCTTTTAGCCCTCCTAACTCCTTGCTTAAGTTCCTTCCTACTGTTTTTATATTCCTCAAGTGCTTCATCTGTTCCTAGCCTTCCAACCCTTACAAATGCTTCCTTTTTCTTTTTGACTGGTGATTAAATATTGGCCTGGTCTTTAATTGTGTTGGTGGATTATATTACAGGCTGCTCTCTGCAAACACATTATCTCCTGGACACTATTGCTCTAATTAGGAAGAATATAAACTGCAATATTTGAAAAAATAGAAATGCATAAAACTGTTTTCCTCTGTTTCTTATGAAACAATGAAAATTTTACACAGAATGAGGAACAGATGAGGGCGATGGTGTACAGAGGTGACACCGTGTTAATACAGGAATGGCTCCATGGACTGTTCTTCTTTAACATATAGTCATAAGCTAAATTATACTTCCATGCTCTGGTGAATGTTAAAGATACCATGGTACTCTGAAAATTATAGTAGTTTCAATGGCATCATTCTAATCAACATTCTTTCCACAACCAATGTCACCAAGAAACAAGTTAGCTGGTCATTCATCTCACTGCTCCTGTGGGCCATTGCTACACCAGAATTTGTCCACATAACAAAACATTACTGGAGATCTAAATTAAGTAATTTCAGGTGAAGCACTTTGACATGTTTTGGCATGATAAAGTAAAACTCAGACTGAGATTCCAAGCCCCCTGAGGAAGCTTTCCCCATACTAAAGAGGACAAGCACTCAAGCCCAGTTATGAGCTTCTCAATCGAGATGGAACAAGCTGGTGAAAGACTCACTGATTTTGAATGGCAGCTTGAAGGCTTCTTTTGTTCAATATTGGCTGATGTAGACATTGGCATCAGTTTATATCAACAACAGAGTCTCTCCTGCTTTTAGTTAAATCAAGTATATAATCGAACAATGAAAATCCAAATGAACTTTTAAAAAATTTTTGAACTATTAACATACTATAAATTAATATCATTAAAATATATATTTAACACCAACAAGTACCAAGAAACTATTGGCATGTGAAAACTTTCAACACTCATTTCAAGAGCACAGGAATGGAGGATATTAATTCTTGGTGGGGGAAATGGACTGCAGTTCTGATGCATCTTGTGGCCTGCAATATGAAACAGAACTGGGGAGTGAATCATTATTACTCAGCCATACCTGACCTGTGCTGTAAGGAGGATGTTGAATGCAAAATGACATGTACAGCATGCAGAAAGTTTCAATGATTTATTACTATTACTGGAATCCAGAAGTCGGATGACAAGCTGTAAATTACCTTTAGGTAATTGTATGCAAATCGAGAAAGGTTTTTGAGAGTATCCATTGCACTCCAAATATCAAACTTTTGTGGAACACCAACAAATATTATACAAATTGGAAACAAATGTATTTTGACTTAGGACATGACAAAGGCACACCAGCCCAGTTGATCCTGTAAAGTCCTCCTCACTAACACTGGGGGCTTGGTGCCGAAATTGGGAGAGCTGTCCCACCGACTATTCAAGCAGCAGCCTGACATAGACATACTCACTCACCAAATTATACCTTACAGCAATGTCCCAGACTCCATCATTAACATCCCGAGGAATACCCTGTCCCACTGACAGAACAGACCCACCAGGGGTAGGGTGACAATGGTGTATAGTCAGGAAGGAGTGGCCCTGGGAGTCCTCATCATTGACTACGAACCCTGTGAAGTATCAGGTCAAAGATGGGCAAGGATACCTATGGCCCTCCCTCAGCTTATGAAGCTGATGAATCAGCACTCCTCCTGGCTGAATAGATGGTGCAGGAGGGAGGGCTTTAGTTTCCTGGATCACTGGGACTGTTTCTGGCAAAGGTGGGACCTGCACAAGTCAGACGTGCACCTGAACCGGAATGGGACCAACATCCTTGGAGGAAGGTTTGCTAGTGCTGTTGGGGGATTTAAACTAATTTGGCAGGGGGATGGGATACAAAGTGGAGGTACAGTAGGGGGTGATGCACAGTCAAATATAGAAGAGAAACTAAGTCAGTCTGGAAGGCAGAGCAAATGTAGACCTGTTAAGGCACAAGCGAATAATGTAAGGCTGGATTGCATCTATTTTAATGCAAGGAGTCTGAGGCAGATGAATTGAGGGTGTTGATTAACACATGGGAATATGATATTATTGCTACCACAGAGACATGATTGAAGGAAGGGCAGGATTGGCAGCTCAATATTCCAGGATATAGAATCTTCAGGCATGATGGGGAGGGGGTGGGGTGTAAAAGAGGAGGTGGCATTGCACTATTGATCAAGGAGTCAATTACTGCAGTAACGAGGGATGATATCTTAGAAGGTTCCTCAAATGAGGCCATATGAGTAGAACTTAAAAAGGGGGCAATCATTTTGCTGGGAGTGTGCGATAGGCCTCCAAACAGTCAGGGAGAGATAGAGGAGCAGATATGTAGGCAAATCTCAGAGAGGTGTAAAAATAATAGGGTAATAATAGCAGGGGATTACAACTTCCCCAATATTAACTGGGATAGCCTTCGTGCAAAAGGCTTAAATCGGGCGCAATTCTTAAAGTGCATACAGGAGAGTTTTTTGAGCCAGCACGTGGAAAATTCTACAAGAGAAGGGGTGGTACTGGACCTAATCTTAGGGAATGAGGCCGGACAAGTGGTAGAATTATCAGTGGGGGAGCATTTTGGGGATAGTGACCATAAGTCTGTAAGATTTATTGTAGTTATGGAAAAGGACAAAGATGGACCGGAAATAAAGGTACTGAATTGGGGGAAGGCCGATTTCAATATGTTAAAACAGGATCTGGCCAAAGTGGACTGGGAACAGCTATTTGTAGGAAAGTCTACATCAGACCAGTGGGAGTCCTTCAAAAAGGAAATAGTGAGAGTTCAGGGCCAACATGTTCCCGTAAAGGTGAAGGGAAGGACCAACAAGTCCAAGGAACCATGGATGTCAAGGGATATAGAGGATTGGATAAGGATAAAAAAGGAGGGTTATGGCAGATTCAAAGTACGGAAAACAGTGGAGGTCCTAGAGGAATAAAGAAAGTGTAGGGGGGGTACTTAAAAAAGAAATTAGGAGAGCGAAGAGGGGGCATGAAAAAACATTGGCAGGCAAGATAAAGGAAAATCCTAAGGCATTTTATAAGTATATTAAGGGCAAGGGGAAAACCAGGGAAAGAATAGGGTCCATGAGGGACCAAAGTGGTAATCTGTGTGTGGAGCCGGAGGACAAAGGTGAGGTTTTAAATGATTACTTTTCATCTGTGTTTACTATGGAGAAGGACGATGTAGCTGTACAGATCTTCTTCTTTGGCCTCCTTGTCTCTAGAGACAATGGATACGCGCCTGGAGGTGGTCAGCGGTTTGTGAAGCAGCGCCTGGAGTGGCTATAAAGTCCAATTCTAGAGTGACAGATTCTTCCACAGGCGCTGCAGATAAAATTGGTTGCCGGAGCTGTTACACAGTTGGCTCTCGCCGTGCGCATCTGTCTTTTTTCCTGCCAACTGCTAAGTCTCTTCGACTTATCACACTTTAGTCCCACCTTTATGGCTGTCCGCCAGCTCTGGCAATCACTGGCAACTGACTCCCACAACTTGTGATCAATGTCACAGGACTTCATGTCGCGTTTGCAGACATCTTTAAAGCGGAGACATGGACGGCCGGTGGGTCTGATACCAGTGACGAGCTAGCTGTACAATGTGTCCTTGGGGATCCTGCCATCTGCCATGCGGCTCACATGGCCAAGCCATCTCAAGCGCCGCTGACTCAGTAGTGTGTATAAGCTGGGGATGTTGGCCGCCTCGAGGACTTCTGTGTTGGAGATACGGTCCTGCCACCTGATGCCAAGGATTCTCCGGAGGCAGCGAAGATGGAATGAATTGAGACGTCGCTCTTGGCTGAAATACGTTGGCCAGGCCTCGCTGCCATAGAGCAAGGTACTGAGGACGCAGGCTTGATACACTCGCACTTTTGTGTTCCGTGTCAGTGTGCCATTTTCCCACACCTTCTTGGCCAGTCTGGACATCGCAGCGGATACCTTTCCCATGCGCTTGCTGATTTCTGCATCGAGACAGGTTACTGGTGATAGTTGAGCCGAGGTAGGTGAACTCTTGAACCACTTCCAGAGCGTGGTCGCTGATCTTGATGGATGGAGTATTTCTGGCATCCTGTCCCATGATGTTTGTTTTCTTGAGGCGGATGGTTAGGCCAAATTCATTGCAGGCAGCCGCAATCCTGTCGATGAGTCTCTGCAGACATTCTTCAGTGTGGGATGTTAATGCAGCATCGTCAGCAAAGAGGAGGTCCCTGATGAGGACTTTCCGTACTTTGGACTTCGCTCTTAGACGGGCAAGGTTGAACAACCTGCCACCTGATCTTGTGTGGAGGAAAACTCCTCCTTCTGAAGACTTGAACGCATGTGAGAGCAGCAGGGAGAAGAAGATCCCAAACAGTGTAGGTGCGAGAACACAGCCCTGTTTCATGCCACTCAGGATAGGAAAGGGGTCTGATAAGGCACCGCGATGTTGAATTGTGCCTTTCATATTGTCATGGAATGAGGTGATGATACTTAGTAGTTTTGGTGGACATCCGATCTTTGCTAGCAGTCTGAAGAGACCACGTCTGCTGACGAGATCAAAGGCTTTGGTAAGATCAATGAAAGGAACGTAGAGGGGCATCCGTTGTTCGCGGCATTTCTCCTGTAGCTGGCAAAGGGAGAACAGCATGTCAATGGTGGATCTCTCTGCTCGAAAGCCACACTGTGCCTCAGGGTAGACACACTCAGCCAGCTTCTGGAGCCTGTTTAAAGCGACTCGAGCGAAGACTTTCCCCACTATGCTGAGCAGGGAGATTCCAAGATAGTTGCAGTCACCGTGGTCACCCTTGTTCTTATAGAGGGTGATGATATTGGCATCGCGCATGTCCTGAGGTACTGCTCCGTCATCCCAGCACAGGCAAAGCAGTTCGTAGAGTGCTGAAAGTATAGCAGGCTTGGCACTCTTGATTATTTCAGGGGTAATGCCGTCCTTCCCAGGGGCTTTTCCACTGGCTAGAGAATCAATGGCATCACTGAGTTTTGATTTTGTTGGCTGTTCGTCGAGCTCATCCATGACTGGCAGAGACTGGACTGCATTGAGGGCAGTCTCACTGACAACATTTTCCCTGGAGTACAGTTCTAGGTAGTGCTCCACCAAGTGGTCCATTTGCTTGAGTTGGTCAGTGATTGTGTCGCCTGATTTAGACTTGAGGGGGGCAATCTTCCTGATGGTTGGCCCAAAAGCTCTCTTAATGCCATCACACATTCGTCTGATGTTTCCAGGGTCGGAGGCCAGCTGAATACGACTGCATAGGTGTTGCCAGTAGTCATTTGTGCAGCGCCTGGCTGTTCTTTGTGCAGTGCTTCTGGCTGCTTTAAGTGCTTCAGATGTTAACTCGCTGGGGGCTTTCTTGTAGTTCAACAGTGCAATGCGCTTAGCGGCTATGACAGGTTTCAGCTTTTCAAAGTGAGATTGAAACCAATCTGCGTTCTGCTTCACACGTTTGCCAAAGGTGGTCATTGCTGAGTCATAGATGGTGTCTCTGATGTGGGCCCACTTAGTCTCTGCATCCCCTGTAGGAGTGTTTTGAAGGGCTTTTTGAAGTGAATTTAGAAACTTATGTAACAGCTGTGGATAGGAAATTCTGCTAGTGTTGATGCGCGGGTGGCCCTTCTGCTTGCAGTGATGCAGCTTCTTTGGTTTGAGTCTAACCTTGCTGCACACACAAGGGAGTGGTCGGTGTCACAGTCTACACTGTGGAAGCTGCGTGTGATTTGAACGCTGTTTAAAGAGGCTCGCCTTGTGACGATGAGGTCCAGCTGGTGCCAACGAAGTGATCTTGGGTGCCTCCAAGAAACCTGGTGACAGGGTTTAGTATGAAAGAACAAGTTGATGATGCAGAGGTTGTGATAGGTACACAACTCAAGCAGTCTCTGTCCATTCTCATTCATCCTTCCAATGCCATAGCGCCCAAGGCAGGAGAGCCATGAGTCATGGTCGGCCCCAACCCTGGCATTAAAGTTCCCCAGCAGGAACAGATGTTTGGTATTGGGGATGCTACTAATGATATTATGGAGTTCCTCATAGAACTGGTCTTTAGCTTCATGTGCGGAGCAGAGTGTTGGAGCATAGATGCTGAGTAGGTGTACTGGACCAGAGGCGGTGAGCAGTCGGATGGACAGTATGCGTTCCGAGCCATTTGAAGGTGGCTCTATCATACTGAGCAAGGAGATTCTGATGGCGAAGCCCACTCCATGCTGTCTTGGTTCTTCAGGATCCCTACCCTGCCAGAAGAAGGTGTAGTCTTGCTCTCTTAGAGATCTGCTCGCAGGGAGGCATGTCTCCTGAAGTGCTGCAATGTCCACATTGAGTCTACTGAACTCGTTGTTAATGATGGCGGTCTTCTGAGAATTGTTGATTTGTGTCGGGTCTTCCGACAGGCCAGGACACATAGTTCGGACGTTCCAGCTTGCAAAACGAAGGGCTGGTACCTTCTTTCCTTTTTTTGTCGTGCTGTTTGGTGCGGTGTTACAGTGCACTTGTCGGGCAATGACCCTGAGCTCCAAGTACCTATTGAAGCAGGTGGACTGTGGCGGGACAGAACCTTACTGACCGGGGGCTGCCCGGTTTGAGGCGGGTGGTAGCTGTCCAGTGAAATGCGATGACCTCTCCCACTGACAAAGGCAACCCATGGCGCCCAATCTCTACGCCAATTGAGCTGGGCTTATAACCCGGAACTGCTGCCCTCCGTGTTGTTTTGGTCGCTGTGAGGTGACTATGGAGTGACCTCTCCATGGCGCATAGCTGGGCAGATGTATGGAGGTTGAGAGTTGCCCATGCGTCAAAGCCCCCCTCTCGACCTTCCTGGTGGGGTCCAAAGGAGTGCAGAACATGACGTTTGGCACCGGTATGGCTGCACGAACTGCCGGAAACATGCCAAAGATGACAAATGACCGCCTTCGGGGTTCCACTCCGGATTTTCTGTTAGGGTTTACTCCCTTGGCCTTGGTCTCTCCCGAGACTCCCGAGGGTTGTTAGGGCCCCTGCTCAGGGATAGGAGGATGCTGGTGGGAGGAGGTGGGGGGGAAAGGGGTGCGGAGGGGAGGGGGTGCGAGGGAGGGGGGTGTGGGGTGGAGGGAAGGGGGTGCGAGGGGGGCTGCAGGGGGGTAGGGGAGGGTGTGCAGTGGAAGGGGGTACGAAGGGGAGGGGGTGCAGGGGAGGAGGGAGCGAGGGGGGAGCTGGGAAGGGGTATCTAGGGTGTTACGATGGCGTCCCCCACATATAGAGCCTCGGTCTTGTCGGCTGCCAGACCTTTGAAGATCTTTGAGATCAGGATTGGCAGCTTGATTTCCCTGCCTCCCTTGATGCTGATCCCCTGACTGTGGCAGTTCATAACAGTGGTGCTGTTCCTCCGATTGCGCAGGGCATCTGGCTGAAAAATCTGAGCGTTGGAACTCAAGGCGATGATCATGGTCGCGCTGCTGGATCTCCGCAGGCTGTCGCCACCATCGTTCGGAGCCAGTGGCACCGGGAGCTCCAGCTAATTGTGATATGCTTGAAGAAATTAGCATTGAAAGGGAGGAAGTATTAGCAGTTTTAGCGGGCTTAAACATGGATAAATCCCCAGACCAAGATGAGATGTATCCCAGGCTGCTATGTGAGGCAAGGGAGGAGATTGCAGGGGCTCTGACACAAATTTTCAAATCCTCTCTGGCCACAGGAGAGGTGCCAGAGGACTGGAGGACAGTGAATGTGGTACCATTATTCAAGAAGGGTAGTAGTGATAAACCAGGTAATTACAGGCCAGTGAGTCTCACATCAGTGGTTGGGAAACTATCGGAAACAATTCTGAGGGACAGGATTAATCTCCACTTGGAGAGGCAGGGATTAATCAAGGATAGTCAGCATAGCTTTGTCAGGGGAAGATTATGTCCAACAAATTTGATTGAATTTTTTCGAGGAGGTGACTAGGTGAGTAGATGAGGGCACAGCAGTAAGGCTTTTGATAAGGATCCAAGGCAATTTGGCAAATTGGATCTCAAATTGGCTTCGTGGCAGGAGGCAGAAGGTGATGGTTGAGGGTCGTTTTTGCCATTGGAAGCCTGGGACCAGTGGTGTACAACAGGGATCTGTGCTGGGACCCTTGCTGTTTGTAGTGCACATTAATGATTTAGATGTGAATATAGGAGGTATGATCAGTAAGTTCGCAGATGACATGAAAATTAGCACTGTGCTAAATGGGATAGGTTCAGAACAGATCTAAAAGCTCAAAACTGAGCAATCATCAGCAGCAGAATTGTATTCCACTACAATCTGCTGGGTAAGTAAACCTATATATTTGGGCAGTTTAAAATAACTTACCTTTTGTTGCAGCAGCTTTTTCTGAAGCAGTGATAGTGCGAGCGAGGTATCAGCTGGGAAGGTGAGTTTCAGCTTAAAGCAAATTACCTATTGTTTCGGCAGACCAGGGGACTGCTGGGTAAGTAAACCTATATAATAAAAGCAAAATACTGCGGATGCTGGAAATCTGAAACAAAAACAAGAAATGCTGGATTCACTCAGCAGGTCTGGCAGCATCTGTGGAAAGAGAAGCAGAGTTAACGTTTCGGGTCAGTGACCCTTCTTCGGAACTGACAAATATTAGAAAAGTCACAGATTATAAACAAGTGAGGTGGGGGTTGGGCAAGAGATAACAAAGGAGAAGGTGCAGATTGGACCAGGCCACATAGCTGACCAAAAGGTCACAGAGCAAAGGCAAACAATATGTTAATGGTGTTTTGAAAGACAAAGCATTAGTACAGATTAGGTGTGAATACACTGAATATAGAACATCAGCAAGTGCAAACCTGAAGAAAAACAACCTGAAAAAAACAGTGGGTAAGCAAACTGAACAAACTAAGATGAAATGAAATAAATGCAAAAAATGTAAAAAGGAATGCAAAAAAAAAAGGAAGAAAAAATAACTAAAAATGAAAGTAAAGTGGGGGGCTGTCATGCTCTGAAATTATTGAACTCAATGTTCAGTCCGGCAGGCTGTAGTGTGCCTAATCGGTAGATGAGATGCTGTTCCTCGAGCTTGCGTTGATGTTCACTGGAACACTGCAGCAATCCCAGGACAGAGATGTGAGCATGAGAGCAGGGGGGAGTGTTGAAATGGCAAGCAACCGGAAGCTCAGGGTCCTGCTTGCGGACTGAGCGGAGATGTTCCGCAAAGCGGTCACCCAGTCTGCGCTTGGTCTCCCCAATGTAGAGGAGACCACACTGTGAGCAGCGAATACAATATACTACATTGAAAGAAGTACAAGTAAATCGCTGCTTCACCTGAAAGGAGTGTTTGGGGCCTGGGATAGTGAGGAGAGAGGAGGTAAATGGGCAGGTATTACACCTCCTGCGATTGCAAGGGAAGGTGCCCTGGGACGGGGACGAGGTGGTGGGGGTAATGGAGGAGTGGACCAGGGTGTCGCGGAGGGAACGATCCCTTCGGAATGCTGACAGGGGAAGGGAGGGGAAGATGCGACTGGTAGTGGCATCACGCTGGAGGTGGCGAAAATGGCGGAGGATGATCCTTTGGATATGGAGGCTGGTGGGATGAAAAGTGAGGACAAGGGGAACCCTGTCACGGTTCTGGGAGGGAGGGGAAGGGGTGAGGGTAGAGGTGCGGGGAATGGGTCGGACACGGTTGAGGGCCCTGTCAACCACAGTGGGGGGAAATCCTCGGTTGAGGAAAAAGGAGGTCATATCAGAAGCACCGTCATGGAAGGTAGCATCATCAGAGCAGATGCGTCGGAGACGGAGAAACTGGGAGAATGGAATGGAGTCCTTACAGGAGGTAGGGTGTGAAGAAGTGTAGTCGAGGTAGCTGTGGGAGTCAGTGGGCTTATAATGGATATTGGTAGACAACCTATCCCCAGAGATGGAGACAGAGAAGTCGAGGAAGGGAAGGGAAGTGTCAGAGATGGACCATGTAAAGGTGAGAGAAGGGTGGAAAGGGATATTCGGGCAGTGGCTAAACCCGAAACACTACAAGTGTAGTGTCTCCCACCCATCCTCCTCCTCTCACCTCGCAGACCGCGTTAGGGAACTGGAGCTGGAGCTGGATGAACTTCGGATCATTCAGGAGGCTGAGGGGGTGATAGAGAGCAGTTATAGGGAAGTAGTGACACCTAAGTTACAGGATAAAGGTAGCCGGGTGACCGTCAGGGGAGGGAAAGGGAATAGGCGCACAGTGCAGGGATCCCCTGTGGCCGTTCCCCTCAATAATACGTATACCGTTTTGGATATGGTTGCGGGGGACGACCTACCAGAGGAAAACCACATTGGCCAGGTCTCTGGCACTGAGCCTGGCTCAGTGGCTCAGAAGGGAAGGGGGGAGAATAGGAGAGCGATAGTGATAGGAGATTCAATGGTTAGAGGAACAGACAGGAGATTCTGTGGTCGCGAACGAGACTCCCGGATGGTATGTTTCCTCTCGGGTGCCGGGGTCAGGGATGTCTCGGATCGAGTCGATAGGATTCTTAAAGGGGAAGGGGAGCAGCCAGAGGTCGTGGTACATATCGGTACCAATGACATAGCTCGGAAAAGGGATGAAGACCTGAAAAGCAAATATAGGGAGTTAGGTTGGAAGCTGAAAGGCAGGACGAGCAGAGTTGTTACCGGTGCCACGTGCTAGTGAGGCTAGAAACAGGGAGTGAGTGCAGCTGAACACGTGGCTACAGAACGGGTGTAGGAGGGAGGGATTCAGATATGTGGATCATTGGGATACCTTCTGGGGAAGGTGGGACCGGTACAAGAAGGATGGGTTGCATCTGAACTGGAGGGGCACCAATATCCTGGACGGGAGGTTTGCTAGAGCTCTTTGGGAGGGTTTAAACTAGTTTGGCAGGAGGATGGGAACCGGAGCCACGGATCAGTGGATGGGGTAGCTGTTGAACAGGCAGATACAGAGTGCAGAGAGTCTGAGAGGAAGGTTAGACAGTTGACAGGGCAAAGTTGCAGCCAGTATGATGGGTTGAAGTGTGTCTATTTTAACGCAAGAAGTGTCAGGAATAAGGGTGATGAACTTAGAGCATGGATCAGTACTTGGAGCTACGATGTTGTGGCCATTACGGAGACGTGGATATCACAAGGGCAGGAATGGATGTTGGATGTTGGATGTTCCAGGGTTTAGATGTTTCAAAAGGAATAGGGAAGGAGGTAAAAGAGGTGGGGGCGTGGCATTGCTAATCAGGGATAGTATCACAGCTGCAGAAAGGGAGGTCGTCGAGGAGGGTTTGTCTACTGAGTCATTATGGGTGGAAGTCAGAAACAGGAAAGGCGCAGTCATTTTGTTGGGAGTTTTCTATCGACCCCCCAATAGCAGCAGAGACACAGAGGAACAGATTGGGAGGCAGATTTTGGAAAGGTGCAGAAGTAACAGGGTTGTTGTCATGGGTGACTTCAACTTCCCTAATATTGATTGGAACCTCCTTAGTGCAAATAGTTTGGATGGAGCAGTTTTTGTCAGGTGTGTCCAGGAAGGTTTTCTGACTCAATATGTAGATAGGCCGACTAGAGGGGAGACTATGTTGGATTTGGTGCTAGGCAACGAACCAGGCCAGGTGGCAGATCTCTCGGTGGGAGAGCATTTCGGTGATAGTGATCACAACTCCCTGACCTTTACTATAGTCATGGAGAGGGACAGGAGCAGATGGGATGGGAAAATATTTAATTGGGGGAGGGGTAATTACAATGCTATTAGGCAGGAACTGGGGAGCATAAATTGGGAACAGATGTTCTCAGGGAAATGCACGACAGAAATGTGGAGGTTGTTTAGGGAGCACTTGCTGCGACTGCTGGATAGGTTTGTCCCGATGAGGCAGGGAAGGGATGGTAGGGTGAAGGAACCTTGGATGACAAGAGATGTGGAACAGCTCGTCAAGAGGAAGAAGGAAGCTTACTTAAGGTTGAGGAAGCAAGGATCAGACAGGGCTCTAGAGGGTTACAAGGTAGCCAGGAAGGAACTGAAGAATGGACTTAGGAGAGCTAGAAGGGGACATGAAAAAGTCTTGGCGGGTAGGATTAAGGAAAATCCCAAGGCGTTCTACACTTATGTGAGGAACAAGAGGATGGCCAGAGTGAGGGTAGGGCCGATCAGGGATAGTGGTGGGAATTTGTGCCTGGAGTCGGAGGAGGTAGGGGAGGTCCTAAATGAATACTTTGCTTCAGTATTCACTAGTGAGAGGAACCTGGTCGTTTGTGAGGACAGCGTGGAACAGGCTGATATGCTTGAACAGGTTGAGGTTAAGAGGGAGGATGTGCTGGAAATTTTGAATGATATGAGGACAGATAAGTCCCCGGGGCCAGACGGGATATACCCAAGGATATTACGGGAAGCGAGGGAAGAGATTGCCGCGCCTTTGGCGATGATCTTTGTGTCTTCACTGTCCACTGGAGTAGTACCAGATGATTGGAGGGTGGCAAATGTTGTTCCCTTGTTCAAGAAAGGGAATAGGGATGACCCTGGGAATTATAGACCAGTCAGTCTTGCGTCGGTAGTGGGCAAATTATTGGAGAGGATTCTGAGAGACAGGATTTATGATTACTTGGAAAAGCATGGTTTGATTAGAGACAGTCAGCATGGCTTTGTGAGGGGCAGGTCATGCCTCACAAGCCTTATTGAATTCTTTGAAGATGTGACAAAACACATTGATGAAGGAAGAGCAGTGGATGTGGTGGATATGGATTTTAGCAAGGCGTTTGATAAGGTTCCCCATGGTAGGCTCATTCAGAAAGTAAGGAGGCATGGGATACAGGGAAAGTTGGCTGTCTGGATACAAAATTGGCTGGCCCATAGAAGTCAGAGGGTGGTAGTAGATGGAAAGTATTCAGCATGGAGCTCGGTGACCAGTGGTGTTCCACAAGGATCTGTTCTGGGACCTCTGCTCTTTGTGATTTTTATAAATGACTTGGATGAGGAAGTGGAAGGCTGGGTTAGCAAGTTTGCCGATGACACGAAGGTTGCTGGAGTTGTGGATAGTGTGGAAGGCTGTTGTAGGTTGCAACGGGACATTGACAGGATGCAGAGCTGGGCTGAGAAGTGGCAGATGGAGTTCAACCTGAAAAAGTGTGAAGTGATTCATTTTGGAAGGTTGAATTTGAATGCGGAATACAGGCTTAAAGACAGGATTCTTGGTAGTGTGGAGGAACAGAGGGATCTTGGGGTCCATGTCCATAGATTGCTCAAAGTTGCCACCCAAGTTGATAGGGTTGTTGAGAAGGCGTATGGGGTGTTGGCTTTCATTAACAGGGGGATTGAGTTTAAGAGCCGCGAGGTTATGCTGCAGCTCTATAAGGCCCTGGTTCGACCACACTTGGAATATTGTGTTCAGTTCTGGTCGCCTCATTATAGGAAGGACATGGAAGCTTTAGAGAGGGTGCAGAGGAGATTTACCAGGATGCTGCCTGGACTGGAGGGCATGTCCTACGAAGAAAGATTGAGGGAGCTAGGGCTTTTCTCATTGGAGCGAAGAAGGATGAGAGGTGACTTGATAGAGGGGTACAAGATGATGAGAGGCATAGATAGAGTGGATAGTCAGAGACTTTTTCCCAGGGTGGAAAGGGCTATCACCAGGGGGCATAATTTTAGGGTGATTGGAGGAAGGTTTCGGGGAGATGTTAGAGGTAGGTTCTTTACACAGAGAGTGGTGGGTGCGTGGAATGCGCTGCCAGCGGTGGTAGTAGAAGCAGATACATTAGGGGCATTTAAGCGACTCTTGGATAGGTACATGGATGGTAGTAGAATGAAGGGTAGGTAGTTACTTAGATCTTAGAGCTGCCGATACTTCAATCTCCGATCCTGCTGTCTTCACAGTCCAGAGTGTCTGCAGCCACGGCATGCGGTAAGTCCATTGAGGTGAAGAAGGAGCTGCGGGACCCGAGAGAAGTCCTGTGAAAAGGTGCCCCGAACACCCAAAACATCCACGAACGGCACCCCCGGCCGCAACTTCAAAGCGCCCGCGGGAGATGGCTCGGAGAGCATCTGCAGCGCACTGTCGGCAATGCTGCATGCCTTTATTTAAACCACTGCAGAAAAAAAAAACCCTTAGCAAATGTAATCACCTCTAAGTCTGCCAAATGATGCTTCACCTCCCGAAGGACGTGGATGAGCTTTCCGGACGTCGATGGTGGGCACTGAGGAAATGGCTTATTACCTGCACCAGATTCCACCCCCCCCTCCCCCCCCCCCTTTACCCCCCTTCCACCCCCCCCCCACCCCCGTCCCCTTCCCTGCTCCACCCTCTCAGCTCACCCCCTCACAACCCCGTCCCAGCCCGCCCCCCCCTCGCACCATCTTCACCCCGCACCCCCTTCCCCTGCACCCCCCCCACCCCCTCCCTCTACCCCTCCCCCTTGCATCCCCTCCTCCCACCGGCACCATCCTACACCTGTGTAGGGGCCCCAACAACCCCACTGCCTTGTGGGCGTCTCGGGAGAGACCAAGGCTAAGGGAGTAAACCCTAACAGAAAATCCGGAGCGGAACCCCGTAGGCGGTCATGTGTCACCTTTGGCATGTTTCCGGCAGTTCCTGCAGCCATACTGCCAAACGTCGTGTCCTGCACTCCTTTGGACCCCACCAGAAAGGCCGAGAGGGGGGTTTTGACGACTGGGCAACTCTCAACCTCCATAAATTTGCCCAGGCATGCGCCATGGAGAGGTCACTCCATAGTTGCCTCACAGCGACTGAAACAACACGGAAGGCAGCAGTTACGGGTTATAAGTCCAGATAAATTGGCGTAGAAACTGGGCGCCACGGGTTGCCTTTGTCGGTGGGAGAGGTCATTGCACCTCACTGGACAGCTACCGCCCGCCTCAAACCGGGCAGCCCCCGGTCAATAAGGTTCTGTCCCGCCACAGTCTGCCTGCTTCAATGGGTGCTTGGAGCTCAGGGTCATTGCCCGAAAGGTGGACTGATACACCGCACCAAACAACATGAAAAAAGGAAAGAAGGTACCAGCCCTTCGCTTTGCAAGCTGGAACGTCAGAACTATGTGTCCTGGCCTGTCGGAAGACCTTACACAAATCAACGATTCTCGGAAGACCGCCATCATTAACAACGAGCTCAGTAGATTCAATGTGGACATTGCAGCACTTCAGGAGACTCGCCTCCCCGCGAGTGGCTCTCTAGCAGAGCAAGACTACACCTTCTTCTGGCAGGGCAGGGATCCTGAAGAACCAAGACAGCATGGAGTGGGCTTCGCCATCAGAAACTCCTTGCTCAGCATGATAGAGCCTCCCTCAAATGGCTCGGAACGCATACTGTCCATCC
This sequence comes from Heterodontus francisci, assembly GCF_036365525.1. Classification (NCBI taxonomy): domain Eukaryota; kingdom Metazoa; phylum Chordata; class Chondrichthyes; order Heterodontiformes; family Heterodontidae; genus Heterodontus; species Heterodontus francisci. The sequence continues at coordinate 150,782,165 of NC_090373.1, read as the reverse complement.
GACTGCTCACCACCTCTGGTCCAGTACACCTACTCAGCATCTATGCTCCAACACTCTGCTCCGCACCTGAAGCTAAAGACCAGTTCTATGAACAACTCCATAACATCATTAGCAGCATCCCCAACACCGAACACCTATTCCTGCTGGGGGACTTTAATGCCAGGGTTGGGGCCGACCATGACTCATGGCCCTCCTGCCTTGGGCGCTATGGCGTTGGAAGGATGAATGAGAACGGGCAGAGACTGCTTGAGTTGTGTACCTATCATAACCTCTGCATCACCAACTCGTTCTTTCACACTAAACCCTGTCACCAGGTTTCATGGAGGCACCCAAGATCACGTCGTTGGCACCAGCTAGACCTCATTGTCACAAGGCGAGCCGCCTTAAACAGTGTTCAAATCACACGCAGCTTCCACAGTGCGGACTGCGACACCGACCACTCCCTGGTGTGCAGCAAGGTTAGACTCAGACCAAAGAAGTTGCATCATTCCAAGCAGAAGGGCCACCCGCGCATCAACACGAGCAGAATTTCTCACCCACAGCTGTTACAAAAATTTCTAAATTCACTTGTAACAGCCCTTCAAAACACTCCCACAGGGGATGCTGAGACCAAGTGGGCCCACATCAGAGACGCCATCTATGAGTCAGCTTTGACCACCTACGGCAAAAGTGCGAAGAGAAATGCAGACTGGTATCAATCTCATAATGAAGAGCTGGAACCTGTCATAGCCGCTAAGCGCATTGCACTTTTGAACTACAAGAAAGCCCCCAGCGATTTAACATCCGCAGCACTTAAAGCAGCCAGAAGTACTGCACAAAGAACAGCTAGGCGTTGCGCAAACGACTACTGGCAACACCTATGCAGTCATATTCAGCTGGCCTCAGACACTGGAAACATCAGAGGAATGTATGATGGCATGAAGAGAGCTCTTGGGCCAACCATCAAGAAGATCACCCCCCTCAAATCTAAATCGGGGGACATAATCACTGACCAACGCAAACAGATGGACCGCTGGGTTGAGCACTACCTAGAACTGTACTCCAGGGAGAATGCTGTCACTGAGACTGCCCTCAATGCAGCCCAGCCTCTACCAGTCATGGATGAGCTGGACATACAGCCAACCAAATCGGAACTCAGTGATGCCATTGATTCCCTAGCCAGCGGAAAAGCCCCTGGGAAGGACAGCATTACCCCTGAAATAATCAAGAGTGCCAAGCCTGCTATACTCTCAGCACTACATGAACTGCTATGCCTGTGCTGGGACGAGGGAGCAGTACCCCAGGACATGCGCGATGCCAACATCATCACCCTCTATAAAAACAAAGGTGACCGCGGTGACTGCAACAACTACCGTGGAATCTCCCTGCTCAGCATAGTGGGGAAAGTCTTTGCTCGAGTCGCTCTGAACAGGCTCCAGAAGCTGGCCGAGCGCGTCTACCCTGAGGCACAGTGTGGCTTTCGTGCAGAGAGATCGACTATTGACATGCTGTTCTCCCTTCGTCAGATACAGGAGAAATGCCGTGAACAACAGATGCCCCTCTACATTGCTTTCATTGATCTCACCAAAGCCTTTGACCTCGTCAGCAGACGTGGTCTCTTCAGACTACTAGAAAAGATCGGATGTCCACCAAAGCTACTAAGTATCATCACCTCATTCCATGACAATATGAAAGGCACAATTCAACATGGTGGCTCCTCATCAGAGCCCTTTCCTATCCTGAGTGGTGTGAAACAGGGCTGTGTTCTCGCACCCACACTTTTTGGGATTTTCTTCTCCCTGCTGCTTTCACATGCGTTCAAATCCTCTGAAGAAGGAATTTTCCTCCACACAAGATCAGGGGGCAGGTTGTTCAACCTTGCCCGTCTAAGAGCGAAGTCCAAAGTACGGAAAGTCCTCATCAGAGAACTCCTCTTTGCTGACGATGCTGCTTTAACATCTCACACTGAAGAATGCCTGCAGAGTCTCATCGACAGGTTTGCGTCTGCCTGCAATGAATTTGGCCTAACCATCAGCCTCAAGAAAACGAACATCATGGGGCAGGATGTCAGAAATGCTCCATCCATCAATATTGGCGACCACGCTCTGGAAGTGGTTCAAGAGTTCACCTACCTAGGCTCAACTATCACCAGTAACCTGTCTCTAGATGCAGAAATCAACAAGCGCATGGGTAAGGCTTCCACTGCTATGTCCAGACTGGCCAAGAGAGTGTGGGAAAATGGCGCACTGACACGGAACACAAAAGTCCGAGTGTATCAGGCCTGTGTCCTCAGTACCTTGCTCTACGGCAGCGAGGCCTGGACAACGTATGCCAGCCAAGAGCGACGTCTCAATTCATTCCATCTTCGCTGCCTTCGGAGAATACTTGGCATCAGGTGGCAGGACTATATCTCCAACACAGAAGTCCTTGAAGCGGCCAACACCCCCAGCTTATACACACTACTGAGTCAGCGGCGCTTGAGATGGCTTGGCCATGTGAGCCGCATGGAAGATGGCAGGATCCCCAAAGACACATTGTACAGCGAGCTCGCCACTGGTATCAGACCCACCGGCCGTCCATGTCTCCGTTATAAAGACGTCTGCAAACGTGACATGAAATCGTGTGACATTGATCACAAGTCGTGGGAGTCAGTTGCCAGCATTCGCCAGAGCTGGCGGGCAGCCATAAAGACAGGGCTAAATTGTGGCGAGTCGAAGAGACTTAGTAGTTGGCAGGAAAAAAGACAGAGGCGCAAGGGGAGAGCCAACTGTGCAACAGCCCCAACAAACAAATTTCTCTGCAGCACCTGTGGAAGAGCCTGTCACTCCAGAATTGGCCTTTATAGCCACTCCAGGCGCTGCTTCACAAACCACTGACCACCTCCAGGCGCGTATCCATTGTCTCTCGAGATAAGGAGGCCCAAAAGAAAAGAAAAGAAGAGTAGGTCAAAGGTTCGGCACAACATCGTGGGCCGAAGGGCCTGTACTGTGCTGTACTGTTCTATGTTCTATGTTCTATAACCTCATGGACCATCATATCCCTCACTCTACCATTACCATCAAGCCATAGTGCATTCCAGGAGCAGCATCAGGCATTCCTAAAAATGATGCGGCAAACCTGGTGAAGCCATAACACAAGACTACATGGATATTAAACAGCAGAAGCAGCATGTTATGGACAGAGCTCAGCAATCACACAACCAACAGATTAGATTAAAGATCTGTAGTCCTGACACATCCATTCATAAATGGTGGTGGACAATTAAACAGCTAACAGAGGAGGATGCTCCACGAACATCCCCATCCTCAATGATAGGGATCCCAGCTGTCAGTGCAAAAGACAAGACTAAAGCATTTACAAACATCTTCAGCTGGAAGTGCAGACTCTTCCTGAGGTCCCCAGCATCACAGATGCCAGTCTTCAGCCAATTTGTTTCACTCCGCATATCAAGAAATAGCTGAGCACACTTGATACAGCAAAAGCTATGGGCCCTGACAACATCCTGGCTGCAGCACTCAAGTCTTCTGCTCCAGCGCTACCCATGTTCTGAACTGAGCCGTTTTCATAACCGCTACAACACTGGCATCTGCCTGACAAAGTGGAAGATTGCCCAGGTATGTCTTGTCCATGAAAAGCAGGACAAATCCAATCCAGCCAAATATTGGCACATTAGTTGACTTTCAATCATCAGCAAAAGGTGACTGTGGCAGTGCTATCAAGTGGCACCTACTCTACTCACCAATAACCTGCTCACAGATGCTCAGTTTGAGTTCCATCAGGACCACTCAGCTCCAGGTCTCATTCCAGCCTTGGGCTAAACATGGACAAAAGAGATGAATTCTAGTGGTGAGGTGATATTGATTGCCCTTGACATCAAGGCAACATTTAACTGATTATGCCATTGAGCAGCTCTAGTAAAATTGAAATCAATGGCAATCAAGGAGGGAATGAATCTCCACTGGCTGCACAAAGGAAAATAGTTGTCGTTGTTGAAGGCCAACCATCTCAGCAGCAGGACATCGCTGCAAGAGTCCTCGGTCAAACCATCATCAGCTGCTTCATCAATGACCTTCTCTCCATTATAAAGTCAGAAGTGGGGATGTTCGTTGTTGTTTGCAGTGTTCAGTTTCACTCACAACTCCTTAGATAATGAAGCAGTCCATGCTTGCACACAGCAAGACCTAGACAACATTCAGGCTTAAAAGGATAAGTGGCAAGTAACATTCGTGGCCAGGCAAAGACAATCCCCAATAAGAAAGAATTTAACTATCTCCCCTTGACATTCAACAGCATTACCATCACTGAATCCCCCACCATCCACATCCTTGTGGTTACCATTGACCAGAAAATTAACTTGACCAGTCACATAAATAGTGCAGCTATAAGTGCAAGTCAGAGGCTGGGTATTTTGCAGCGAGTAACTCATCTCCTGTCTTGCCAAAGCCTTTCCACCATCGAAAATGCACAAGTCAGGAATGTGACAGAGTACTCGCCACTTGCCAAGGTGAATGCAGCTCCAACACTCAAGAGGCTCGACACCATCCAGAACAAAGAAACCTGCTTGATTGCCACCCCATCCACCACATTAAACATTTACTCCCTCCACCACCGGTGCACTGTGGCTGCAGTGTGTCCCATCTAAAAGATGCACTGCAGCAACTCACCAAGACTCCTTCAACAGCACCTTCCAAATTTGCAACCTCTACCAACAAGAAGAACAAGAGCAGCAAGTACATGGGAACACCACCACCTGAAAGTTTTTCTCAAAGTCACACCCATCCTGACTTGGAAATATATCACAGTTCCTTATCTGCACTTATAGCTGCACTATTTATGTGACTGGTCAAGTTAATTTTCTGGTCAATGGTAACCACAAGGATGTGGATGGTGGGGGATTCAGTGATGGTAATGCTGTTGAATGTCAAGGGGAGATAGTTAAATTCTTTCTTATTGGGGATTGTCTTTGCCTGGCCACGAATGTTACTTGCCACTCACACCTAATCTGTACTAATGCTTTGTCTTTCAACACACCGTTAACATATTGTTTGCCTTTGCTCCGTGACCTTTTGGTCAGCTATGTGGCCTGGTCCAATCTGCACCTTCTCCTTTGTTATCTCTTGCCCCACCCCCACCTCACTTGTTTATAATCTGTGACTTTTCTAATATTTGTCAGTTCCGAAGAAGGGTCACTGACCCGAAACGTTAACTCTGCTTCTCTTTCCACAGATGCTGCCAGACCTGCTGAGTGATTCCAGCATTTCTTGTTTTTGTTTCAGATTTCCAGCATCCGCAGTATTTTGCTTTTATTTTAGTGTTTAATTCACTGCCACTTCTCTTCCAGGAATGCCTACCTTGAAGAAGTTCTGCTCTTCTCTCCGACAGTATTTTCGTTTGTCTCTTTTACCTTGTTCACCTTCATTGCTTTCTATTTCCCTCCTGGTGTTTGATAAGGTATCTACCAAAACTCGTTTTCACAGCCACATCTCCTTCCTCAGTGACTGTCTCCGGCTCCGACTTATTCCACGTGGATTCCAACTGCAGTTTCACCCATCATGCTTTGAAACCACCCAGGATCACAGGTATCTCCGAGAAATACAACGTTTCCTCGGACTGCTACTCTCGCCGCATCCTGAGATCCACACTCAGTGCTATGCGCCGCCACATGCACACACTGGACCTCTCTCTCCAGCAGCACCGTCTCACCTTATCTCAAAGCTGTTCTACTCCGCAGTTTCATCTCATCTTACGTCTCATCCGACGCATTAACAAAAAACTTTTTTTCTTCCTTTCAGGTGTTAAGGAACGCAAGCTCCAGCAGCTGATGGGGACTAATGCCCCTCCAGATCCTCCTTCCGCTTCACTTCCCTCTGACCCCACCCCTTCTGATCTGACCCCTTGCCGTGTATTCACTATACCCTCTGACCTCCCCCTCTCTGATGCTGAGCGTTCTGTACTCAGCAAAGGTCTCAGTTTTATCCCCTTACACCCCCACCTCAATGAATTTCGTGCTCGGCATGACGTTGAGCTCTTCTTCCGTCGCCTCCACCTCCGGGCTCACCTCTTCGACCAGAAGTCCTCCCCCCGACCAGCAGACCCATTCACCCGCCTCCAGCATTCTCCCTCTACCTGGACCCCTCCCCCTGGCCTCTTACCCGCTCTTGATCTCTTCATTGAAAACTGTCGGCGTGACATTGGTCGTCTCAATTTCTCTGCCCCCCTCACTCACTCTAACCTGTCCCCCTCTGAACTTGAGGCACTCCGTTCTCTCAGGTCTAACCCCGACATGGTCATCAAACCTGCAGACAAGGGTGGTGCTGTTGTTGTATGGCGTACCGACCTCTACCTTGCAGAAGCTCAACGCCAACTCACAGACACCTCTTCCTCCCTCCCTCTGGACCATGACCCCGCCACCGAACATCAAGCCACCGTCCAAAGGACTGTCACTGACCTCATCTCCTCTGGAGATCTTCCCTCTACGGTTTCCAACCTCATAGTCCCACAACCCCGGACAGCCCGCTTCTACCTCCTTCCCAAAATCCACAAACGGGACTGTCCCGGCAGACCCATTGTGTCAGCCTGCTCCTGCCCCACTGAACTTATTTCTTCCTATCTAGACTCTATCTTTTCTCCGCTGGTCCAGTCTCTTCCCACCTACATCCGTGACTCTTCTGACGCCCTACGTCATTTTGACAATTTCCAGTTTCCTGGTCCCAACCGCCTCCTCTTCACTATGGATGTCCAATCGCTCTACACCTCCATCCCCCACCAGGATGGTTTGAGGGCTCTCCGCTTCTTCCTGGAACAGAGGCCCAACCAGTCCCCATCCACCACCACCCTCCTCCGCCTGGCTGAACTTGTTCTCACATTGAACAACTCCTCCTTCAACTCCATGCACTTCCTTCAAGTAAAAGGTGTCGCTATGGGTACCCGCATGGGTCCTAGTTATGCCTGTCTTTTTGTGGGATATGTCGAGCATTCTTTGTTCCAGTCCTACTCAGGCCCCCTTCCCCAACTCTTTTTCCGGTACATTGATGACTGTATCGGTGCCGTTTCCTGCTCCCGCCCCGAACTAGAAAACTTTATCAACTTTGCTTCCAATTTCCACCCTTCTCTCACCTTTACATAGTCCATCTCTGACACTTCCCTTCCCTTCCTCGACTTCTCTGTCTCCATCTCTGGGGATAGGTTGTCTACCAATATCCATTATAAGCCCACTGACTCCCACAGCTACCTCGACTACACTTCTTCACACCCTACCTCCTGTAAGGACTCCATTCCATTCTCCCAGTTTCTGCGTCTCCGACGCATCTGCTCTGATGATGCTACCTTCCATGACGGTGCTTCTGATATGACCTCCTTTTTCCTCAACCGAGGATTACCCCCACTGTGGTTGACAGGGCCCTCAGCCGTGTCCGACCCATTCCCCGCACCTCTACCCTCACCCCTTCCCCTCCCTCCCAGGACCATGACAGGGTTCCCCTTGTCCTCACTTTTCATCCCACCAGCCTCCATATCCAAAGGATCATCCTCCGCCATTTTCGCCACCTCCAGCGTGATGCCACTACCAGTCGCATCTTCCCCTCCCTTCCCCTGTCAGCATTCCGAAGGGATCGTTCCCTCCGCAACACCCTGGTCCACTCCTCCATTACCCCCACCACCTCGTCCCCGTCCCAGGGCACCTTCCCCTGCAATCGCAGGAGGTGTAATACCTGCCCATTTACCTCCTCTCTCCTCACTATCCCAGGCCCCAAACACTCCTTTCAGGTGAAACAGCGATTTACTTGTACTTCTTTCAATGTAGTATACTGTATTCGCTGCTCACAATGTGGTCTCCTCTACATTGGGGAGACCAAGCGCAGACTGGGTGACCGCTTTGCGGAACATCTCCATTCAGTCCGCAAGCAGGACCCTGAGCTTCCGGTTGCTTGCCATTTCAACACTCCCCCCTGCTCTCATGCTCACATCTCTGTCCTGGGATTGCTGCAGTGTTCCAGTGAACATCAACGCAAGCTCGAGGAACAGCATCTCATCTACCGATTAGGCACACTACAGCCTGCCGGACTGAACATTGAGTTCAATAATTTCAGAGCATGACAGCCCCCCATTTTACTTTCATTTTTAGTTATTTTTTCTTCCTTTTTTTTACATTCCTTTTTACATTTTTTACAATCTTTTTTTGCATTTATTTCATTTCATCTTAGTTTGTTCAGTTTGCTTACCCACTGTTTTTTTCAGGTTGTTTTTCTTCAGGTTTGCACTTGCTGCTGTTCAATATTCAGTGTATTCACACCTAATCTGTACTAATGCTTTGTCTTTCAACACACCATTAACATATTGTTTGCCTTTGCTCCGTGACCTTTTGGTCAGCTATGTGGCCTGGTCCAATCTGCACCTTCTCCTTTGTTATCTCTTGCCCCACCCCCACCTCACTTGTTTATAATCTGTGACTTTTCTAATATTTGTCAGTTCCGAAGAAGGGTCACTGACCCGAAACGTTAACTCTGCTTCTCTTTCCACAGATGCTGCCAGACCTGCTGAGTGAATCCAGCATTTCTTGTTTTTGTTTCAGATTTCCAGCATCCGCAGTATTTTGCTTTTATCACAGTTTCTTCATCACCACTGGATCACAATCCCGGAACTCCCTACCAAACAGCAATGTGAGTGTACCAACACCGCATGGACTGCAGCGGTTTAAGATGGAGGCTCCCCACTACCTTCTTTAGGGTAATTAGGGATTGGCGATTGCTACAACCAGGTGAGAAAGGGGTCTGGGGTTCCCTCTCAGCCTTTCACTGGTTTGACTGTAACAGCGTTTAATTTTTAAAACACTGTGTTTTTAGTTTCCCCTCAGTGAATCCTTGTTCACCACTCTCCAATTGTAAGCAAAGAAATCAACCAGACAGGTTTTCTTTAGATTTAAACAAGAAAGGTGTACGTTTACTGACTTTAAAACCCTAATTCAGTTAAAACTACTACGAACATGCGACGCGACTGTGCTATCACGCATACGCAATAAACACACATCCAGATCGATACGGAAAAGGGAAAAGAATCAAGGGAAAAGGTTTGAAGCAATAGCTGGAGTTCATTTACTGTCTTTTGAGTTTGATGTAAAGTCTTTGATTGTAGTTCAATCTTGCCATCTCGTTGGGGCCCAGTGCACTTTCAAACTTGTTTCGATGGTTTTCTGTCTTGAGTCTTAGTTTCCTTCCATGGATCCCTGTCTTTGTGTGAGAGGGAGAGCGAGACCTTCCTTCTCTGTTGTCTGCAAATTGCAGTCCCACTCAAACTGTTCTGTGAACACAATTTAAAACCAAACCTGGGCCAGCAGGTTAGTCATGTAAACAGCTCTTTTTTTTAAACAAACTCCCCTGCGTTTTTGTGGATTCTCCATCTTAGCACTTACCCTCAGTGGTGGGGTGGGGGAATGAAATGCTGGTTTTTTATGCATTCGATTTCTGGTGATCAAAATCCATTTGGGTTAATTGGATCAGGGAGCAGTTCCATTGTCTTCTCCAGACAGCTGTCCCTTAGAATGCAAATGCTTCCAGCCACAGCTGTGATCTCTTTCAACAAGCCATCTTTTTCAGTCCAGCAGCAGTTTAAAATTAATGTTTCATATGACAAAATTAATATGCCTCATTCTTGGCAGGTGGGGTTTTCATGACACTATAAATGCTGGTCCTGCCAGCGATGTCCACATTCCATGAATGAGAATAAAATGTCAGTTGATGTGATAATTGTATTTGTGTTGAGTCTTTTATTTTGCTTTTCATTGTTGATGTTAAATGATCATTTAATTATTAAACCTGACAAACTGTGGCACACTCACACATACACTAGTTTACTTTAGTTTTAGTTTTTTTTAGTTTTTTAGAGATACAGCACTGAAACAGGCCCTTCGGCCCACCAAGTCTGTGCCGACCATCAACCACCCATTTATACTAATCCTACACTAATCCCATATTCCTACCACCGACCTATACTAGGGGCAATTTATAATGGCCAATTTGCCTACCAACCTGCAAGTCTTTTGGCTGTGGGAGGAAACCGGAGCACCCGGAGAAAACCCACGCAGACACAGGGAGAACTTGCAAACACCACACAGGCAGTACCCAGAATTGAACGCGGGTCGCTGGAGCTGTGAGGCTGCGGTGCTAACCACTGCGCCACTGTGTCACCCAAACTTCATTTAAAATTTAAAATAAAGACGTATAATACTCAAGATGTCAGCTACTAATCTTCCCTTATCGTCATTACTCAATTCCTCTTTCACTTCAGTTTTAACATTTATTGTATTCTGTTATTAACAAAAAGTACAAAGGACTTAATAGTACTACAAATTGTTTAAAGGTGTAAGTAATACAACACAATTTAACTGGAATTGAATTTAGGTAAGATCTTGTAAATGTCACTGAAAAATGACTTTTTATCAGTACTAAATCTCTGTTCTATCTGAGTAGATTAGATAATTACTGGCAGTATAATAAACCAAATGAAACAGACTCCTGCACTTTGGAGCACATGAACCAGATAGTTTGCACATATTTATTAGGGACATAGGCAATTGTTTGATTGTAATATATTTTCCAGAAATTGGGGCTGGTGGTCTTTCCAATGAATGAATTTGACAACCTGTTATAATGAATGCAAAACTTGACTTCCTCAATAGCATTAAAATATGAAACATTCTCTTTCAAATAGATTCTTAAGTTATCATTCATTACTTGTATCTGTAGGTGATAATGATTTCCATAAATCGTACTCATATGTTTTAAGTACAATTCTCTGCACTGAAATACATTTTGTTCTAATTGGTTGTGTGATTCTGAATGTGGTGTGTTGAAAGAGAAGGAAGGGAATTCAAATTTAAAAAGATGCAACTAAGACAAAGGGGTGGCCTTGACTTCAGTGCAAGTTCTGGTGAGGAAAGATCTTACTCCATCCCAGGACCCAACGGAGAACTTTTTAAATTTGTGCAAGCCCTCCCAAAGTTTGAGGAAAGGGAAGTAGAGGCATTTTTCATTTCTTCTGAAAAGATAGCCAGACAGATGAAGTGGTTGAAGGAAAGCTGGACACTGCTTATGCAAAGCAGGTTGATGGGTAGAGCTCATGAAGTTCATGCCTTTCTTTCTGAAGAGGCTTCTGCAGATTATGAGGTGGCAAAAAAGGCTATTCTCGCTGCTTATGAGTTGGTCCCTGAAGCATACAGGCAGAAATTTTGGAACCTCTGGAGACAGCTTGGGAAGAATAAAATAAAAACAAGAAATGCTAGAAATACTCAGCAGGTCTGGCAGCGTCTGTGGAGAGAGAAGCAGAGTTAATGTTTGACGTCAGCGACCTTTCATCAGAACTGGTAAATAATAGAAATGTAATAAGTTTTAAGCACGTAAAGTGGGGGTGGGGCAAGAGATAATCAAAGAGGTGTTGATAGGACAGGGTCACAGAGAATAACTGACCATAACTGGAAGACAAAGCGTTAGTGCAGAGGGTGTTAATTGACAGAAAAATGAACAGCCTGGCCCCAAGCACAAACATGAGAAAACAGCGGGTAGGCACAGTAGAAGCAAACTAAACAAACTAAAATAAAATAAACAAATAAAAAAGAAATATATAACTAAAAATAAAAATAAAAAAGGGGGCCCGTCATGCTCTGAAATTATTGAACTCAATGTTCAGTCCGGCAGGCTGTAGCATGCCTAATCAGTAAATGAGGCAATGTTCCTCGAGCTTGCGTTGATGTTCACTGGAACACTGCAGCAATCCCAGGACAGAGATGTGGGCATAGGAGCAGGAGTGTGTACTGAAATGACCAGCAACCGGAAGCTCGGGGTCATGCTTTCGGACTGAGTGGAGATGTTCCGCAAAGTGGTCACCCAATCTGCATTTGGTCTCCCCAGTGTAGAGGAGACCACATTGTGAGCAGCAAATACAGTATACTAAATTAAAAGAAGTACAAGTAAATCACTGCTTCACCTGAAAGGAGTGTTTGGGGCCTTGGATAGTGAGGAGAGAGGAGGTAAATGGGCAGGGGAATCCCTTGCAATCACAGAAGGTGTAATATCTGCCCATTTATCTCCTCTCTCCTCACTACATTGGGGAGACTGCATTGCCGCAGTGTTCCAGTGAACATGTACGGCACAGTGGCGCAGTGGTTAGCACTGCAGCCTCCCAGCTCCAGGGGCCCGGGTTCGATTCCGGGTACTGCCTGTGTGGAGTTTGCAAGTTCTCCCTGTGTCTGCGTGGGTTTTCTCCGGTTTCCTCCCACAAGCCAAAAGACTGCAGGTTGATAGGTAAATTGGCCATTATGAATTGTCACTAGTATAGGTAGGTGATAGGGAAATATAGGAACAGGTGGGAATGTTTGATAGGAATATAGGATTAGTATAAATGGGTGGTTGATGTTCGGCACAGACTCGGTGGGCCGAAGGGCCTGTTTCAGTGCTGTATCTCTAATCTAAAAAAAAAGCTCGAGAAACAGCACCTCATTTACCAATTAGGCATGCTACAGCCTGCCGGACTGAACATTGACTTCAATCATTTCACAGCATGACGGCCCCTCCTTTATATTTTTTAGTGATTTTTTTTCTTTTTTCTTTGTTTATTTTGTTTTAATTTGTTTAGTTTGTTTCTACTGTGCCTACCCGCTTTTTTTTTATGTTTGTGCTTGGGGCCAGGCTGTTCATTTTTCTGTCAATTAACACCCTCTCTGCACTAATGCTTTTTCTTTCACCACACCATTAACATACCATTTGCCTTTGCTCCATGACCTTCTGGTCAGTTATTCTCTGTGACCCTGTCCTATCAACACCTTCTCTTTGGTTATCTCTTGCCCCACCCCCGCTTTACTTGCTTAAAACCTATTACATTTCCAATTATTGCCAGTTCTGATGAAGGGTCACTGACCTGAAATGTTAACTCTGCTTCTCTTGCCACAGATGCTGCCACACTTGCCGAGTATTTCAAGCATCTGCAGTATTTTGCTTTTATTTAAGACATATAGAATTTGAGAGGGGAAACCAAATTAACTTTGATCATTGGATGCAGGCACTCAAGGTAGAGGCATGAGAATCTGAGGGAATTAATTCTCCTGGAAGAATTTAAAAATGCACTCCCTCCATTAGCAATATCCCATGTAGAGAGCCAGAAGGTTTCAACAGCCAGACAGGCAGCTAAGATCGCTGATGATTTTGAGCTTGTTGACAAGCCCAAACCCTTTGTCCGTTAGCCTCACAAACCTGAGAAGGATAGAAGGTGGGGGGGGGGCATGAAAGGAAGGCAAGTAGCTGGGGACAAGAAGGGACAGTTGGAATACCCTGGGATCTCCTCCTGAGGCCAAAAAGGAATATGCTGAGGGGGGAAGTGAGATCCGAAAGCCTAAGTGTTACCATTGCCACATGGTGGGACATCCTCATGCAGAATGCTGAAGGATGCGGGGTAAACCCATGGGACTTATTGGGGTGCACAAGGCCAATGCAGAGAAAGGGGCCCTGACCGAGAATACGACAGATCAGGCTGTAGCCCTAAAGCTGTAAGGCCAAGTACAAAAACCGCCGAGTGCAGCGGTCATTAATTAGGTACCTGTGAGTTATAGGGAATTCTTGCCAAAAGGAAAAGTAACTCCTTATCCTTCAAGTGAGGCAGGCAAACATATAGTTATACTTAGGGATACAGGAGCCACACAAACTCTTTTGCTGGGGAAAATCTAACCTTGGAGAAAGTTACCCACAAAGATCTGCCGATCTTAGTGGCGTGGATTTCCCCTTTCCCAAAGCTAGTTTAAATCTGGTGCCAAATCAAGGGGATCTCCTGATGCCCAGCAACAGTGATGTCACAAAGCAGGGTAAGCAGCCAATCATATTAAAGTATTCTCTCAGACAGCAAACTAAGTAGTAAAATACACTGATTATCCTTCACTTTTAATTATATTTTACAGAGAGTGAAATAAATTATTGGGACATACATATGGGATTAAGGTAGAAACTGAAATATCACAAACAAACTTTAAAAAAATTGCAATTGTGATATTTATCATAATGGGAAAAATGACATTCCAGAAATATATTAGTTTTCCAGGGCCAGAAGGATTTTTAAGCAGTAATTGTGAACTTAGTGCACCATTAAAAACCCAGTTTGACCTCATTCAACAAGTTGTAACTTTTTCAAGGGTTTTTATGGTAAGACCAAGAGCGTAAAGGAAAGTTCTTGTCGATTCAATGCAGTCGATTCAATCTCTACTTCATTGCAGTCTGGGGGAACTTCAACAATTACCTACGGGGATATGTCGAATCACTGACAACAAAATCTGTGCATGTGCAGACTGCAGAATTTGATATCAGTTTCAAGGGAATAATGACAGCGAACGCTGACAGTTTCGCCATCATTACTGTTGCGAAAATTGGGTCTTTGTTCTGGCTTTTAAAGATATTCATCCACCATAAAGGCAGGCATAAAACAGCAGAACATTGTCAGAGATCTAGCACAGTCTAGAATAAGTGTTATAAAAAGTGACTCAACTGGTTCAGTCCACACAATGCTCGAGTACATCTGCAAGTCTTACTCTATGGACATTGTAACATACATAGTGCACAGCAGTGTTGTAATGCTTTGGGCAGAAGACCCCTGGTCTATCTAGGCCACCTTATCAGGTGCCTTATCTTGTGTATTTCCAGCATTTTCTGTTTTTAGTTAATAATTCATCCAATTCCTAGCTGAAACCTGTCATGCTTTTCTATTTCACCAGCCCGCTGGTAATCTGTTCCACAATCCAACCAAATAAAAAGTTGCCTAAGTTACCTATATCCATTTGACAGCCTTTGAATTATGTCTTCTCGACAAATTCCATGCCTGACGGAAGAATTTTCCTGCATCTCATTTCTTGATACCAGTAAAGATCTTAAAAAACCTCAAGTCCCCTCTCATGGTCCTCTTCTCAAGATGGTAACCTTTCCTCAAAACCCCAGCCTCCTATCTCCTACATATGGGTGCACCTGAATTTCTACCCCCACGTATTTAAAAAACGTTTTGTTATTGTGCATTATATTTTTTGCCAAAACCCTCTCACTTTGCATCCTCTGCTTGATTTTATAGTTGTCCTTATTCTATTCCTTTCCTGTGCTTCTCAGAATTTTTCATTTCCCTTTCATGAATTCCCTTTTCATCAATGTCTGTTTTGTCCTCAAATTTTTTGTGGAATAAACTATTTCCTCAATAGTTCGAAGCAAATCCAATATTGCCTTTTTCCTCATTGGTTCCGTCACCTGTTTAAAAATAAGCTTCTTGAAGTTCAGTGAATTCTCCTATGCATATACATTAGCATGAATTTTACCGATTGGGTGGATGGCCTGTCGTCAGGTGGAAATGTGGACTGATGGGACTTCCTATGGCATTTTACCTGCAACAGCCAATTAAGGGCCTGCAGGCGGGGGAGCCTGCCAATTAAAACTGGTGGGTGGGTCCTAGTGCCGGCAGCTCTAACTCAGCTGCCATTTTTAAAAGCACATGTGCAGCAGTCAGGCAGTTTGAAGACAGAGGCAAGAAGGAGGGGGTCAACAGCAAATAAAGCAGCAAAGCAATAGGTGCCAGAATGAGGAAAGGTCACATCACGAGTCAGCAAGGCCTCCATGGAGGCATTTTTGCAAGCAGTCAGAGAAAGGAGGCAGGTCCTGTTTCCAGCAGACGAGAGGAGGAGGCAAGCAAGCCTCACCAAGAAGGCCTGGCTGGAGTTGGCAGATATCATAAGCAGCCGAGGGGTCATTGCAAGAGCCTGGATCCAATGCAGGAAGAGATTTGCCTGGGGAACCAGAATTGGTTCAAGGACCAGCTGAAGAAACAACTCTCCTTGGCTGACCTTGAACAACAGACATGGGAGCAGGAAGTTGCTGACTGGGACAACTGGCGTTCACAAATCAGGAATACTACGCACAGGTTTGAGTCCTTAAGACACGAAGCTGTAGGAGAGAAATGTCAAAAATAGAAGGAAGCTTTTTCTGCCCAGTCAAACCAAATTAGCAATGATTAGGTGGAGGAGAATTTTCTGGATTGTGTACGCAACGCTTTTTTAGACCTATATGTTGACCAACTAGAGAACAGGATATCCTACACTGGGTATTGTGCAATGAGAAAGGATTAATTAACAATCTTGTTGTGTGGAGGTCCCTAGGGGAGCAGCCACCATAACATGATAGAATTCTTCATTAATATGGAGAGTGAAGTAGTTGGGCTGGATTTTACCTTAGGCGGACGGGAATTCACCACCGACGTTGCAAGAGGATTTGAGTACAGAAGCAAGGATGTCTTACTGCAATTATACAGGGCCTTGGTAAGACCACATCTGGTGTATTGTGTGCAGTTTTGGTCTCCTTATCTGAGGAAGGATGTTCTTGCCAGGGAGGGAGTGCAAAGAAGATTTACTAGGCTGATTCCTGGGATGGCAAGATTGACATATGAGGAGAGATTGGGTCGACCAGGCCTATATTCACGAGAGTTTAGAAGAATGAGCGGGGATCTCATAGAAACCTACAAAATTCTAACAGGACTGGACAGACTAGATGCAGGGAGGATGTTCCTGATGGCTGGGGAGTCCAGAACCAGGGGTCACAGGGTTATGCCATTTAGAACCGTGGTGAGGGGAAATTTCTTCACTCAAGGGTGGTGAACCTATGGAATTCTCTACCGCAGAAGGCAGTGGAGGCAAAGCCATTAAATATATTCAAGAAGGAGATAGGTATATTTCTTAATATCAAAGGGATCAAGGGCTATAGGGAGAAAGCGAGAACAGGGTACTGAATTAGACGATCAGCCATGATCATTTTGAATGGAGGAGCAGGCCCGAAGGGCCGAATGGCCTTCTCCTGCTCCTATTTTCTATGTTTCATTTACAGTGTCTTTATTTCTTTTATTGTAATCATCCCATGCCATGAAGAACACTGTCAAAATAGCAATGAGGAGGTGTGGTGGGGGAGGGAGAGCAAGTTAATGAATCAAGTTAGAAACTCCCAGCTGTGAGAAAGGGCAGTGCCCTGAAAGGCCGCTCTGGAACATTTGTTTTAAAAACAGACATGGTGCTAAACTTTTGGAGGAGTTCAATAGTGAGAGAGAGCAGCTGGAGGATGGCAATGAATAGGTGAAGCAGAGTGCAGTGGACCCAAGGCAGAGCAGGAAGCATTTGAGATGCACCTGAAGCTGGGGACCAATCAGTCTGGTCCTGGGTTATGCCTCTGCTCTGTTGCATTCTTTATATCAGGCCACAATGGACAGTACCATGAAATATAAAGACATTGGAAATCTGCATTTCTCTTAATGGATGAGTGTGTACAAGGGTCAAGTTTGTTAATGAGATCATGTTATGTTGAGCATGCATAGGAAGATTGCAGAAAGAGTGTTTATAATGTCATGCAGACTCCCACCTGCCAAGAGTGAGGCATATGAATTTTGTCATATGAACATTGATTTTAAACTGTTGCTGGAGTGAAGAGATGACTTACTTGAAGATCACCAGGCACTGGGCTGGAAGGACATTTTCATACTAAGACATGCTGCTTGTGGAGACAAAGGGCTATTCCCTGCTCCAATTAACCCAAATGGATTTTGATCATGACATTGAAGGTGTAAGGAAGCGTAATCCAGGCCCCACTAAGATGATACAATCCACAGAGCCAGGGCTGGTCAAACCAGCTGGTTTACATAATTAACTGGCTGGTCCAGGATTTTTGAACTAGCCACAGGACAGTTTGAATTCAGAAGGCAGTATGCAACTGAAGCTGAAACAAGCAAGTCTCTCGCCTGGCTGTCTCTCTCTCTCGCTTTCTCCCAAGTCACCACACCCGCAGAAGACACGTAAACCTCAAGAGAGAAAAGACTCCTACATCGAAACAAGTTGAAGCGTGAACCCCAATGAATTGCAAGACTGACCGGCAACCAAAGACTCTATGTTGAATTTAAAGGACTGTAACTACCAGATATTGCCTCAAACCTTTCCCCTTTATTCCTTCTACTTTTTCTGTCCCTATCTGTGTGTGTATTTATCGCGTATGCATGGTAGCTTGGTCGCGTCACATATTTGTAGTCGTTAACTGGATTAGAGTTGACGATTAATAAACTTCTACCTTTCTTGTTTAAATCTAAGGAAACCTGTTTGATTTCTTTGCCTTACAATTGGAGCAGTGAACAAGGATTCACTAAGGAGGAGCTAAAAACGTGCTGTTTAAAAATTAAACCCTGTTACGGTTAAACCAGGCAAAGGGTGAGAGGGAAACCCGAGACCCCTTATCACCTAGTCATAACAATAGTTATGTTTTTAGGTTTTTTCCCCCTGCTGAATTTTTTAGTGAGTTTATTATTCAAGTTATATAATGCAGACTGTGAAGTCATGCTAGCTGTACCTGACAGAATTTTTTTGTCAGTGTGATTGGACAATGATTTTTTTGCTGCCATGTTTGGGAGACATTTTGTACAATGTATGATTGATGAGACAACAAAGCAGAAAATGACTGATTAGAAAGCGGAAAATCACAGACCACAAACTCTTTTAACTAATAAGAAAGGCAGGAAATACATTTCACGAGACATAAAAGTTCTCTAAATGTCAGCCTTGGCTCAGTATCAACACTTTCACCTCTGTGTCAGAAGACCCATCTGCATTATCTCAGCTTTCTCAGTGTAGTGGAGGTAAAGATGTCACCTTTCAGATGAAAGAACAAACCAAGACCCTTTCAGGTTGATGAGGAAGATCCCATGGCACTAACTGAAAAAACCCCAGCATGTTCTCCTAATGTCCTAACCTACAACACCAACAGGTTACTTATCTGATTGTTGTTTGTGGAACCATGCTGTGTACAAACTGCCACATTTAAAAAAAGACTTGCATTTATACAGCACTTTTCACGACCACCATATGTCTCAAAATGCTTTACAGCTAATGAAGTACTTTTTTGAAGTGTAGCCAAAATGTAGGAAACATGGCAGTCAATTGTGCACAGCAAGCTCCCACAAACAGCAATGTGATAATGACCAGATAATCTATTTGTGTGATGTTGATTGAGGGATAAATATTGGCCAGGAGAGCAGGGATCCCTGCTCTTCTTCGAAATAGTGCCATGGGATCTTTTACACGCACCTGAGAGGTAACAGTAACAACACTTCAAGAATACTGTATCAGCTGTGAAGGGCTTCTGTTGTCCTAGGTGCTATATAAATGCAAATTCCTTCCATTATATGTTAGGTTTTAAAATACAAATTACAAATAATACCTTTTTAATTCTGTGTAATTCCTTCAAGGAAGGATTAAAATTATTCTTCTGCATTCTTTCTAAACACAGAAAAAAGTAAAACAAGAACAATATTTAAAAAGTAAAATGCTTGCCTCCAGTGCATATCTATCAAACTTCAAAGTTTGAAAAGTAAACCTCGACAAAGTTGATTCATGTTGTTTTCTTCTGACCTGGCGTTGAATGGCAATTGGATTTAATGGCTTTAAGGAGACAAACCAAATGAAACAAAACTCTGCCTTAGTAGCAGAATAACATTGTCTGATGGTATAATGCTCCTGTTGTAAGACAGTGTACCTTCCGACTGAGTAATGTCACAGGAGATCTGCTGGCATTTAAAATTTCTATTGAATCCTGTAGCAATAGTAACCTGGGGAGTTATGTGAACTCACATTTCAAGGGAATAGATTGAAATTGCCCAAATCTATTTCAGTTAGTAGTTGTAAATAGAAGACTTAAAAAAAGGGGAAGCAAAATACAGAGAACATACCTCATGAGTATAGTCATATTGGATAATTAATATTGCAAGTTCACCATTAAAATTTTAAATAATTCCCAAATGCCAAACATCTCAAGTTTCAGAATGATTGTAAACCTTTTGCGTATTGTAGATTTTAACCAATGTGATCCAAAACATTTACTTCCAATTTACTGATTTGAACTGGTACTTACATTTTATATGGGGGTTATTGTGCATTTGATCTTCCAAATTGCTTACATGGGTTTTTACTACTGCCAGTCTTCGAGACAGTTCAATTACATTTGTATTGAATACTATCAATAATTAAATTCAACATATTTAATATTGAACCAACAGTTTTAACTCTGTAAATGTGAACAATTAGCACTTCATTTTTTAAAATTATAACTCCCCTTATATATATAAAAGCCTCCTTCTGTGCTGTATGATTCTGACATTTTTCCAAGAAAGTTCGACTTGTCAAGAAAAAATGTTTTTGAGATGGACATGTTTAAAGCTTCTATGAGTTTTTCTTCCAAAGTTCTTAAATAGGCTATTTAAGGCTTCTGATGCCATATAAAATCTTGCTCATCACTTAAGTTCAGAAATGTAAGTCACTGGAAAAAAGGGTACAACTGTGTATTCTGCAGCTTAATTTTGGGGATACTGAGATGTTTCAAATCAAGCAAAGGTGGTGATAAATGAAAAAAGGCTGTGAGGGGAAGGAAAGCCATGATTAGTGAAGAGGAGCAAACATCTATTATTGGTCCTCTAGTGTTTTAACGTTAATGATATTAACAAAATGACATTCAATATTATTATTAAATTTGCCAATAATATCCACGTGGCTAACCCATGATCAATCCAGGAGAAATTGAGCAAAGAGGCACAGATAAATGAAATGGACTGTGAAATATCTGGTGACATTTAATGTCATAGATATTGGTGCAAGAAAGTTGAAGCAGGAACACAATGGACATATCTAAAAGTTGAACAGGAAAATTATTTCGGCATACTTCAGTAAATTTATCCAGTTAATGCAAGATTGCTGGTGATGATGTTCGAGAGCATATTATGTAATAATGAATAATGCTTTCATTTATATGACACAGTCTCATCTCAAAACATTTGAAAGCACTTTATGAAATGAATTATTTTCAATGTAGTGACTGTTGGTACGTAGAAAAAATGAGAACACATTGACTGAATTGAATTCATTGGTGAAATCAATAGGATGGAACTTAGGCTAATTGTTGGATGCAATGATCATGGGGTGGCAGAACTTAGCTGAGACCTAGGTTCCCTCCCATCCCACCACAGCCTAGAATAGTAGATAGATCCTACGTTTGTTCTGTGGGGTCCAGGATGCACCTTTCCAGGTACAATAATGTTTGAGTTCTTATATTTTTTCCTGTTTTCCTTCTGTAATGACTGAAACATCATCTGAAGCTTCTCCCAATGCTCTTTAAACCAGCCATCAAGAATCATGCAATATGGTCTTTGCTTCTAATATCTGGTCCTTGCTTCAGATGCAGCTTCTTTCCTTTATACATTGTTGGCCCTAAAAATCAATCCAAAATTACGAAACTGCTGCATGATATATCCATATCCTATTATTTTGGATTTCAGCGTTAGTGCATGAACAGCCCCTTTTTTTGTAACCCTCCCCAAGGGCTTGACATCCTTCCTAAAATATGGTGCCCAGACTTGAACACAATACTTCAGCTGAGGCCTAACCAGTGTTTTATAAAGGTTCAGTATAACCGCCTTGATTTTGTACTCTATTCTGTAGTATAATGTCCTTTTAAACCCATGGGCTTTAATTTTGCTTACAAGTCTATTATGTGGTACTTCGTCAAACACCTTTGAAAGTTCATGCACACAACATCAACCGCACTACCCTCACCATCCCTTGCCATTACTTCAAAGAACTGAAGGAAAATGGGACTAGTTGAGTTGCTCTTGCAGAGAGCCAGCATGGGCACAAGGGTCCAAATGGCATCCTTCTGAGTTGTAACCATTCTATGATTTTAACTGAATCAACTTAGTCAATCCTGAAATAAAAACAGAAAGTGTTGGAAATACTCAGCAGGTCTGGCAGCATTTGTTAGTCAATCATGATATGCCGTTAACAAATCCGTGCTGACTTTCATTAATTAGCCCATGATTTTCCTAGTGGCAATTAATTTTTTTCCCCAGATTATTGTCCGTAAAAGTATCCCAACCACTGACATTAGGCTGACTGGCCTGGAATTGCTGGGTTTATCCCTCTCCCCTTTTGTGAACATTTGCAATCCTTCAGTCCTTTTCTATATTTTATACTATAATTTCAGCAATTGTATCTTAAACATATTCACAAAAATGTGTATTAAGGCATAACAATATCATTACTATGTATCTTAGAAGGAGTGAAGTAAGGCCAATTGTTGGAAGTTTAGTAATTGCACTGATTTTTTTTAAAGAACATTTTTAATAGTATTCATGAAATCTAAAACATCACATATAGGGTAATTAACATGCCACATTGTTTTTAATTTTATTAACCCCATAAAAACAATGTGGCACAATGAACCTACACCTGGCCAAAATTATAAGTTTGATATTTTGCTTCTGTGACGACAATTGTAAACATCTTGTACTCCTGTGCAAGACAGGAAATGCTCACTGATTTTTAAAGAGTAATTTTTTTCTACTTTATAATAAAATGCTGATGGTTGTTCTTCTTTGGTCTCCTTGTCTCAATAGACAATGGGTAAGCGCTCAGAGGTGGTCAGTGGTTTGTGGAGCAGCGCCTGGAGTGGCTATAAAGGTCAATTCTAGAGTGAGAGACTGTTCCGCAGGCGCTGCAGATAAAACTGGTTGTCGGGGCTGTTACACAGTTGGCTCTCTCCTTGCGCTTCTGTCTCTTTTCCTGCCAACTGCTAAGTCTCTTTGATTCGCCTATCTTTAGCCCTGTCTTTATGGCTGTAATGATGGTTGTTAACATGCTTTTAACAATACAGCAATAATGTCAATGCCATCATTCACAGACTTTCCTCTAGGGTCGGGGGACGTGGAGGGAGGTGATAAAATATATGGTATGCACAAAAAATAAAAGGATAAACTCCTTCATTAATACTTGCGTTTTCAATGCCAGGTTGCCAACATTGGGCTGAATTTAGTGAACCCATCATGGGTCCCGGCGGCAGACCTGGAAATGGGCGGCATTGCCACTCGTCATGTGTAAGGCCAGTGCGATCATGCGGCAGGCGGCCAAATATCATAATGGAGTCATGGGGCCTGTCCAATTACGCAATGGGATGGGTGGTGAGGTGTGTCAGCGGAGATGACGCAGGTGCTGGTGCCATTTTTAAAGCGCTGCCAGCCCTGCTTAAACTGCTGGTTCACTTACTGACTTTGCTGCTGATTTTCCTTCAATGCTGCTTTGCCTTTGCTGCTGCTGTGCTACTGAACTGCTGACCGTGCGCACCACCCCACCCCCCCCCACCTCCCCCCACCTCTATCCCTGCCTGGAGTCCCTCTGCTGCCGTTAACCTCCCAGCTCTTTGCCTGGAGTCCCTCTGCTGCTGTACTGCGCCTCTCCTCACCTTGCCTAGAGTCCCTCTCCTGCTGTACTGCTGACCAACCCTCCTGCCTGGGGATCCTCTGCTGCTGTACTGCTGACACCCCCTTGCGCGGAGACCCTCTGCTGCTGTACTGCTAACTGCCCCCTTGCCTGGAGACCCTCTGCTGCTGTACTGCGCCTCTCCTCACCTTGCCTAGAGTCCCTCTCCTGCTGTACTGCTGACCAACCCTCCTGCCTGGGGATCCTCTGCTGCTGTACTGCTGACACCCCCTTGCGCGGAGACCCTCTGCTGCTGTACTGCTAACTGCCCCCTTGCCTGGAGACCCTCTGCTGTTGTAATGCTGACCAAGGCCTCAAAAGGCCAGGAGCTCTCTGGAAGCCAAAATGGACCATGTCAAGTCGAAGACATCAGGCGGCCCACGGTTCAGTGATGCCTCCCTGGAGATTCTCCTCCAGGCTGTAAGGGAAAGGTCAGAAGTCCTCCTTCCAAGGGATGACAAGAAGACATTCTCCTACCTGACCAAACAAGTCTGGATGGAGATCGCAGAGCAGGTCAGCATCTGTGGGGTCTTCCAATACAACAGGGTCCAGTGCAGAAACAGAGTCAATGAGCTACTTTGTTCTGTCAAGGTGAGTGCTCCATACCTCTCTCCTCTTTGGGGCCTGCATGTGGCTACGAGGGAGTCAGCACAACATGAGGAGGGAGTTACCACAAAGGTGATGGCAAGGGGGTTAAGTATCACCACATCCTTGCAGATGCATAGATTCATCTTGGCCACAGGCCACCTTCTTTCACAGCTCAGCCCAATGACATCTCCTGAAAGCGGACGTGGGGAGGAGCCATGTAGGAATCATTAGCAGGGATGAGACACTGCCAGTAGCAG
Source organism: Heterodontus francisci (assembly GCF_036365525.1). Taxonomy (NCBI): domain Eukaryota; kingdom Metazoa; phylum Chordata; class Chondrichthyes; order Heterodontiformes; family Heterodontidae; genus Heterodontus; species Heterodontus francisci. Next base: position 150,758,009 of record NC_090373.1, on the reverse strand, counting down.
AACTGTTCTCTTGTTCATCCTGTGAAGTCTTACTATGTCCCTCTTTCTACTTGCAGGATTAGCAGGCCCATAACTTCAGGGAGAACTCAAGGACTGGCAGAGGAATAGCCGATATCTGGCCTCTTTCCACAGCTGAGGAGGAGGCAGTGGAGCTAGTGGGGACCCAAGGCATCTGCTCAATAGTGATGTTGAGATTCAAGCCTCCACACAAGAGAGTGAGGATTGTCTTCATTTGACATGCACACTCCTGGAGATCCACAACACACTTGATTGACACAACAAGATCTGCACAGCCTAAGCAACAGATGTTTGTGTTCTCTCATGCATCCACAGGAGGCTCCAGGTGAAAGGGGGTGGGGCAGCCATCAACCTCTGAGGATGAGCAGCAGTCAGAGGTTGCACCATCACATGAATCTCCTGCACCTTCCACCAGGGCAGATACTTTCATCTCAGTGGCCTTAGAATCAGCATCACAAGCTGGTGACAGCACCGCACACTTGACAAGCAGCTAGCTGAGGCTGCAACAGCTGAAGCCACTGACTGGGGGTGGCCAGGCTATGCTGAGCACCAGACTGATGATGAGCCTCTGGTCTCGACAGCACAGGAGTTGGAGAGAGAGGGAGTGCAACATCTGGTGGAGCAGCCAGAGGCCATGCGCAGCCATGAGCGGACGATGGGGGAATCCATCCATGCCATGTGTGCTGCCATGTCTCAGGCGTGTGAGCACATGGCTTCCTATCAAGAGGTTTGTGACCTCATGGAGTGACAGATCCCACAAATGCGCGCAGACCTGCACACCATCGCCTTGGCCATGAGCTCAACGTTGCAGTGCCATGGCGAGAGAAGGACCAGGTGCCTGGAATCCTCTCCAGGTCATCGTCCTTCCCTGGTTAGCAAGGAGGTTCAAGGAAGGAGAGACTCACCTCCTCAGATGGGGGCTCCCATCAGGGCGCTCTGTGTGGATGGTGGCTCCTCAGCCCCTCTGCCAGTGAGCCCAGTTCCAGAAGCTCTGACAACTAAAGAGAGTCCTGAACCTGTGCAAGAAACCCTGAGGCAGCCGGGACCCTCCAGGCCTCAGGCAGCCAGAGGAAGGCCGCCGAAGTCATCCCAGGTCAAGGGACAGCCGGATCAGCAGCCTGCCTCCAGCCCAGCTGCTATTTCGGGGGGCACACCTCATAAAAGCACACAGAAACATATAAAGAAAAGCACCTCGACACTTGGGGTTTCACAGGTGTTTGATGTTGCTAATTGTTTTGTGTCATGGAAAGATAGGAAATGATAAGGGTGGTTTCTCTTTTCACCTCTCAACTGACAGCAGACATTGTTATTTATTAGAATGGTGTTTTAACCTTTGAGGGTTTTAATGGACAATAAACAGACAAATTATAGGTTTTCTTGTAGCTTTAAAGAAAGATAAATGTTTATTACACAAAAACCTGAAAATTTACAACTTCTCCCACGCACACACTAAAAGGATAGAGATTACAAGACAGCATGCATTTAGGTCTGGTGTTTTTACGAAGTGTTTGTTATGAAACCATGTTTGTTTTCCCAGGAGGAAAATTTAAATGATGCAGGCCTTTTTTTCTGGTTCCCTGGAGTCAAACTTTGGAGAGTTTCAGGTGGATGGATGCTTTGCTGCAGACTTCTTTGGTTAAATCTCAGTTACAGTTCGATGGCAAAGACCTGTTTCAATCTCTCAGATGGGAAGTTTTCAAAGGTCATCTTTCCGTCTCTGACTCTAGGTAGGTTTTCAAGATGGTATCCAGCAGGGTCTTCTTCTTGGCTGGAATAGATCTCTCTTAGCCTCCTGCCTGCTGGCTTTCTGTCTCTGTTGTGGCTCGTCAGGCTTGGTTTCTGTCAGGTAAGCAAAGTTGCTCTCTTCTGGTGTTTTCATAGAATGTGTGGCCACTGTCAGACAATGGTGTTTGAATGTTAAAGTGGTGTTTGGTCACAACTATTATCCCGAGTTTCAGTCTCGAGATTCTGGGCTGAATTTTACCAGGCATCCAACGTCGGGGGCGGGGGCGGGTGGGGGACGGGAATATTCTAGTGGGAGAGGCCCACTCTCGATGCCGTATATGTCCTGCCCCATTTTACCAGCAGCGGCAGGACCTCAGTGTGGCGCCCCCCCACCAATCACTTGGCGGCGGAACCTCAATTTAAATATGTTAAGCGCTACTTACCTTGCCTGATTATGCTTCCAGTGCTTGTCGTTCCTCAGTTCCACATTTTTCGCTGAACGGGCGGCTGTCACGTGCCGTCCCATTCACGAATGAGTGAAACTGATGGGACAGCAGAAGAGGGAGCAATCGCAGACAGTGCAAGTAAGTCTCTGTAAACCGGGGAGGGGGGGTGGAATTACAGGAATCTCAACTCTGCATAGTTGAAGGGAGGTGGAAGGGGGGATGCTGTCATTGGGGTCTCAACTCTGCAGGCATGAAGGGAGGTGGGAGGGGGGATGGGATTACTGGAGGCACAGCTTTGCAGGCATGAAGGCAGGTAATGCACACACTCCCTCCATAAACAGTGTCCGCTCTGCACCATTGTTTGTTTGTGTGTGTGAAGGAGAATAGCACTCCAGTCACCCTCTGTGTGGGGAGGGTCAACAACAATGCCTGCCCTGTTAGGAACCTCCGAATAAGTGAAGGATACAACTTTAGTTGTCACATGGAGATGGGTATGGCTGATCCTAGATTGTGTGATCCGCTTCTCCTGAGGATCCATATGTGCCGCAGGCAAGACCAACAGGCAGGTGCAGTCCACATAGAGGCATGAGCAGCAGCCCCCAAGGGCAGTTCCCAACTATAGGACGCCGTGCATCTACAGGTCCCGCATGACAAACCAGCGGAAGTCAGAGCGCCAGTGTCAGAGATGGCTCTGGATGCAGAGAGAGGTGGTGACACATCTCTGTGCCCTACTCAATGGTGACCTGCAGCCCATGGGCTTTGGTGGACATGCTATGCCTCTGGCCCTCATAGTGATAGTGGCTCTTAACCTTTACGCCTATGCATCATTTCAGGGGTCCACCGGAGACCTTTGTGGGGTCATAGAGTCAGCAGTGCTCCGTAGCATCAGGGAGGTCACCGATGCCTTGTACGGGAGGGTTGGTGAGTATGTCTGCTTCAGGACGGACCCTAAAACCCAGGCCCAGAGGGCCATCGTTTTTTTTTCATTCGTTTCATGGAATGTGGGCATCGCTGGCCAGGCCAGCATTTATTACCCATCCCTAATTGCCCAGGAGAAGGTGGTGGTGAGCTGCCTTCTTGAACCACTGCTGTCCATGTGGGGTAAGTACACCCACAGTGCTGTTAGGAAGGGAGTTCCAAGATTTTGACCCAGCGACAGTGAAGAACGGCGATGCAGTTGCAAGTCAGGATGGTGTGTGGCTTGGAGGGGAACTTGCAGGTGGTGGTGTTCCCATGCATCTGCTGCCCTTGTCCTTCCAGGTGGTAGAGGCTGCGGGTTTGGAAGGTGCTGCCTGAGTAGCCTTGGTGCGTTGCTGCAGTGCATCGTGTAGATGGTACACAAAGCTGCCACGGTGTGTCAGTGGTGGAGGAAGTGAATGTTTGTGAACAGGGTGCCAATCAAGCGGGCTGCTTTGTCCTGGATGGTGTCGAGCTTCTTGAGTGTTGTTGGAGCTGCACCCATTTAGGCAAGTGGAGAGTATTCCATCAACTCCTGACTTGTGCCTTGTAGATAGTGGACAGGCATTGGGAAGTGAGGAGGTGAGTTACTCACCGCAGGATTCCTAGGCTCTGACCTGCTCTTGTAGCCACAGTATTTATATGGCTATTCCAGTTCAGTTTCTTGTAACCCCCAGTATGTTGACAGTGGGGGATTCAGCGATCGGAATGCCATTGAACGTCAAGTGGAGATGGTTAGATTCTCTCTTGTTGGAGATTGTCTTTGCCGAGCACTTATGTTGCGTGAATGTTACTTGCTACTTATCAACCCAAGCCTGGATATTGCTGCATTTCTACACGGACTGTTTCAGTATCTGAGGAGTCGCGAATGGTGTTGAACATTGTGCAATCATCAGCGAACATCCCCATTTCGGACCTTATGATTGAAGGAAGGTCATTGATGAAGCAGCTGAAGATGGTTGGGCCCAGGACATTACCCTGAGGAACTCCTGCAGTGATGTCCTGGAGCTCAGATGATTCACCTCCAACAACAACAACCATCTTCCTTTGCGCTAGGTACAACTCCAACCAGCGGAGAGCTTTCTCCCTGATTCCCATTGACTCCAATTTTGCTAGGGCTCCTTGATGCCATACACGGTCAAATGCTGCTTTGATGTCAAGGACAGTCACTCTCACCTCACCTCTGGAGTACAGCTCCTTTGTCCATGTTTGAACCAAGGCTGTAATGAGGTCAGTCGCTGAGTGGCCCTGGCAGAACCCAAACTGAGCATCACTGAGAAGATTATTGACAAGCAAGGGCCGCTTGATAGCACTGTCAATGACATCTTCCATCACTTTGCCGATAATCAAGTGTAAACTGATGTGACGGTAATTGGCCGGGTTGGATTAGTCCTGTTTTTTGTGTACAGGACATACCTGGGCAATTATCCACATTGCCGGGTAGATGCCAGTGTTGTAGCTGTACTGGAACAGCTTGCCTAGGGGCGCTGCAAATTCTGGAGCACAAGTCGTCAGTGCTATTGCTGGAATGCTGTCAGGGCCCGTAGCCCTTGCAGTATCCAGTACCTTCCGTCGTTTCTTGATATCACACCGAGTGAATCGAATTGGCTGAGGTTAGGCATCTGTGATGCTGGGGACTTCAGGAGGAGGCCGAGATGGATCAACAACTCGGCACTTCTGGCTGAAAATTGTTGCAAATGCTTCAGCCTTGACTTTTGTATTGATCTGCTGGGCTCCCTCATCATTGAGGATGGGGATATTTGTGGAGCCTCCTCCTCCTGTTAGTTGTTTAGTTGTCCACCACCATTCACGACTGGATGTGGCAGGATTACAGAGCTTAGATCTGATCCGTTGGTTGTGGGATTGCTTAGCTCTGTCTATCACATGCTGCTTACGCTGTTTGGCACGCAAGTCGTCCTGGGTTGTAGCTTCACCAGGTTGACACCTCATTTTGAAGTATGCCTGGTGCTGCTCCTGGCATGCCCTCCTGCACTCTTCACTGAACCAGGCTTAATCTCCTGGCTTGATGGTAATGGTAGAGTGTGGGATATGCTGGGCCATGAGGTTACAGATTGCAGTTGAGTACAATTCTGCTGCTGCTGATGGTCCACAGCGCCTTATGATGCCCAGTTTTGCATTGCTAGATCTGTTCAAAATCTACCCAATTTAGCATGGTGGTAGTGCCACACAACACGATGGAGAGTATCCTCAATGTGAAGATGGGAGTTTGTTTCCACAAGGACTGTCCAGTGGTCACTCCTAACAATACCATCGCCGGATAACCAAAGGTGCAAGGGGTCATAGACTGCACCCATGTGGCCATCAGGGCTCCCACCAGGCTACCAGCTGCAGACATTACCATTAAGGGATTCCTCTCAATCTAGGTACAGCTGGTATGTGATCACCGGAGACACTTCATGTAAATCTGTGCCCACTTCTCAGGCAGCTGCCATGATGCCTGGATCCTGTGCCAGTCCCAGCTACCACTGCTGTTCACTGAACTGGCTCAGATGGAGGGGTGGCTTGTTGGAGATAAAGGATACCCCTTGCAGACACGGCTTCTGACACCAGTGAGAGTCCCCACCACTGCTGCAGAGGAGAGATGCAATGCCAACCATGGAGTTACAAGAGCCACCATTGAGCAAGTGATCGGCATGTTGAAAATGCGCTTCCACTGCCTGGATAGATCAGGTGAGCCCTGTACTATGCGCCTCAAAGGGCAGCTCCTTTCTTTGCTGCTCACTGTCCTTTGCACAACAACGCAACCAATAGGGGGCAGGCCTGTCATGATGAGGAGAGACATCAGCAGGAATCCTCCTCAGACTATGAGGACTTATGACAGGAAAGGCGCATGGGAGGGTAGAGGGCACCCAGGCTCCGCTTTCAGGGCGAGCAGAGAGCTAAGGGTGCACGAGAGCGGTTTATCAGACAAAGGGTCGTTGCTCCATAGGAACTACCATGACCTCTACAAGCCACACAGCACCCTCAATCACCTGCTGTGCAGCAGTCCACATCTGCAATATCTTTGAACCATTAGAAACAGCGGCAGAATGAGCCATTGTGCATGTTACTGCATCGTGGAAATGCACATGAGTAATGCAGGCATCGCAATGATGTTGTTCCATAAATTGGCAGTTCTGAAAGGCCAATAGTGTAATGGGAGGAGACACGATCAGTACATGCTGGTATACTTCATTCACACAGTAAAAGCAATATATGTTCATGAAGAAGATTTAGAGATTGAACATTTCACAGTGTTGTGTCACCCGTGCAGATCCATTTGTGTCACAGTGGTTTTTGGAAACACTGACCTGAAAGTTAACTTTGCTTCTCTCTCCATACCTGCTGAGTTTCTCCAGAACTTTCTGCTTTGCTGCCAGATTGATAGCATCCCCACTCTTCAATCGTGAGGTAAATATTTATTTGGCAGCTATCAGGATGCAGGTGCTGGGGCGCTTTAAATACATCCCTAGATCCTTTAACAGCTGAGCCAATATCCATCATGGCGCCAGATATCCCACCTCCCTCTATGTAATATGGGGGGGTGGTGGTGCATTGCCATGATGCGAATGACCCCCCCAGCGCATAATATAGCAGGGGCTCAGCAACGGCGGTCCACGCAGGCGGACGCCAACTTCAAAGCTGTGATGTCTACAAAGGTCATTGTTAATCCAACTGGTTGAAAAAGGTAGTGTTACGACCAGGTGATAAGGGGTCAAGGGGTTTCCTCTCAGCCTTGCCTGGTTTAACTGTAATGGGGGTTTAATTTTAAAACAGTGTGTTTTAGCTCCCCCTCAGTGAATCCTTGTTCACTGCCTTCCAATTGTAAGGCAAAGAAATTAGATAGATTTTCTTAGATTTAAATAAGAAAGGTGGAAGTTTATTGATCTTAAACGCTAATTTGGTTAACGACTACGAATATGCAACGCGACCATGCTCGCATGTATACGCAATAAACACACATGCAGACAGAGACAGGAAAAGTAGAAAAGAATAAAGGGGAAAAGTTTGAGGCAATATCTGGATTATAGTTACAGTCCTTTAAGTTCAATGTGGAATCTTTGGTTGCCGGTGAGTCCAGCTGTTCATTGGGGCCCAGTGCACGCTTCAACTTGTTTTGATGCGGGAGTCTTTTCTCTCTTGAGGTTTACATATCTTCCGTGGGTCTGGTGGCTTGGGAGAAAGCGAGAGAGACAGCCAGGGGAGAGGCTTTCTTGTTCCAGCTTCAGTTGCAAACTCTGAAATCTGAATTCAAACTGTCCTGTGTCTACTTCAAAAGCCTGGATCAGCCAGTCAATCATGTGACCAGCTGGTTTAACCAGTCCTGCTTTGTGGATTGTATTATCTTAGCAGACCCTGGAATGCGAGCTTCCTTACACCTTCAATGTCTTAATCAAAATCCATTTGCATTAATTGGACCAGGGAGTAGTTCTTTGTCTCCACAAGCTCCGTCTCTTAGTATGCAAATGTCCTCCAATCAAAGGTCTGGTGATCTCTTTAACAAGTCATTTCTTCATTCCCGCAAAAGTTTAAAATTAATGTTCATATGATGAAATTAATATGCCTCTTTCTTGACAGGTGGGGGTCTTCATCGCATCTCCACACCCAGTAGAATGAAATGCGATTATTTTTAAAAAGCATTACATTAAAAGGGACTAGAGAGAAGATAAGAACAGGAAAACACACATGCATCTCTCTCATTCATTCAGAAACCCTAACAATTGTTACAGCCTGTCTTTTCTTGGTAGCAGTGCTGCTTTAAACGACCCTTTTTGGCATCCCAATAATCATGTGTTTTTTTGGGGGGAAGTTTTTCAGTTTGCACATTTCCATGACTGACTAGGGTCTCTTTGTTCTTGCTGAGGTCTGCAGGGGGAGGGTTAGAATTAGTTAGCCCTAGGTTCGAGTTCTGCTCAAGGGCGGCAGCAGGGGGCGGTTCCACACTGAACTCTCAGTGCCCTGATGAGTCATGCAAGGGCTTTCACCTTAGGGGATGGCTGGTTCCTTTTTTCCTGACTGTGGGGGTGGATTCTTTGCTAATCTATCCTTTGTCCTCTGGGACACTCCTTCTTGCAGGTATTTGTCCAGGTTCTGCTGCACTCCCCTGTGGCATTTCGATTAGGTGAGGCATCACCCTCACGGTTTCTCTGCTGGTTCCTGTAAATGCTGTTAGCATCTCTGGTGGGGTGCTTCTACTGTCTGCATTTACATAGGAGGATGTGGGGTCTAACTTTTCAAATATTTCGGGGTTGGCTGACTGGACAATAGGGGCTTCCATTTTGGATTCCTCCCGGACTTCCTTAAATCTGCCCTCTTGGCCCCTTTTTCCCCTTTCTTTTCTAAACTTTTGCCAGCCTTGTGCCTGCCTGTCCCCTTTTGTTCTCGGCAAGGGTCCCTTACAGTACACCAGCCCTCTGCTGAAGGGTCCTCCAAACATCGATACAGGACTTAGGGGTGCAGATTTCACTGTAGGTTGGGGTTTCCCCTCAAACTAGCACATGTGACAACTCCTACAGTACTCCACCACATCTTTGTGGAGTTTTGGCCAGTCAAACTGCTGTCTTATGCGGGCTTTGGTTTTGGGTATACCATCACGTACAACCACTGTTATCTCACGTAAAGGCCTGCTCAGGTCAGGAAAGAAAAACCTGACCTTAACCCAACAGAACCACATCGGACCCGAGCCCGATCTGGCCCGAATCCCTCCATTTTTTCCAGCGTCTGACCCGACCCGAGCCCAACCTGACCCGACCCGACACGACCACCGGAATATTCACTTTACCTACCTTCCGATTCCCAATCTGCAAGAAGCTGCAGCATGAGCGTCTTTGAGACGCTCATAGAGACGCTCACTCACTCACTGCGCAGACTCAGAGTTTCCCTCCTTGACGTCCTGGACTCCCAGCTCAGGTAGGCTTTTCAACTTTTGACACTTACTAAACTCAACTTCCCAGCAGAGCAAAATGTAATACTTACTGTGTATGTCCGACCCGAACCCGGCCCAACCCCAGACCCAGCCCGACCCAACCCGAGCCCAAAAGCCGGACCCGGAAGAGCGGCCCAACCCGAGCTGAACCCGACACATGTCGTTGGGTCTCGTCGGGTTCGGGTCGGGTAGCAGGCCGATAATCTCATAAGCCATTCTTACTATTTTTCTCCGCTACCTTTGTGGCACCACTAACTGGCGAACCACTGTCCACTGCTTGCTCTCAGGTCTGTGAGGAGAACTCCATTTCCATTTCTTCACTCCAGCAACTGTTTAAAGTTCATATGACAAAATTAATATGCCTCATTCTTGGCAGGTGGGGATCTTCATGACAGTAGCCATTAACATTGAATATAATTTCTAATGCTTTCTTTAAGGCTGATCAAGACATGGTGATGGGTTCAGTCTCCAGCACTCACTATGTATATTTACAGTACAGAGGTCACCTGACTTCTTATTCCATTTTGTCTTGTAGCAAAAGTGTGTCCATTTTGGGACGTTAATTCATCAGTTCATTTTTTTGGTTAATAATTGCTCCTTGCATGAGTGTGACATTTGTGTTATAAAGTTCACATTCATTGTGGAAAATGCTTATCCTGTCATACCTTAATTGAGGTGCTGACTACACCCTTCTCCCATAGTGGACTGCCAGTGCAGGCACAGCCCTCCTTTAGTAAGCATCTCATATGGGCCAGAGCGCATGGATAAGCTGGGCGTTAGGCATGGAACCCAAATAGAAATAAGGTGACAGACTGAATGCATTGAGGTGAGTTTTTTATTGCTTTCACTATGAGAGGCCATCATGGTGGCTTGATGTGGGTAAGTATGAGACTGTCTCTTGCATCCTTGGCCCATCATTCAATATGCCTGGCCTCTGGGGCAAGGGGTTCAACATCCAGTGCTGCCTGCTCATTAGCCTCCACTGCATCCACCTTGTTGGTTGAGGAGTGGCAATCAATCTTGTCCTCTTCACGCAAGGCCCCCTCCCTCTGCAAGGCTAGATTATGCAGAGTACAGCAGACCACCATGATAAGCAAGACTCTTGCTGGGGCATTCTGCAAGGCCCCATGCCTGTGAGGAACCCTCACACTCACGTCTTCTGCAGTGTGAGGGTTCCTCACAGGCGTGAGTATCCATGTCGTCAATGGGTAGCCCTTGTCCCGGGAATCCATCACTGAAGGTGAGCAGAACGGGAAAAAGTTAGAGATGTAACAGGTTTTAAGCAAGTGCAGAGGCAGGGAAAGGGAGGACAGTGAAGAACAAAAGGAAAGGTCTGTGGTAGGGTGGATGTCAGGAGAGATTAACTAACAACAGGAATAATGGTGCAAGGCAAAAGGAGATGGTAATGAGCCAAGTAAAGAAGCAAAAGTTAGGTCCAGAGGAGGTGTTAATGCGAATAGCAGAATCCTCACCATTAGCTGCTATCCAAAAAAATGGGGGCAGAGGTTATGATTTGAAATTGTTGAACTCATTGTTGAGTCCAGAAGGCTGGAAAATGGCTAATCGAAAGATCAGGTGTTATTCCTCGAGCTTACAATAAGTTTCATTGGAACAATGCAGGAGGTAACAGACAGAGATCAAAGTGGGAATGGGGTGGAGAATTAAAATGTCAGTATGATTGCAAAGCTGTATTCTTACATGAAAAAGCATTGCCATACACAGAACAGTGCAAACTTCAAGTAAGGTAAAGATACAAAAATGTTAGCTTTTCAAAAATTAAATTTTTAAAGGGGCAAAGTCAACTCGGAAGAAACTACATCAAGGATGCTGTCAGCTTATTTTAGTGAGGAGAAATCTGCACACAATGCACTGGATGTAGTGAGCCTGCTTGGAGCAGGAATGGAGGCATAGGGGGCTGGAGAATAGCATCTGATGTGTCTGCCTGGAAATCAGAAATCGGTTCTAAATTTAGTCAGTGGCGGGAAAGCACCAAGGCGGTATTGTGAGGGGTGTGCAATTTAAATTGCAAAACAGTTACTTATAATACATTAGCATGCAATTGATCGCAATTTGATGAGAGGATTGGATTAAGTGGACGATGGATGATCCTCATTTGCCTTCGGATCCCCGGCCGTTGAATGGTGGCGGCACGGAGGCGAGGTGAGTAGGTAGCCATGACCAAGACTGCATAGGGGAAGGATGGAGGGAATGAAGACTATTGTCGGCATGCAATGTTGTGCACTCTGCATAGGTGGGCTTGGTCTCAGGTGGTCTGCATTGGTGGGCTTAGTCTCAGGTGGCAGTACTGGGTGGGCTTGGTCTCAGGTAGCAGGACCAAGTGGACTTGGTCCCAGGTGGCAATGAGTGGGCTTGGTCTCAGGTGGCAGTACTGGGCGGACTTGGTCTTGGGTGGCAGCACCAAGTGGGCTTGTTTTCAGGTGGCAGTACCAGGTGGGCTTGGTCTCAGGTGGTCTGCACGAGTGGGCTTGGTCTCAGGTGGCAGTGCCAAGTGGGCTTGGTCTCAGGTGGCAGTACCAAGTTGGTTTGGTCTCAGGTGGGAGTACCGGATGGGCTTGGTCTCGGGTCACAGTACAGGGCTTGGTCTCAGGTGGTCTGCACAGGTGGGCTTAGTCTCAGGTGGTCTGCATGGTTGGGCTTGGACTCAGGTGGCAGTACTGGGTGGGCTTGGTCTCGGGTGGTCTGCATGGGATGGGGGGGTGCTTGGTCTTGGGTGGCAGTACTGGGTGGGCTTGGTCTCAGGTGGCAGTACTGGGTGGACTTGGACTCGGGTGGTCTGCATGGGATGGGGGGGGTGCTTGGTCTTGGATGGGAGTACTGGGTGGACCTGGTCTTGGGAGGTCCACACGGGTGGTCTGCATGGTGTGGAGGGGGTGCTTGGTCTTGGGCGGCACTATCGGGTGGGTTTGGCCTTGGGTGGCCTGCACGAGTGGGCTTGGTCTCAGGTGGTCTACATGAGTGGGCTTGGTCTTGAGTGACAGTAGCGGATGGGCTTGGTCCCGAGTGGTCTGCACGAGTGGGCTTGGTCTCAGGTAGCAGTACCGGGTGGGTTTGGTTTCGGGTGGCAGTACCGGGTGGGGCTTGATCTCGGGTGGTCTGCATGAGTGGGCTTGATCTCAGGTGGCAGTACTGGGTGGGCTTGGTCTCAGGTGGCAGTACCCAGTGGGCTTGGTCTCGGGTGGTCTGCACACGGTGGGGTTTGGTCTCAGGTGTCAGTACCGGGTGGGCTTGGTCTTGGGTGGCAGTACCGGGTGGGCTTGGTCTCAGGTGGTCTGCACAGGTGGGGGAGGGGGGATGCTCGGTAGTGGGTGGCTATACTGCTGGGTGAGAGGGTTGGCTATCAGCACTGAGGGCCATTAGCATGTAAGCCGAGAGGAGTATCAGAGGCAAAGATGCCAAGGCAGCTTAGTCTCTGCAAGGACAGCGCTCTAGAGACCTACTGATTAGCTGGCATGGGTCTCATACACCCTATCCTTGTGGACCCCCTTGGCATGATGCAGCAGCTATGATGGAGGGAGGGCCAGGAGGCAGCTGCACCTGCCTGTGAAGCTCCACGACAAGTAACAGCAACCGGCCATGCCAAGAAGGGCCCACCTGCACCAGAGAGTGTACCGGAGCCATATCCAATTGTCTGAGCGGCATTGTCAGCGAAGACTGCATCTCTCCAGGAAGGCCATCACCAACTTATCTACTATGCTGCAGGACAAGTTGCAACCTTTGGGATTTGGTGGTCACCCTATTTTTTTTGTTCATTTCATGGGATGTTGGTGTTGCTGGCAATGCGAACATTTGTTGCCCATCCCTAATTACTCTTGAGAAGGTGGTGGTGAGCTGCCTTCTTGAATTGCTGCAGTCATTTGGTGTTGATACACTCACAGAGCTGTTAGGGAGGGAATTCCAGGATTTTGATCCAGTAACAGTAAAGGAACGACAATGTATTTCCAAGTCAAGATGGTGTGTGGCTTGGAGGGGAACTCGCAGGTGGTGGTATTCCCATGCATCTGCTGCCCTTGTATGTCAAAGGAGGTGTGGTAAGGTGCTGCAGTGTATCATATATGTGGTCCACACTAATGCTACTGGGTGTCGGCAGTGGAGGAAGTGAATGTTGAAGGTGATGGATGGGGCACCAATAAAGCGGGCCTGAAGATCACAGTGGCACTTCACTTTTACACATTTGGATCTTTCCAGGCATCCACTGGGGACATATGTGGGGTCTCCCAGGCAGTAGCCCACTGCTGCATCAAGGAGGTGACCAATGCCCTGTTCAACAGAGTTGGCGGCGATGTGTGCTACTGGACCGACCTTGACAGTCAGGCAGAGAGGGCCATCACTGGATTTCCCAGGTGCAAGGTGTGATAGATTGTGCGCAAGTGGCCATGAAGGCTTCAACAGACCAGCCAGTCACCTTCACCAACAGGAAAGGATTTCATTCCATCAATGTTCAACTGGTCTGCGACCACTGAAAGCATTTCTTGCAGATGTGTACCTGGTTCCCAGGAAGCTGCCCCCATTTTTTTGGATAGCAGCTGATGGTTATGAGTCTGCTATTTGCATTAACACCTGAAATGTTAACCAGTTTCTTTCGTTGCGTGACACTTTCATCATTTCAGGGACCATCATAGTCACCTTTTATTTGATCATTTCTATTAACACACTTCCATATAACCTGTGATCCCATTTCTAACCAGCTAACTATCCAACATTTTTTTTAACGTTATTAAATTCCATTAGCTACATTTGCTGGGATCCCAGTTACCACATTCACTATGCTGTTAAGTAAAAATCTTACCAATACATTATCTAGCCTAAATATTTTGTACTTATGTCCTCCAGCTCTATACTCATAGCCCACATTAGCTCACCAAATTTCAGCAACATTATCTACGGCTCTTATTGTTAAAACCTGGGTCATGTACCATTTCAATCTTTTCTCTAATGAAAACAAATTCAACTTGAGCTTCTCATAAATTACAGACTTAAATTTTTGAGTTATTTTTGTTGCTCTTCTCTGAACTCTCTCCAACACATCAATGTCATTTTGAAGGCAGGGTGGCCAAAATTGCACACAATATTGCAAATGACTTATCATCAAATGTCCTTCACAGACATTTCAGCCCTTATTATGCCTTGTTAATAATAAACCACAATGACTGGATATTTTTTATTTTCGACAATAATTCCACTCTTGGTTATTTTCCTTTCTGGTTTTGCTGTTATTGCTGATAGACAGCCCTTTATTTTGTATCCATGTTTCACAAAATAATATTGCATTCATCAACATTAAGCTGCTTATGCCATTCCATCATCTCTGCACTTAATCAGGTCATATACCTTCGACTTGTCTCTTTTCCTTATACCTAGCTACCTGACCAGTTGTTGAAAGCTTTACCTCTGTGGTTGTGAATTATTGAACAGCAGTGGAACCCCTGGAACTGCACAAGGCAATGCCTCCATCACAGGCTTTTGTGTTAACTAGTTAGCTAATTTGGCGTGAGATGCACAAGACACTCTATAAAAAACATTGTTTGCATACAGAGCGCTTTCATCCAGTGTCGAACTAACTTTGGACTGCTCATTACTGATACTGATACAGTGTTTGGTAACGTTAACTTGGTTCAGTTGGTAGTGCTTTCACCTCTGGATCCTTTGGTAGTTTTGCACCTCCAAATCAGAAGATTGTATTTGCAAACCTCACCCTGGACTTAAGCACATAATTAAAACAGGACTGAGAGAATGCTGCACTGTCAGAGATGCAGGGCTGGATTTTACCAGCCCCCCAACGTCGGGGGCCGTGGCGGTGGGTGGGAGGAGCAGGAAAATACCTCTGGGAGAGGCCCGCCATGGGCCTTGACACCAGGAAGGCCCTGTCCCATATTATCAGTGGCGACAAGTCCTCGTGGCAGCCCCCCTGCTGCTCGGTGATGGAACATCATTTAAATATGGAAATAAATGTTAATTAATGAATAAATATTTACCTCGTCAAGGTGGCTGTCCCGCTCCAATATTCCGGCCAGTTGCCGGAACTCCCAAGACTTCAGATCTCCGTTCAGAGATCCGAGGAGGAACACTGGTGGGGAGAGGGGAGGAGTTAAGTTTTCAGAGCAGGGGAGGAGCAGGGAAATTTCTTGTGATTGGTGGAGGGGATGATGGGAAGGGGTTGAAGGTGAAAATGAATAAAGGGGGGGGAGTTGGGATCGGAATGTCAGTTTTTTGGGGGAGAGGGCAATTAAAGAAGTTTTTATTCATGAGGGTAGGTGGGAGAGGGGATTGAAACTGTTCATAAAGTTGTCAATTTAATTTTTCATATCCTACAACTTTAAAAATGTAAATTGAACTGAAGGGCTGTCCAATTGGACCCTGTCCAATCTTTAAACTACATGTCGGCAGAGACTGGAGTTTGGCCTTGAACTCCCTACCTTAGAAATCGTACCAGGACTTCGCCATTGATCTTCAGCTGGAATATAACAAGAGCAGTCTGCAACAGCACATCCATCTTCCTGAATGTTTTTTAGAAATACAGCACTGAAACAGGCCATTTGCCCACCGAGTCTGTGTCAACCATCAACCACCCATTTATACTAATCCTACATTAATTCCATATTCCTACCACATCCCCACCTGTCCCTATATTTCCCTACCACCTACCTATACTAGGGGCACTTTATAATGGCCAACTTTCCTATCAACCTGCAAGTCTTTGGCATGTGGGAGGAAACCGGAGCACCCGGAGGAAACCCACGCAGACACAGGGAGAACTTGCAAACTCCACACAGGCAGTACCCAGAATTGAACGCGGGTCGCTGGAGCTGTGAGGCTGCAGTGCTAAACACTGCGCCACTGTGCCACCCAAACTTCCCAAGTCTTTCTTCAGTGAACAAGGGTAAAGACAGGCCTGCACCATTTCAAGTGTTCGCCCTAGGGAAAAAAACAAGTTTAACAGAGATCTCTTTATAAATCATCAGACCTAACGCATGCTATCATTATGATCTCTCTTTTCTTGAGTGTGTGTGTGTGTATTTGTATGAGTGTGGGAGTGAGTATTGTTGCGTGTATTTCAGGTCTTGTATAATAAACATTTATCTTCCTTTTAAAACTTACGAGAAAACCTGTCATTTGTCTGTTCTTGATAATTAAAGCACCCAGTGGCTAAAATCCCCCCACCTTTTATTAAAAAACGCTGTCTTCAGTCAGTTGGGAGGTGAAAAAGGTGGAACCATCCCTATCATCTCTCATCTGTTCGTAACAAGTGGCATATTCCAAGGTCCAGGACTATGTGCTGAGGGACACACTAAAGCTTGGGGCAGCTGCCGCAAAGGCTCAATGAGAAAAGGCCACTGTGTAAGGCCTTCCCGCCATAGTATACCGAGGGCCTGGAACCCATGTAAAACCCCTCAGGCTGTATACACCAGAGAATGTTTGACATGAAATACAAATACATATTGTAAAAAAAGGGTCTCCCAGGAATGGGGAAAAGCCACTGTGCAAGGCCGTCCCACCATAGTATACTGACGGCTGAAGCCCATGTAAAACTCCTCAGGCTATATGTACCACAGAATGTTCAATATGTACATAACCTGTAAAGGTAAGTGCAGTGAGTCGCCTCATGTACTGTATTGAAAGAAACTGATCTATATGGCACTTCATGTAATGTTAAATTTGAACTGTTATGGCATGTATGTTTTTTTTACAAATTTTATGAATAAAGTATATTTTTTGAAAAAAAACTTCCACAATGTATTCCTAGTAGGTGTACCTCTGCACTGGGATCATAAATTCACAACATTTTCCATTAAGTGCAATATTAAAGGGGAAGAAAGATATTCTATTAAGCCTTTAATATCTTGTCTGACAATTTCTGACACCTCTGACAATGCAACCATCCTTCGGAAGAGTACCCAGTGTTTCTGTAGGGTTGGTTGATTCCAGATTAGCTCTAG
Organism: Heterodontus francisci; assembly: GCF_036365525.1. NCBI lineage: Eukaryota > Metazoa > Chordata > Chondrichthyes > Heterodontiformes > Heterodontidae > Heterodontus > Heterodontus francisci. The sequence goes on along the minus strand of NC_090373.1, from coordinate 150,740,982 downwards.
TTTGACGTTCTAGCTCTCTAAAATTGAATCCCAGTCAGTGGCATCACTACAGCAAGTTTCAAAAAAAAAATATTGAGAATAATTACATAGATGCTGGGAACTAATTTGAAAAAAAAAAGGACTCCCTTGAGCATATATTTTTTTATATTTCATATTAGAATAGAGAACACTTTATGCACTATTAAAATGGTTCATCCAAAAATGACAATTCTGAAATAACTAGTTTTTCTAAATTAATAATGTTATTATCCTCGTGGACATCAACAAACTAAAAGAACTAAATTTACGATCCCAAATAGAAAAACAAATGGCCACTTGAAGTTTTACTTTAACAATCAAACCAAAATCAACATAAAAAATATGAATTAACAGAAAACTCAGTCTACATATATTACAAATTTCACATCAATTATCGGATATGACCAGCCTTCACCTTCTTCAGCCTTACGGCACTCCACGCCTGCATGATCTGAGCTTGGATGGCTCTGTGTCCTTTTATCTGATTCCAACCATTTTCTGTTTCCCCAGAAACCTGACGTTTTAGTTTGTTCCTGTTCCAGTTTTCGTTTCCCTTTCACTTAGGGTGTGTCTCCAAAAAAAACAAGCTTTGAAACCAGGGTCAGTGCACTGAACAGAATATTCGACAAGACATCTGTTCAGACAACAGCTTGCACATGTCCCCCCACTGATCCAGCAAACCCCGGATTCCATCACAATATAATTACACTAAATTCAATAAAAATAGCTGTTTTAAAATAAATTTAACTGTGTCAAAATTTACCACAAAGCAAAATGTTCTGAAAACAATTCATTTCATTGACTATTTGCTAATAAGTTTAATCAATCTATAAATATAAATATGTTTATTTAATTTAATAAGAATTCAAGTAATAGCATATGTCAATGACATATTCCTCCCAGAAATTAAATTTTTCTTGTTTCCTTTCAGTCAAATTATCTGCCATAAATAATTTCAGTTACAACATTGACAAATGTATAAGATATGAGAACAGTTTTAGTGTGAGACTCTCATAGTCAAACAGCTGTAATTCAAGTTTATAAACTTACATTCCAACTAATATTATCTTCAACAGAAAAACTTTTTTAAAACTTGCATTTATATAACATGAACATCTCAATGTGCTTCACAGTAAATGAAGTAGTTTTGAAGTACGGTCACGACGATGATGTAGCCAATTTCTGCACAACACAGTCCCACAATAAAAAATATTTTAGATGATGGGTGAGGAATAAATATTGGTCAGGGCACAGGGAGAATTCCCTTGCTCTCCTGAAATAGTGATGTGGGATTTGAGGGGGCAGGTGAGGCCTTGGTTTAAAGTCTGAAAAACAGCACCTCTGACAGTGCAGCATTCCCTCAATAGTGCAATGAAATGCAAACCTAGGGCTGGATTTAATGGGCAGAGATGGGCTAAGAGACGAGGGGGCCCATAGAATTGTGACAGAAGGTGGGGGCGGAGGGCTCGCCGCCTTCCCGTTGCACTGTGATGAAGTCGGGGGCGGGAAAGGCCGAGGATAGCATTCTCACAGAGGCCAATTGCTTAACTAGTCTGTGGGACAGCTCTCCCAAATGTTACTAAGGAGGACTTTGCAGGGTCGACGGGGCTATGTTTGCCACTGTTGTTTCCAGTGCCTGGGTCAATGCTCGGTGGTCTGTCCAGTTTCATTCTTTCTCTTAGACATTATAGCGGTTTGTTACAACTGAATGGCTTGCTAGACCATTTCAGAGGGCATTCAAGAGTCAACCACACTGCTGTAGTCTGGAGTCACATATAGGCCAGACCAGGTAAGGACGGCAGATTTAATTCCCTAAAGCCTTGGTCCAAACATGGACAAAAGAGCTGAACTCAAGAGGTGAGCTGACATCACTCCTGACATCAAGGCAGCATTTGACCGAGTATGGCATCAAGGAACCCTAGCAAAACTGGAGTCAATGGGAATCAGGGGGAAAACTCTCTGCTGGTTGGAGTCATACCTAGCACAAAGGAAGATGGTTGTGGTTGTTGGAGGTCAATCATCTCAGTCCCAGGACATCACTGCATAAGTTCCTCAGGGTAGTGTCCCAGGCCCAACCATCTTCAGCTGTTTCATCAATGACCTTCCCTCCATCATAAGGTCAGAAGTGGGGATGTTTGTTGATGAGTGCACAATGGTCAGCACCATTCGCGACCCCTCAGATACTGAAGCAGCTCATGTCCAGAGGCAGCAAAACCTGGACAACATTCAGGCTTGGACTGATAAGTGGCAAGTAACATTCGCACCCACACGTGCCAGGCAATGACCATCTCAAACAAGAGAGAATCTAAGCATCTCCCCTTGACATTCAATGGCATTACCATTGCTGAATCCCCCACTATCAACATCCTGGAGGTCACCATTGACCAGAAACTGAACTGGACAAGCCACATAAATGTTGTGGCTACAACAGCAGGTCTGAGGCTGTGAATTCTGTGGCGAGTAACCTACCTCCTGTCTCCCCAATGCCTGTCCACCATCTACAAGGCACAAGTCAGGAGTGTGATGGAATACTCTCCACTTGCCTGGATAGGTACAGCTCCAACAACACTCAAGAAGCTCGACACCATCCAGGACGAAGCAGCCCGCTTGATTGGCACCCCATCCACAACCTTCAACATTCACTCCCTCCACCACAGATGCACAGTGGCAGCAGTGTGTACTGCAGCAACTCACCAAGCTCTTCAACAGCTCCTTCCAAACCCACAGCCTCTACCACTTAGAAGGACAAGGGCAGCAGATGCATGGGAACACCACCACCTGCGTTCCCCTCCAAGCCACACACCATCCTGACTTGGAACTATATCGCCGTTCCTTCACTGTCACCGGGTCAAGAGCCTGGAACTACCTCCCTCACAGCACTGTGGGTGTACCTACACCCCAAGGACTGTAGCGGTTCAAGAAGGCACCTTCTCAAGGGCAATTAGGGATGGGCAATAAATGTTGGCCTAGCCAGCGACGTCCACATCCCCCGAACGAATAAAAGGAAGGCCCTTAAGTGGCCTATTATTAGCCACTTAAGGTCTTCTTCCCACTGCCGCTAGAATTAAGCAAGCAGCGGAGGGGGGCCTCCCCAATGCGGGGAGGTCACCCGGTAAAACAAGGTGGCCTCCCTGCAGGCTTGAGGGACGGGGTCCTCCTCTATGCGCAATCTGTGTCCCATGGAACAACAACCCACTTCCTGCAACACCTCCCCTGCACTCATTGTCCACCCTCCTCCCCAACAACCCCACTTCACGTACCTTCTCTCCCTGTCTCCAGTGCTGGCCTGCTCCCAGGCCTCCTGTAATACCAGCAGTAGCCACTGCTCCTGGTGGCACTGCTCATACTACTGAGCTGCTGGCCCTCTGATTGGCCAGCTGCTCTTGGAGGTGGGAGCCCCGTCTTTAAAGGGACAAGGATCCTGGTGCTGGGCGCTTAAGTGCCTGAGTGCCATTGAATCGCACCGAGGGACTCTGAAAGGCCGAGGCAGGGTTCCCCTTGCTTTTTCAGCCTGGCACCAGGAGCCCCACCGGCGCAACTAAATCTAGCCCCTTGATTCTATTTTGAAGTCCTTGGAGTGGGGCTTGAACCCATGACCTTCTGACTCAAAGTTAAGAGTGCTACCAATGAGCCGAGGCTGACACCATAAAACCTTTGTTAGGAAAATGTAATTTATGACACTTATAACAGATAATTAAACATAGTGCAATACACAAGCTGAATGGAGTTTGCTACAAGTAAGTAATGCTTTGAGTGGTTCAAATGACATCATAAACCATAAGACTAAACCTCCGGCATTTATCAATGTCATCTCAATCTTCACATGCACTACTTCAATTAATGTAATCAATTGTAATAAATCATGAAAATTTTAGTTAAGTTGCTTCTGGAAGTTACCTCAGACACATATTCTTAAACTGGAATTACAACTGGTGGTGCAGTTACAACTCTGCAAAATGTTTACATCTCAATAAGATAATATCAGGCAGAACCACCACTACTTCTTAAAACAATCACTGCACGTTAAGACAAAAGACAAAATGCTGCACTTTAAGGATCTTTTGTATGAAAGTTAAAAGAACAAAGCAAATTAGGCTTACTGTAATACTCTTGACTGTGCCATCCCATATGATATATAAATGACCAGATTGTAGGGTTGCCTTTATCCCTCCTCGTCCTTCTCAACCTGTCTGCAGTCTTTGACATGGTTGACCACACCATCTTGTTCCAAAGTCACTCCACGGTAGTCCAGCTGGGTGGGACTGCATTCTTATCTATCCTGTCATAGCCAAAAAATCACCTGCAATGGTTTCTTTTCCTGCTCCTGCACCATTACCTCTGGTGACCCCAAAGATCTAACCTTAGCCCCCTATTTCTCATCTACATTCTGCCCCTAGGTGCAATCATCTCAAAACACAGTCAATTTCCAAATGTACACTGATGACACCCAGCTTGACCTCACCACCCCCTTTCTCAACCCCTGCCACTGTCTCTAAATTATCAGACTGCTTGTCCAATATCCAGCCCTGGATGAGCAGATATTTCCTCCAACTAAATATTGGGAACACTGAAGTCGTTGTCTTTGGTCCCTGCCACAAACTCCATTCCCAAGCCACTGATGTCGTCCCTCTCCTTGGCAACTGTCTGAGGCTGAACCAGACTGTTCACAACCTTGGTGTCATATTTGACCCCGAATTGAGCTTCCGACCACATAGCTGCACAACCACGAAGACTACCTATTTCCACCTCTGTAACATCACCCAACTCTGCCCCTGCCTCAGCTCATCTCCTGCTGAAACCCTCAACCCTTTGTTATCTCCAGACTTGATTATTCCAATGAACTCCTACGCAGTCTGCCACATTTTACTCTTTGTACTGGTGAGCTCATCCAAATCTCTGCTGTGCCACCAAGTCCCATTCACCCATCACCCCGATGCTCACTGACTTACACTGGCTCCCAATTAAGTGACAACTTGATATTAAAATTCTCATCCTTTTTTTCAAATCCCTCAATGGCCTTGGTCCTATGCCTGTAATCTCCTCCAACCATACAATTTGCTGAGATATCTATGGTCCTTTCATTCTGGCTTCTTGAGTGTCCCTGATTTTAATCGCTCCACAATTCACGGCTGGGCCTTCAACTGCTAAGGCCCTAATCTCTGGAATTCCCTCCCTAAACCTTGCTGCCTCTGTACCTCTCTTTCGTCCTTCAAGACGCTTCTTAAAACATGTCTCTTTGACCGAGCTTTTGGTCATCTGTCATAATATTTCCTTCTGTGACTTGGTGTCAAATTTTGCTTGAAAACGCACCTGTGAAATACCTCAAAATGTTTTACTGCTTTAAAGGCGCTAGGTAAGTCCAAGTTGTTTTTTTTATCATTTTCAGAGAGCTTGGTATTATTGTCACGACAGACAAAGGTAGACTTCTGTGGGCATCATCACATATTTGAATTGAGGTTCCACAAAAGAATTGAACTGTACATCACAGAGAAATAGCATACCCTGTATAGTTAATGTCTGAGATCCGATTCTTTCTGTAAAAATACTTATTCAAACATTACACAAATATTTACAAAAAATCATAGAGTACTATCACTATATTTATTACTTCAGTTTGGCAATTACAAAACAATATAGGCATTTGGTATGCTCTAAATAAGTTTTCCAGTCACCTCTTCTGCATATTGATTTTACAAACTGATCAACATATAGTCTCCTAATTCTCACTGAAAATATCAGACCCCTGTACTTCAGGAAGTTGAAGCAAGCCATTTGAGTCCATAGAAAACAGCTGCAAAATAAGTTTGCAATGAACAGCAAAATGAACTGAAAAGGATTCCAAATAGTTTTCTCTTTCCTCCACTTTAGTTAGGCAGTCTATCCATTAACGATTCTGCAATTGGGTCCATCATATTTCATAAATATTTTAAGCTGAATTTTCAGACCTGAACCTGCCCCGGCGAAATTGGGATTTTGACCAGGTATCCCTTAATTGGCAAGCAACTAGGTTCCCTGTCCAAATAAGGGAAGCCGGCGGGCTCTCAAAGCTGGAGGGCCAATATCATGCTAGGCCCCCACCTGCCAAGAATGAGGCACATTAATTTTGTCAGAAATATTGATTTTTTTTTTAAACTGTTGTTGGAGTGAGGAAATGACTTGTTAAATAGATCAGCCGTGGCTGGAAAAAAAAACATTTACAAACTAACATATATCGAAGGTGAGGAAGCGCTTTCCTACTAAAGAGAATACAATCCACAAGGGCCAGGACTAGTTAGACAAGTTGGTCACATGACTAACTGGCTGTTCCAGGGTTTTCTTTTGAACTGGCCACAGAGAGTTTGAACTAAGAATTGAAAATTGGATTGAGAACATCTCTCCTGTCTGCTCCCATCTCTTTTTTGCAGAACTCCAAATCCACTGAAGACACATGAACCCCAAGAGAGAAAATTCTCCGACAGCAAACAAGGCTTAGGAAGAATACTGAACCCCAACAAAAAGCAAGATCAACCTACAATCAAGGACTCTACAGTGAGCTAGAACAAAGAACAAAGAACAAAGATAATTACAGCACAGGAACAGGCCCTTCGGCCCTCCAAGCCTGCGCCGATCCAGATCCTCTCTCTAAACATGTCGCCTATTTTCTAAGCTTCTGTATCTCTTTTCTTCCTGCCCATTCATGTATCTGTCTAGATACATCTTAAAAGACTCCATCGTGCCCGCGTCTACCACCTCCGCTGGCAACGCGTTCCAGGTGCCCACCACCCTCTGCGTAAAGAACTTTCCACGCATATCCCCCCTAAACATTTCCCCTTTCACTTTGAACTCATGTCCTCTAGTAATTGAAACCCCTACTCTGGGAAAAAGCCTCTTGCTGTCCACCCTGTCTATACCTCTCATGATTTTGTACACCTCTATCAGGTCCCCCCTCAACCTCCGTCTTTCTAATGAAAATAATCCTAATCTACTCAACCTCTCTTCATAGCTAGCGCCCTCCATACCAGGCAACATCCTGGTGAACCTCCTCTGCACCCTCTCCAAAGCATCCACATCCTTTTGATAATGTGGCGACCAGAACTGTACGCAGTATTCCAAATGTGGCCGAACCAAAGTCCTATACAACTGTAACATGACCTGCCAACTCTTGTACTCAATGCCCCGTCCGATGAAGGAAAGCATGCCGTATGCCTTCTTGACCACTCTATTTACCTGCATTGCCACCTTCAGGGAACAGTGGACCTGAACACCCAAATCTCTCTGGACATCAATTTTCCCCAGGACTTTTCCATTTACTGTATAGTTCACTCTTGAATTGGATCTTCCAAAATGCATCACCTCGCATTTGCCCTGATTGAACTCCATCTGCCATTTCTCTGCCCAACTCTCTAATATATCTATATTCTGCTGTATTCTCTGACAGTCCCCTTCACTATCTGCTACTCCACCAATCTTAGTGTCGTCTGCAAACTTGCTAATCAGTCCACCTATACTTTCCTCCAAATCATTAATGTATATCACAAACAACAGTGGTCCCAGCACGGATCCCTGTGGAACACCACTGGTCACACGTCTCCATTTTGAGAAACTCCCCTCTACTGCTACTCTCTGTCTCCTGTTGCCCAGCCAGTTCTTTATCCATCTAGCTAGTACACCTTGGACCCCAAGCGCCTTCACTTTCTCCATCAGCCTGCCATGGGGAACCTTATCAAACGCCTTACTGAAGTCCATGTATATGACATCGACAGCCCTTCCCTCATCAATCAACTTTGTCACTTCCTCAAAGAATTCTATTAAGTTGGTAAGACATGACCTTCCCTGCACAAAACCATGTTGCCTATCACTGATGAGCCCATTTTCTTCCAAATGGGAATAGATCCTATCCCTCAGTATCTTCTCCAGCAGCTTCCCTACCACTGACGTCAGGCTCACCGGTCTATAATTACCTGGATTATCCCTGCTACCCTTCTTAAACAAGGGGACAACATTAGCAATTCTCCAGTCCTCCGGGACCTCACCCGTGTTTAAGGATGCTGCAAAGATATCTGTTAAGGCCCCAGCTATTTCCTCTCTCGCTTCCCTCAGTAACCTGGGATAGATCCCATCCGGACCTGGGGACTTGTCCACCTTAATGCCCTTTAGAATACCCAACACTTCCTCCCTCCTTATGCCGACTTGACCTAGAGTAATCAAACATCTGTTCCTAACCTCAACATCCGTCATGTCCCTCTCCTCGGTGAATACCGATGCAAAGCTCTAAGAACCGTAACAAAAACTCTTCAGATATTGCCTCAAATGTTTCCACTTTTTCTTCTGCTCTTTTCTGTCTCTATTTGCATGTGTATCGCATATGCATGCAAGCGTGGGCACGTTGTGTATCCGTAGATGTCAACGGAATTAGAGGTTAAGTTTAATTCTAGAGTCCATTATCAAAGATTTTATAGCAGAGCATTTGGAGAACAGTGGTAGAATCGGACAGAGTCAGCATGGATTTATGAAAGGGAAATCATGCTTGACAAATTTACTAGAATTCTTTGAGGATGTAACTAATAGAGTTGATGAAGGGGAACCAGTGGATGTGGTTTATTTGGACGTTCGGAAGGCTTTCGACAAAGTCCCACATAAGAGATTAGCATGTAAAATTAAAGTGCATGGGATTGGGGGTAGTGTATTGTGATGGATAGAAAACTAGTTGGCAGACAGGAAACAAAGAGTAGGGATAAATGGGTCTCTTTCCGAATGGCAGGCAGTGACTAGTGGGGTACCGCAGGGATTGGTGCTAGGATCTCAGCTATTCACAATATATATTAATGATTTAGATGAGGGAACTAAATGTAATATCTCCAAATTTGCAGATGACACAAAACTGGGTGGGAGGGTGAGTTGTGAGGAGGATGCAGAGAGGCTTCAGGGTGATTTGGACAAGTTGAGTGAGTGGGCAATGCATGGCAGATGCAGTATAATGTGGACAAATGTGAAGTTATCCACTTTGGTAGCAAAAACAAGAAGGCAGATTATTATCTGAACGGCTAGAAACTGAGAGAGGGGAATATGCAACGAGACCTGGGTGTTCTCGTACACCAGTCGCTGAAGGTAAGCATATAGGTACAACAGGCGGCAAAAAAGGCAAATGATATGTTGGCCTTCATAGCGAGAGGATTCACGTACAGGAGCAGGGATGTCTTGCTGCAATTATACGGGCCCTTGGTGAGGCCACACCTGGAATATTGTGTGCAGTTTTGGTCTCCTTATCTGAGGACGGATGTTCTTGCTATAGAGGAAGTGCAGCGAAGGTTTACCAGACTGATTCCTGAGATGGTGGGACTGACGTATGAGGAGAGATTGAGTCGGTTAGGATTATATTCACTGGAGTTCAGAAGAGTGAGGGGGGGGGATCTCATAGAAACCTATAAAATTCTAACAGGACTTGACAGGGTAGATGCAGGAAGGATGTTCCCAATGGTGGGGGAGTCCAGAACCAGGGGTCATAGTATAAGGATAAACCTTTCAGGACTGAGATGAGGAGAAATTTCTTCATCCAGAGAGTGGTGAACCTGTGGAATTCGCTATCACAGAAAGCAGTTAAGGCCAAAACATTGTATATTTTTAAGGAGTTAAATTTGGCTCTTGGTTTTAAAGGAATCAAAGGATATGGGGCGAAAGCAGGAACAGGTTACTGAGTTGGATGATCAGCCATGATCATAATGAATGGCGGAGCAGGCTCGAAGGGCTGAATGGCCTACTTTCTATGTTTAATAAATTTCAATCTTTAGTTTTTTTTTTAGTTTTAGAGCTTTCTTCTTTAAACCTAAGAAAACCTGGTTGTTTTGCCTTATAATTGGAAAGTGGTGAACAAGGTGGAGCTAAAAACACGATGTGTTTAAAACTAAACCCTGTTAGGGTAAGACCAGGTTAAGGCAGATTTGCTGTCCAATGAAGGACGCTGGGTGGGGTCTCGAAGGGTTCTGTTATCGCTTCCTTAAATATGAATTCCAGCACCTTTCCAATGACTTATGTCAGGCTAACTGGCCTTGTGTTCCCTATTTTGTCTCTCCCTCCTTTCTTCAATAGCAATATTACATTTACAACCTTCCAATCCACTGGATTAGTGGTTGGAGAAGCTTGGCAACAGGTGCCAATGCTGAAAACAACAACTCACAGCATCACTTGGCAGCTTCACGTGTGGCACTTGTAGAAGAACCTGCCTTTCAAGAATTGGTCTTCAAAGCCATCAGCAAAGTTGTGCCAAGAGAAGGCACCTCACCTAAATGGACTGTTTGCTGCGTGTCCATCATCTTTCAGAGATAGAAGGATGCCAACCACTGCTTATATGTACATCAACAAAATGCATTTTCATTTTTGGCCTTTTTCATTCTTTGTTTAATGAATCACTGCCAGAGTTGATCCAGGCAGGATTCAAAGTTAAGGGTAAACTATCTGGACTGTGGCACCCTTTCGTGATGTTTTCAACAATAGTGTGCCTCAATGTAGTGTGACATTGAACCACATGGCACCTCCATTCCTGTTGTTAATTGTACATTAATTGTGTTTAATTGTATGCAGGTTGTGGGTATTAAATGGAGATTCACTTGTGCACACTATAAATTGACACAGACTGAAACTGTTGGGTTGGTGCATTCGGAGGTGTATGCGTGTAATGTGCAACTCTGTAAATAAAAGTCAGTAAAGATCGTCTCCAGTTCTATCTTTCACGAACTGGCTTTCTGGAATATAACACCTGTTCCATGTGCCAAGCTTGTCAGTTTATTTTGATGTATACCTAGAAGTAACTAACAACTGAGGGCAGAGCTCGGATGGAGTACTGCATGTGGAGGATGCGTAATATTGAACTATGATGCAGACTGTGCAAGATGGATTTTAAAAAATCTTCTGCATTCTCTCCACAATGTTGGAGACTAATTCAGTAATCCTTACAGAAGAAAGGTTTGCATTTATATAGCACGTTTTATGACCTTAGCACGTTCTAAATGCTTTACAGCCAATGAAGTACTTTTGAAATTCAGTCACTGTTGTAACGTATGAAACATTCTACGTTTAAGCAGAGGTAGTCCACTGAAATGGGGTAAAGCTATGCTGAATGAGGATTTTTAATTCATCAGTTGGAAACCTACATTAACCTTTTAAAAAGGAAAGCTGGAATCCTACATTTAACTTTTAAAAAGCTGGCAACCAAGATGGCCACCACAATTTGCATTGAAATACCTCACATTCCAGGACATTGAAGTGGAGACGCATGTCTAAAATGCTCCCATCCCAGACAATGGCTTGAACAGTTGAGTAAATTATCTAGGATCACCCTTGTTAGCAGGACATTCAAAGTCATCTTGGAGTATTCATTGGTGGAGACATAGCTCCAGGGGTTAATCATTGAAGCAATACAACCTGTCTGAAATCTTCAACGCTGCATATTGTGTCAACATCTACAGTTTTGTGCTGCCTTCATAAACCACTATCGACATCATTTGGATAACTTAATCTGAAGACAGTGATGCAGACATTATGGGCCAAATTTTGCTGAAACCCATATTAATCCACAGATCCACCAACAACTTGTAGCAAGGAAGAGATAACCTGTGAATTGCAAATCGCCACATGTTCTGACCGATTTGCACTGCTCGATCGATACTTTTACAAAAGCAGAATCTCGCCTTCAACCGCCCTGTGATTTTCATGAGGTTGCTGCACTTGCACACTAATCGACCAATAAAACTCAGAAAAAAAGATTTTAAAAAGTACAGCAAATCAGGTCTAGTAATTAATAGTTGATTTGGTCACTGTGAGGCGACTATGGAGTGACCTCTCCATGGCGCATGCCTGGGCAGATGTATGGAGGTTGTGAGTTGCCCAAGCATCAAAAACCCCCCCCTCGGCCTTCTTGGTGGGGTCCAAAGGGGTGCAGAGCACGACGTTTGGCACCGGTATGGCTGCAGGTACTGCCGGAAACATGCCAAAGGTGACACATGACCGCCTTCGGGATTCCGCTCCGGATTTTCTGTTAGGGTTTACTCCTTTAGCCTTGGTCTCTCCTGAGATGCCCACAAGGCAGTGTGGTTGTTAGGGCCCCTACACAGGGGTAGGTGGATGCCGGTGGGATGAGGTGGGGGGGAAGAGGGTGCAGGGGGGGAGAGGGTGCGAAGAGGAGGGGTGCGGTGGGAGGGGGTGGAGGGAAGGTGGTGCGAGGGGAAGATGGTGCGAGGGGAGAGCTGGGAAGGGGTGCGAGGGGGGTGGGGGGAAGGGGGTGCGAGGGGGGTGAGCTGGGAGCGGAGGGGGGGGGGAGGGGGTGCAGGTAATAAAACATTTCATCAGCTCCCACCATTGTCCCTTTTACAATGATGTACTGCTACTGGGATCGGGATCCGGGAGCCGAGCCGGAGTTGTGGGGAAAGTTTATGTGAAAATAGCGCGGAGTCGCCGAGTGAGCGGGAGCCGCTGCCGGGACCATGTGGCCGCTCTTCCTCCTGATCGCCGCCATGGACGGGATCCCCGAACACAGCCATGTGGCCGCATGGAAGATGGCAGGATCCCCAAGGACGCATTGTACAGCGAGCTCGTCACTGGTATCAGACCCACCGGCCGTCCATGTCTCCACTTTAAAGACGTCTGCAAACGTGACATGAAGTCCTGTGACATTGATCACAAGTCGTGGGAGTCAGTTGCCAGCGATCGCCAGAGCTGGCGGGAAACCATAAAGGCGCGGCTAAAGCCTGGCGAGTCGAACAGACTTAGTAGTTGGCAGGAAAAAAGACAGAAGTGCAAGGAGGGAGCCAACTGTGTAACAACCCCGACAACCAATTTTATCTCCAGCGCCTGTGGAAGAGTCTGTCACTCTAGAATTGGCCTTTACAGCCACTCCAGGCGCTGCTTCACAAACCACTGACCACCTCCAGGCGCTTACCCATTGTCTCTCGAGACAAGGAGGCCAAAGAAGAATTAATAGTGTAAGTACCCAGCAAGGTGCTGATAGCCGATGACTGTTAATCCACCCCTCTGACCAGAGCACAATTATTGGTGTGGACATCCTCCTTCCAGATTGTGTGAGAGCTAAGTTAAGGGGCTGCATTTACCACCTATTTAATTGAGATCTAACTGGACTACACATACACAGTTCCCACACATTCGCTTTCAGTTTCAGAGGGGACGTTCCGTTCCACGCGCGCACTCAGTTGACGCCCACAGCACAATCGCCTCTCGCGCTCCAAACGGCTGGTCCGAAGAACGCTGCTGTCATCACAGAAAAGGGCAGGCCGCCTCCTCCACCTGCTAAACTCCCTGGCGCTGATAGCGCAGCGTCAGTTGGACGGTCTCGCGAGAAGGATCAGGATTCCTCCACCGGCCGCTCATGTACGCACGTAGAGTCGCGCGCGTCACGCAAAGTTACCCAGTTGCGGCGGTGGCTGCAGGACCAGTCGGCCCGGGTGTGTGTGTGGTGCGAGGAATTTATAGCGGTAGGTGTATCGACTCTGAACGGGGAACAGTGGGCAGGGATTTGCGACGAAAGCTGACACGCCAGCTCTGGATAGGTTTAGTCACTGGGGTGGGAGGACAGCAGAGTGGAAGAGTTTTGCCTGGCGTGGAACAGTCAGAGGAAAGTGTTTAGCCTGTGTGGCCTAAATAGAAACTGAGTTTGATGTGCCGGGCGGAAAAACTACATGTCCCGGAGGGTGGTGCGGCCGGTGTACCAAAGCGCGCATGCTCCCAGCCACACTTCCTGGATTGTGGCTGAAACTGACACGTGAGGCGGTGTATGGACGTGGCTTTTTGGAAACAAAATAGAAATCCTTTTAGAGTTATTTACGACACAGAGTCAATGGCTGACTCTCTCTAGAGCAATCCAGTCAATCCCATTCCCCCACTCTATCCCCTTACCTTTGCACATTTATTTCCTTCAAGTGTCTATATAATTTCCTTTTGAAGCCATTGATTATCTCTGCTTCCACCAACCTTGTAGGCAGCGAGTTCCCAGGTCGGATATATTTGCCACAGAGGGAGTGCAGTGAAGGTTCACCAGCATAATTCCTCGGATAGCAGGATTGTCCTATGAGGAGAGATTGAGGCTGGACCTGTATTCTCCAGAGTTTAGAAGAATGAGATGATCTCAATGAAACATTCAAAATTCTTACAGGGCTGGACAGGGTAGATGCAGGAAGAATGTTTCCCCTGGCTGGGGTGCTCCAGAACCAGGGTACACAATCTCAGAATAAGGGGTAGGCCATTTAGGACTGAGGTGAGGAGGAATTTCAGCAGATGGTGAATCTTTGGAATTCTCCACCCCAGAGGGAGGTGGAGGCTCAGTCATTGAGTATCTTAAAAACGGAGATGGATAGATTTCTAGATGTTAAAAGCATCAAGGGATAGGAGGATAGTGTGGGAAAATGGCATTGAGGTAGATCAGTCATGTTCTAGTTGAATGGCGGAGCAGGCTTGAGGGGCCAAATGGCCTACTCCTGCTCCTTTTTCATATGTTATTACCACTTGCTGGATAAAAAAAGTTCTTCCTCATCCTCCCTGCCTTTCTCTGTGTATTACCACATTGACACACAACACTGCTTATAAAACTGTGGTTTCACCTGGGAAAACATCCTGAACATTTCGCTTAGTTGTAAAGTGACTTTTACTGTCCCAGGAAATCCCGCAATCGTATTGGGGAGCAGTCAGTTTTACAATAAACACAGAGTGAAATGCACCAAGTTTGTTTATTTGTGAGCTGTTTTGAATGTATTCATTTAAAAATAAACAATTATATACATTTTAATGGTTGTAAATTTCATTAATGACTTTTCTGTGATTTGAGCCCTTGAATAGTTACTTTGAGTGGAATTTGAGATTTTTGTAGCTGGTTTTATGTAATCTTTGAAATATTTGACTGAACAGAAAACTTTGCACTATATGAGCATAAGCTAGTTTAATCACAGGGAACTGCCAGTTTTTACTGAGAGGTTGAGAGAAAAACTACGAATAGATGCAGCATGGAAAACACAGTGATCAGAAAGACCTCCTGACATCCTTATTGGGGAACACTGCCCTTAGTCAAATCCCTGGTCATGTTATTGAAACTGAGCCATCCAAAGGCATTACAGAAGGAATTGTTAAATACCTTCTTGGGTGGTAGGCTGGCTTGATCCAAAACAATAACAACTAGCAATTATAGAAACCTAGAAAGATTTACCACACATAAGGTGAAGGCCTATGCCAGCCAAAAAAGAGCTAATCCCTTTTTTCAACTCTTGGTCTGTAGGTTAAGTCACCTCAACTGCATATCCATGTGTTTTTGAAATGAGATGAGTGTTTCTGCATCTTCCACTCTATTTTCAGGCTGTGAATTCCAGACCCCCACCACCCTCTGGGTGAAAATTCCTCCTCAACTCCCCTCTAATCCTTCCACCGATTACTTTACTTTAAATCTGTACCCTTGGTTATTGACCTCTCTGCTTGCAGAAATAGGTTCTTCCTATCCACTCTATCTAGACACCTCATAATTGTATACTACCTCAATTAAATTTCCCCTTAGCCACCTCTGTTCAATGAAAACAAATTAAGCCTATCCAGTCTTTAGCTAAAATTCTCCAATTCCTGGCAAAATGCTTGTGAATCTCTTCTGTACCCCCTCGTGTGATCACGTTCTTCCTGTAATGTGGTGACCAGAATGGTATGCAGTACTCTATCTCTGGTCTAACTAGTGTTCTTTTACAGTTCTAGCATAACCTCCCTGCTCTTATACTCGAGACCTCTGCCAAGAAAGGAAACTATCCCATATGCCTTGTTGACCACCTTATCTACCTGACCTACTTTCCAGGGATCTGTCGACATGCATTCCAAGGTCCGTTTGTTGCTCTATACTTTTCAGAAGCTGACCATTCATGGTGCATTCCTTTTCACTGTTTGTCCTCCCCAAATGCATCAGCTCACACTACTCTGGATTGAACTCCATCTGCCACTTTTCCACCCATGTGACCAGTCCATTGATATCTTCCTGTAGTCTACAGCTTTCAACAACAACTTATAGAATGCCTTTAACGTAATAAAACATCCAAAAGCACATCACAGCAGCATTATAAAGCAAAATATAACACCGAGCTACATAAGGAGATATTAAGTCAGATGAAAGTCACAAAAGATTGGCCAAAGAGGTAGGTTTTAAGGAGTGCCTTAAAGGAGGACCATAGAAAAATTATGGCAGAGAAGGAGGCCATTCAGCCCACCGTGTCTGCGCCAGCCGAAAAAACTAGCCGCCCAATCTAATCCCACCTTCCAGCACCTGGTCCGTAGCCTTGCAGGTTACAGCACTTCAGGTGCAGTCCAGTTACCTTTTAAAAGAATTGAGGGTTTCTGCCTCCAGCACTGTTCCTGGCAGTGAATTCCAGATACCCACCACCCTCTGGGTGAAAAGGTTTTTCCTCATGTCCCCTTTCATCCTTCTACTGATCACCTTAAGTCTGTGCTCCCTGGTAATTGACCTCTTTGCTAGGGGAAACAAGTGGTTCTTGTCTACTCTATCTAGGCCCCTCATAATTTTGTACACCTCAATTAAGTCACCCCTCAGCCTCCTCTGTTCTAAGGAAAACAACCCTAGCCTATCCAATCTTTCCTCGTAGCTGCAAGTTTCAAGCCCTGGCAACCTTCTTGTAAATCTCCTCTGTCCTCCGGAGCAATTACGTCCTTCCTGTAATGTGGTGGTCAGAACTATGAAATACTCCAGCTGTTGCCTAACCAGCATTTTATACAGTTCCAGCATTACATCCCTGCTTTTGTATTTTATACCTTGGCCAATAAAGGAAAGCATTCCATATGCCGCCTTCATCACTTTATGTACCTGTCCTGCCACCTTCAGGGACCTGTGGACGTGCGCTCCAAGGTCTCTCACTTCTATCCCTCTCAATATCTTCCCGTTTATTGCATATTCCCTTGCTTTGTTTGCCTTCCCCAAATGCATTACCTCACCCTTCTCCGGATTGAATTCTATTTGCCACTTTTCCGCCCACTGATATCATTCTGGGGTCTACAGCTATCCTTTTCACTATCAACTACATGGACAATTTTTGTATCATCAGATTTCCCAATCATGCCTCCTACATTTAAGTCCAAATCATTAATGTGCACCACAAACAGCAAGGGACCCAACACTGAGCCCTGTGGAACGCCACTGGAAACCGCTTTCCATTCGAAAAAAAATCTATCGACCATTACCCTTTGTTTCCTGTCACTGGGCCAATTTTGGATCCAACCTGCCACATTCCTCTGAATCCGGTGGGCTTTCATTTTTCTAACCAGTCTGCCATGTGGGACCTTGTCAAATGCCTTACTAAAATCCATGTAGACCACATCCACTGCATTACCCTCATCAATCCTCCTTGTTACTTCCTCAAAAAACTCAAACAAGTTAGTGAGACATGACCTTCCCTGAACAAATCCATACTGACTATCCCTGATTAATCCGTGCCTTTCCAAGTGGCAGTTTATCCTGTCACTCAGAATTGATTCTAATAACTTGCCCTCCACTGAGGTCAGACTAATCGGCCTATAATTATTTGGCCTAACCCTCGCACCCTTTTTAAATAATAGTACAACGTTCGCAGACCTGCAATCCTCTGGTACTTCGCCTGTATCCAGTGAGGATTTGAAGGTGGTCCTCAGTGCATCCACTATTTCCTCCCTGGCTGCCGGGATACAATCCATCCGGCCCTGGTGTTTTATCCACTTTCAAGGATGTCAGACCCTCTAGTACTTCCTCTCCCATTGTGCTTATCGTATCTAATATTTCACACTCCTCTTTCACTACAATGTCTGTATCGACCCTCTTCTTTGTGAAGGCAGAGACAAAAAACTCATTCAGAACCCTGCACAGATCTTCTACATCCATGCATAAGTTTTCTTGTACATCTCTGATAGGCCCTACCCTTTCCTTAGTTATCCTCTTGCTCTTAATGTACTGATAAAACATCTTTGGGTTTTCCTTGATTTTACCTGCCAATAATTTTTCATGTCCTCTCTTTGCTTTTCTAATTTCCTTTTTTACTTCACCCCTGCACGTTTTATACTCA
This sequence comes from Heterodontus francisci, assembly GCF_036365525.1. Classification (NCBI taxonomy): domain Eukaryota; kingdom Metazoa; phylum Chordata; class Chondrichthyes; order Heterodontiformes; family Heterodontidae; genus Heterodontus; species Heterodontus francisci. The sequence goes on along the minus strand of NC_090373.1, from coordinate 150,722,911 downwards.
TCTAGACTTTCAAAAGTGTTACATTTTTTGTGACTGTCATAACTTTTTTTTTGCTTTAACTTACTCTTTATGCTTCTAGATAACCAGGGGGCTCTAGATTTGGCTGTACCACCCTTTATCTTTGTGGGGACATGCCTACACTGTGCCTGTCTCACTTTTGAGTGCCTCCCACTGGTTTGCCACTGATTTTCCTTCAAGTACCTGTATCCAGTCCACTTTTGCCAGATCACCTCTCAGTTTTGTAAAATTTGCCTTCCCCAACTTAGAACTTTTATTCTTGTTTTATCTTTATCCTTTTCCATGATTATGCTAAAACTAACTCTATTGTGGTCACTAACTCCAAAATGGTCACCCGCTGCTACTTCATCCACTTGCCCAGCTTTATTACCGAAGCCTAAATCTAGAATTGCACTCTCTCTCATTGGGCTTGTTACGTGCTGGCTAAAAAAGTTCTCTTAAATGCAGTTCAAGAATTTTGTACCCTCTGTGCCCTTCACACTGTATCCCAGTTGATATTAGGGTAGTTGAAATCCCCAACTATTATTGCCCTATAGTTTTTGCACTTGGAATTTGCCTACATATTTGTTCCTGAGTGAGGTAGACAAATGGAGAGGCGTAGGGAGGGAATTCCTTTCCTTAGAGACTAGGTAACTGAATGTGTGGCCTCCACTGGTGGAGCGATTAAAATTGGTGATGCTCAAGGGGCCAGAATTAGAGGAGTGCAGCTACCTTGGAGGGTTGTGGGGCTGGAGGAGATTACAAAGCTAGGGAGGGGCGAGGCCATGAAGAGTTTTGTAAACAACTGAGAATTTTAAATCAAGACATTGCTTGAGAGATGGGAAAGGGACTTGATGCGAGTTAAGAAATGGCAGAAGAGTTTTGGTTGACCTCAAGTTTATGGAGGGCTGAATGTGGGTGATCAGCCAGGAGCACATTAGAATAGTCAAGTCTAGAGGTAACAAAGGCATGAATGAGGGTTTCAGCAGCAGATGAACTGAGATGGGCGATGTTACGGAGGTGGAAATAGCTGCTCTTAGTGACGGCACAAATAGGAGGTTTATGCTCTTCTTGGGGTCAAATGTGACACCGAGATTGCAAACGGACTGGTTTAATCTCAGACTGTAGCCAGGGAGAGGGATGGAGTCGGTAGCTAAGGAATGGAGTTTGGAGTGGGGACTGGAAACAATATTTTCAGTCTTCCCAATATTTAATTGGAGGTAATTTCTGCTCATCCAGTACTGGATGTTGAATAAGCAGTCTGATAATTTAGCAAAAGCGGAGGAGTCAAGAGAGGTGGTGGTGAGGTAGAGATGAGTGTCGTACATGTGAAAACTATTGTGATGCTTACAGATGATGTCGCCTAAAGGCCTGCTCGGGTCTGCAAATGAAACCTGACCCGAGCCCGACCTGGCCTGAGTCCTTTAATTTTTTTCCCGCACCCGACCCGACCACCAGAATAAAGTTGATTATATTAAAGAGGTTGTGCTCTACTTTGGATGGAATCTCTCACTGCAGGCTAGTGCGGCGTGTTACCGCCTTGATGTCCTGGCTGTCACTGTCTGACCCGGAAGAGCGACCCGACCCGAAACCGACACATGTCTGGTTCAGGTCAGTTAGCTGTGCTCTAATGTCACCGAGGTGTAACAAGTAGATGAGAAATAGGACTGGTCCAAAGATAGATCCTTGGGGGACACCAGAGATAACTGTGGGGGGAGCAGGAAGAGAGGCTGTTACAAGTGATTCTCTGTCTACAATTAGATAGCTAAGAATGGAACCAGGTGAGAGCAGTCCCATCCAGTTGGAAGACATTGGAGAGATGTTGGAGAAGGATGGTGTGATCAATCATTTCAAAGGCTGCAGACAGGTCAAGAAGAATGAGGAAAGATGGCTTACTTTTGTCACAGTCTTATCGGATGTCATTTGTAACTTTGAGTTGTTTCAGTAGTGTGGCGGGGCGGAGACCTGATTAGAAGGATTCAAACATGGAGTTGCGGAAAAGATGGGAATGGATTTGGGAGGCAACAACACATTTAAGGACTTTGGAGAGGAAAGGGAGATTGGAGATGGGATGGTAGTTTGCAAGGATAGTGGGGTCAAGGGTTGATTTTTTTTTCAGGAGAGGGGTGATGAGTGATTTAAAGGAGAGAGGGAGAACAATTAACAGTATCGCTAACATGGGGACGAGGAGAGGAAGTTTGCTGGTCAGCAGTTTAGTGGGAATAGTGTCGAGGGAGCACTGTCAACCACACAGCCAATTTTCATACCATTTGCAAACTCCTTAATCATGCCCCTTACATTTAAGTCTAAATATTTGATATATATACTACGGACAGCAAGAAACCCAGTTCTGAGCCCTACGGAACCCCACTGGAAACAGCCTTCTAGTCACAAAAATACCTGCTGACCATAACCTTTTGCTTCATGCCACTGAGCCAGTTTTGGATCCAACATGACACTTTCCTTTGGATCCCATGAGCTTTTAATTTACTGCTCACTCTACTATCTGGGAACTTGCCAAAAGCCTTGCTAAAATCCACGTAGACTACATCATCGACCCTCCTTGTTACTTCCTTAAAAAATCCAATCAAGGTAGTCAGATGTGATGTTCCCTTAATAAATCCATGCTGACTGTCCTTGATTAGTCCATGACTCTCTAAATGACGATTTATACTGTTTTTCAGAATTTTTTCCAATAATTTGTCTACCAACAAGGTTAGCATGACTGGCCTGTAATTACTCGAGCTATCCCATCCTCCCTTTTTAACCAATGGTGCAATGTTAGCATTTCTCCAGCACCACACCTTTATCGAGTGAGGACTGGTCAATGTTGCTCAGAGCCTCTGCTATTTATTCCCTTGCTTCCCTGAACAGCCTGGGATAGATTTCGTTGGGGTCTGGTGGTTTATCCACTTTCAAAAATGTTAAACACCTTAATATTTTCTCCTTCACTATATAGCATCTTTAATATAGTAAAATGTCCCAAGGCACTTCACAGGAACTTAATCAAACAACATTTGACATGGAGACATGAGAATAGGTTACCAAAAGCTTGGTCAGAGAGGTAGGTTTTAGAATCCTAAAGGAGGTAGAGAGGCAAAGTGCTTTAGGGTGGGTATTCCAGAGCATGGGGCCTAGGTAGTTGAAGGCATGGCTGCTAATGTTGGAGCGATGAAAATCGGGAATATGTAAAATGCCAAAATTGGAGGAACGCAGAGTTCCTGGAGGGTTGTCGGGATGGAGGAGGTTACAGATATAGGAAGGAGTGAGGCTATGGAGAGATTTGAAAACAAGGATGAGAATTCTAAAATTAAGATGTTGTCAAATAGGGGGTGCCAATGTAGATCAGCGAGCAGAGAGTTGAATGCTGAATGGAATTTGGAATGAGTTAGAATATGGACAGCAGAGTTTTGGATAAGCTCAAGTTTATGAAGGATGCAGGTGGGAGACTGGCCAGGAAGAACATTGGAATATTCAAGTCCAGAGGTAACAAAGACATGGATGATAGTTTCAGCAATAGGTGAGCTGAAGCAGAGGTGGAGTAGAGCAATGTTGTGGAGGTGGAAATACTCGGTCTCCGTGATGGTGCACACATATCGTTGGAAGCTCACCTCTTGGTCAAACATGACACCAAGGTTGTGAACAGTCTGTTTCAGTCTCAGACAGTTGCTAGGGAGAGAAATGGAGTCAGTGGCTAGGGAATGGAGTTTGTGGCAGGGCCAAAGACAATGGCCTCGGTCTTCCCAATATTTAGTTTGGGAAATTTTCTGTTCATCTATTGAAAGGGAGCAGGTATTAGCGATTTTATCGGGTTTACAAGTGGATAAATCCCCAGGCCCAGAGGAGATGTAGCCCATGTTGCTATGTGAGGCAAGAGAGGAGATTGCAGGGGCTCTGACACAAATTTTCAAATCCTCTCTGGCCACAGGAGAAGTGCCAGAGGTTTGGAGGGCTGCGAATGTGGTACCATTATTCCAGAAGGGTAGTAGGGATAAACCAGGCAATTACAGGCCAGTGAGTCTAACAACAGTGGTAGGGAAACTATTGGAAAAAATTCTGAGCGACAGGATTAATCTCCACTTGGAGAGGCAGGGATTAATCAGGGATAGTCAGCATGGCTTTGTCGGGGGGGATCATGTTTAACAAACTTCATTGAATTTTTCGAGGATGTGACTAGGTATGTAGATGAGGGTAAAGCAGTTGATATAGTCTACATGGACTTCAGTAAGGTTTTTGGTAAGGTCCTGCATGGGAGATTGGTCAAGAAGGTAAGAGCCCATGGGATCCAGGGCAATTTGGCAAATTGGATCCAAAATTGGCTTAAAGGCAGGAGGCAGAGGGTGATGGTCGAGGGTTGTTTTTGCGATTGGAAGCCTGTGACCAGTGGTGTACTGTAGGGATCGGTGCTGGGAGCCTTGCTGTTGGTAGTGTACATTAATGATTTAGGCGTGAACGTAGGAGGTATGATCAGTAAGCTCACAGATGACATGAAAATTGGTGGTGTTGTAAATTGTGAGGATGAAAGCCTTTGATTACAGGACTATATAGATGAGCCGGTAAGATGGGCAGAGCAGTGGCAAATGGAATTTAATCCTGAGAAGTGTGAGGTGATGCATTTTGGGAGGACTAACAAGGCAAGAGAATATAAAATGGATGGTAGGACCCTTGGAAGGTCAGAGGGACCTTGGTGTACTTGTCCATAGATCACCTGAAGGCAGCAGCACAGGTAGATAAGGTGGTTAGGAAGGCATATGGGATACTTGCCTTTATTAGCCGAGGCATAGAATATAAGAGCAGGGAGGTTATGATGGAGCTGTATAAAAGGCTAGTTAGGCCACAGCTGGAGTACTGTGTACAGTTCTGGTCGCCACACTATAGGAAGGGTGTGATTGCACTGGAGTGGGTGCAGAGGAGATTCGCCAGGATGTTGCCTGGACTGGAGTATTTCAGCTGTGAAGAGAGACTGGATAGGCAAGGGTTGTTTTCCTTAGAGCAGAGAAGGCTGAGGGGGGACATGATTGAGGTATACAAAATTATGAGGGGCGTAGATGGGAAGAAACTTTTTCCGTTAGCGAAGGTGTCAATAACCAGGGGGCATAGATTTAAGGTAAGGGGCAGGAGGTTTAGAGGGGATTTGAGGAAAAATGTTTTCACCCAGAGGGTGGTTGGAATCTGGAACATACTGCCTGAAGGGGTCGTAGAGGCAGGAACCCTCACAACATTTAAGAAGTATTTAGATGAGCACTTGAAATGACATAGCATACAAGGATACGGGCCAAGTGCTGGAAAATGGGATTATAATCGATAGGTGCTTGATGGCCAGAGCGGACACGGTGGGCCGAAGGGCCTTTTTCTGTGCTGTATAACTCTAATCATTACTGGATGTCGGAGAAGCAGTCTGATAACTTAGGGACAGTGGAGGGATTGACAGAGGTAGAGCTGGGTGTTGTTGGCAAATGTGTGGAAAGTGACCATGGTTTTTTTCTTGGATGATATCAGCATGAGGCAGCATGTAGATAAGAAATTGGGTCAGTGGATCAGGGATAGATCCTTGGGGGACACCAGAGATAAAGGTGCGGGAGCTGAAAGAGAAGCCATTTCAGGTGATTGGCTGTGACTAGATAGACACAAATGGAACCAGAAGCGTGCAGTCCCACCCAGCGAGATAACACAGGCACTGGAGGAGGATGGTGTGACCAACTGTTCCAAAGTCTGCAGACAGGTTGAGAAGGATGAGGAGGGATAGTTTACCACCGTCACATAGGATGTGTTTTGTGAATTTAATAAGGATCATTTTCAGTGCTGTGTCAGGGATTCAAACGTGGAGTTGCGGGAAAGATGAGCACAGGAATTTCAAAGCAGTGGGCTTAAAACTATAAAACACTGGAGTAAACAATTACACAAAGAGGCCTACAAGTTCTCTTTGTTGACAGTTTCATTGTGAAACTTGTGATTTTGGAAGTATTCTTTTTGGGCTACTTGCAATGAGTAGCAGCATTTTGGAGGGGCAGTTTTAGAGATGTGTGGGGCATATGCAGTATTCCTGCGCTTTGACTGTTGACCACACCATCCTCCTTCAGTGCCTATCCTCTGTTATCCAACGCAGTGGGACTGCATTCATCTGGTTCCATAAACATCTATCCAGTCATAGCCAGAGAATCATCTGCAATGGCTTTTTCTTCCTGCTCCCGCACAGTTACCTCTGGTGTCACATTCTCCTCTTCTGTTTCATCTCAAGGTATCTTTTTCAGTACTGGCCTCATCGAATTTGAAGTCAGTGGTCCTCTAACTGCTGTAGGGGCCAGAAAGAATTTTTGTTGGAGTTTAGAAATGGTTAATGGATCTAAGACATTTTTTCACGTTACATATATTTAATTTTTAAGTTATATTTCAAAAAGATGAAACTTCAAGTGGGATAACTTAAATTTGTAACCTTATTTGTCATTTTTAAGGTGGAAGAGAGAATATTTTTGGTGTGTTTTTCCTTCCCCTTTTTTTGAAGGTATTCTATTCCACATTTTTTTTTTATTTCCAAAATATACTTTATTCATAAAAATCTGTAAAAATTACATTCCCAAACAGTTAAAAACAGCATCAAGTCAAAAAATACAAACAGTGCAAAGGTGATCAGTTTCCTTCTGTACAATCATGAGTTGCCTCACAACCCTTCCATTTCATTGTCATGCCATATACATTTTTACATTTACAGCACACAAAATTTTCCCGATACAGTTCGAGGGGTTTCCCGTGGATGCAGCCCCTCAGTTCAGCTTGGTGGGGGGACCTTACACTGTGGTCTTTCCTCATTGAGCCCTTGCTGCGGCTGCCCCAAGCTTTAGTGCGTCCCTCAGCACGTAGTCCTGGACCTTGGAATGTGCCAGTCTGCAACATTCGGTGGTGGACAACTCTTTGCGCTGGAAGACCAGCAAGTTTCGGGCAGACCAAAAGGCGTCTTTCACCGAATTGATAGTCCTCCAGCAGCAGTTGATGTTTGTCTCGGTGTGCGTCCCTGGGACCAGCCCGTAGAGCACAGACTCCTGTGTTACAGAGCTGCTTGGGATGAACCTCGACAAAAACCACTGCATCTCTTTCCACACCTGCTTTGCGAAGACACATTCCAGGAGTAGGTGGGCAACCGTCTCTTAAGGATCGGTCAGCCCAGTTCCCAAAGAACATGACCTCGCTCTTGCCGTGGTTAACTTTGGCTCCCGAGGCCAGTTCGAACTGGTCGCAGATGCTCATCAGTCTGCGCACGGACAGCGGATCCGAGCAGAAGACGGCGACGTCATCCATATACAGGGAGGTTTTAACCTGAGTGCCTCCGCTGCCTGGGATTGTCACCCCTCTTATGCTCACATCTTTCCTAATAGATTCAGCAAAGGATTCAATACAGCAAACAAACAAGACCGGGGAGAGAGGACAGCCCTGTCTGACTCCAGATTTGATCGGGAAACTTTCCGATTCCCACCCATTGATTGAGACTGCGCTACTGATGTATGTGTAGAGCAGTTTGATCCAATTGCAGATTCCCTCTCCAAACCCCATTTTGGAGAGCATGTCCATCATGTAGGTGTGCGATATCCTGTCAAAAGCCTTCTCCTGGTCCAGGCTGATGAGGCAGGTGTCCACCCTCCTGTCCCGTACGTAGGCGATCGTATCCCTGAGTAGCGCGGGACTATCAGAGATCTTTCTGCCGGGTACAGTACAGGTCTGATCAGGGTGGATCACCAACTCCAGAGCAGATTTGACTCGACTGGCTATGACTTTGGACAGAATCTTGTAGTCAACATTAAGCAGTGAGATGGGCCGCCAATTTCTGATTTCTGCCCTCCCCCTTCCGCTTGTAAATGAGGGTGATGATGCCTTTCCTCATGGATTCTGACATGCTGCCGGCCAGGAGCACACTCTCGTATACGTCCAGCAGGTCCAGGCCGACCCAGTCCCACAGGGCCGAGTACAACTCGACCGGTAAGCCGTCGCTTCCGGGAGTTTTACATGTCTCGAAGGACTCGACGGCCTTTGTCAGCTCGTCCAGAGTTAGCGGCTTGTCCAGTCTCTCCCTCCTGCTGTCATCTAAGACCTCTGTGATAGATGACAGGAAGGACTGGGCGGCTCTGCTGTCTGTGGGCTTCGCGTCATACAGCCCAGCATAAAAGGATTTGCTGATCCTTAGTATGTCGGACTGCGAAGACATTACCGAGCCATCATCTTCCTTCAGGCTGCTGATAACAGAGCTCTCTCTGTGTACCTTTTGGAAGAAGTAACGCGAGCACGTCTCATCCTGCTCGATGGAGCGGACTCTGGACCGGGAGATGATCTTGGAGGTCCTCCTTGACCTCGACCCCCATTGACTGCAACCGGAGCAGATTTTGCATACTTTTCTGGAGTCGGGACATTTCCCTCTGTCTCTCTCTCGCCCTCTGAATACCTTTGTGGATGAAGAACCTCTTGATGTTCTCAATCGCTTCCCACCAGTGAACTGGAGACTCAAAGAGGGGTTTCACGGTCCTCCAACCTTTGTAATCCCTTTTGAGTTCCTCAACGTTCTCTGGGGTCAGCAGTGTAGCATTGAGCTTCCACGTCCCTCTGCCAACCCGCTGGTCGTCCTGTAAGTGACAGTCGGCCAGTAAGAGGCAGTGGTCGGAGAAGAACACCGGCTTGACGTTGGTGGATCCGACCGTGACGGGACGGAACACAAACAGGAAGTCAATCCTGGAATGGGCAGACTCATCCGATCTTGACCATGTGTATCTGCGCTGCGCTCCGTCTGCAGGTTTGCTGAAGACGTCGTGCAGTTTGGCATCTTTAACTGTTTCTATTAGGAATCTGGACGTAGCGTCCAGTTTGCTCTCGTCGCTGCCGGATCGTCCAGCCGCATCGATGATGCAGTTGAAATCACCGCCTAGGATGACCGGCCTGGACGTCGCCAGCAGCAGTGGGAGATGCTGGAAGACGGTCAGCCACTCGCGTTGTACCGGGGTGTACACGTTGATCAACCGGAGCGGAGCGTTGTTGTACATCACGTCTGCTACGAGGAGGCGACCGCCCACCACCTCCTTAACTTCAGAGATGGTGAAGTTACCTCCCCGCAGCAGAATACCCAGGCCGGAGGAACGGCAATCATTACCCCCCGACCAGATTGATGGCCTGTGGGACCACCATTGCGACCACTGCCTGTAGGTGCTGAGGTGTGGTATTCCACACTCCTGCAGAAACAGTGGGTCAGCTTTGACCTTGGCGAGGTAATCCAAGGTTGAAACACATCGCGTAGTAGATTTAATGCTACGCACATTAATGGAAGCAATCTTTACACCCATTTTTAAAAAGTTAGTTGTTGCTTCCCATACCATTTGTCCTTGCTAGTCCCAGTCCTTCGGGATGTTCCTGCATACCCATCGTGTGAGCAAGCTGTTTCACAATAGTTGGGCTCAGAAACCCCTCCTGGTTTTTCATTCTATTCCACATTTTTTTTTTTATTTCCAAAATATACTTTATTCATAAAAATCTGTAAAAATTACATTGCCAAACAGTTTCCAAACAGCACCAAAAAATACAAACATTGCAAGGGAGATCAGTTTCCTTCAAAACTGTCATGAGTTTCTTCCCAAACCTTCCGTTTCACAATTGTCATGTCAATTACAGTTTTACATTTACAGCAATTGAGAATATTAACGATACAGTTCGAGGGGTTTCCCATGGATTCAGCCCCTCAGTCCAGCTTGGTGGGGGAACCTTACACTGTGGTCTTTCCCCATTGAGCCTTTGCTGCGGCTGCCCCAAGCTTTAGTGCGTCCCTCAGCACGTAGTCCTGGACCTTGGAATGTGCCAGTCTGCAACATTCGGTGGTGGACAACTCTTTGCGCTGGAAGACCAGCAAGTTTCGGGCAGACCAAAGGGCGTCTTTCACCGAATTGATAGTCCTCCAGCAGCAGTTGATGTTTGTCTCGGTGTGCGTCCCTGGGAACAGCCCGTAGAGCACAGACTCCTGTGTTACAGAGCTGCTTGGGATGAACCTTGACAAAAACCACTGCATCTCTTTCCACACCTGCTTTGCAAAGGCACATTCCAGGAGGAGGTGGGCGGCCGTCTCTTCCCCACCACAGCCAACGCGGGGGCACTGTGCGGAGGGGGCGAGACTTCGGGTGTGCATGAAGGATCTGACGGGGAGGGCCCTCCTCACCACCAGCCAAGCTACGTCTTGGTGCTTGTTTGAAAGTTCTGGTGATGAGGCATTCCGCCAAATGACTTTGACGGTCTGCTCGGGGAACCATCCGACAGGATCCACCATTTCCTTTTCCCGTAGGGCCTTGAGGACATTCCGTGCAGACCACTGCCCGATGGACCGGTGGTCAAAGGTGTTTTCCCGCAGAAACTGCTCCACGAAGGATAGGTGGTACGGCACCGCCCAACTGCACGGAGCGTTCCGCGGCAATGTGACCAGGCCCATCCTTCGCAACACCGGGGACAGATAGAACCTCAGCACGTAGTGACACTTGGAGTTTGCGTACTGGGGATCTACACACAGCTTGATGCAGCCGCACACGAAGGTGGTCATCAGGATGAGGGCCACGTTGGGTACATTTTTCCCGCCACATGTGGTAGTCACTCTTTACACTCAGAGGAGAGTTTTCCCAAGCAGGGGGAAGCAGGTTTGCGTGCATGCGGGGAGTTAAACCCCTTAAAGTGATGCCAGGTTGGAATCCCAACATCATCCTGCCTAGTTCTGGGTTTCGCTGGGGTGGGATTGAAGGGGATCGGGGAACCCTCTTGGATCTGTTGGATAACCAATTAAGATACTTAAGATGCCAATTAAGAACTGTTTTAGCTCTCAATTCTGCATTTCTTGACAAGGGCACCTCTTGTGACCTGTCAGCAACTTACCAGGGTCACCGAGGTGAGTGCACAGTGGGGAGAGCGTCTTCAGTGAAACTGACAAGCTGGGAAGGTTTTGATCAGTGAAACTGAAGAGCCCCAGCCATGGTCAGGTGAGAGGCTGCTTCTCAAAGCACTTCTTCTCTCAGAGTGCTATCGCTGTCTGACAGGTAATTGCCTGGCTAGCACTTCACTCCCCTTCAGCTGTACTTCCCTGCTGTCAGCCTTCACCACAGCAATGGGAGCAGCTTATGCAGCTGCACCTCGAGTCTCTGATGTGGGGAAAGACCAACGGCTTCAGGAGCAGGAGCAACACTGGCAGCAGCACCAACTGTTTTCTCCTCAGCCACATGCCTCTCCAAAGGGCAGAGGGGATGGACACAGAGATCCAGCTGGAAGGAAGTGATACCTCCAACACTGAGCCTACAGGTAGAGGATGAGCTCTCCTGACCTAGCTGAGCACCAGTGCCTCAAGCGGCACAGACTCTTATGGGAGGTCACTGCTGATAAATGCAGCCTATTGGAACAAGACGCTTCCCAGTGGGTCAGGTGGGCACGCATCGCCAGGGGTTGATGAGGTACCTTTCAGTGGTAGGCTACATCATGGGTCTCTGCCACTTACTAAGTTGTGTGCTTTCTTTTGCAAGGAGAGAAAGCAAGGAGGTGAGGGTGTTCGTAATGGCTTTTGTGCAGAGGAGGGAAGGACAGCATTTGTGGAGGGTGACTGTGAGGTATGGGTGTGAGAGGGCAATATGCTGAGGGTCAGTGTGAGTATAGGCTGCTCAGATGGGATGTGAGGTGCTTGGAGAGAGAGAAATGAATGCAGTTGCAACGTGTGTTGTCCTGAGGCGTGCTGTGCAGGAGAATGCCAGGAAGGTCAGAGTGTGGTGCTCGGCACCTAAAGTTATGCCACTCACCTTTCCTGCCATCCTGACGTGCTGGATTCTCTTTGTGCACTGTATCCAGGCTGGAGGGAGCATGCTTTTGCTACTCACTTCCTCGATCACTTTCATCCTTGCCTGCTTGGTTAGAGAAGTTGTCCGCTTCCTCCTGTCTTTGGGAGAGCTCATCTCACTGCAGCTCCTCAGATCCTGCAGCAAGACCTCCAGGTGAGAGACCTGGGAGGCAGCCTTCTTAGGTCTCCTCTCCATTCCTGTGGTTGTTGCAGCCTGAAAATCCAAGTGCTGGTGAGCCCTTGCAACTCATGCCAGGGCCCCTTAAATTAGCACAGGCGTGTCATCCCGCCTGACCTCCCTGATTGGTCAGGGAACCTGGAGGTGGAATGCCTGGAGGTGGAGATGTGACTCAGGGAGAGCTTGCCAACCAGTAAATCGGGTTCCCATTCCGGCAGGGACTAAGTCCACAAAATTCTCCCCTTGGTGTCTCATGGAGGGAATCACAAGCATAATTTCCGGCAGGGGCCTCTGAAAACTATCAGGGTGGGAATTGCGGCTGATTTTGGTTTTCTTCCTTCCTGAGGGTACAAAGACCATTTGTAACATTCTGCTACTCATCTATAATTAGCAAACTTGGCACAGACTGGGAATTGAACCTGGGACCTTCTGGATTGTCTGGTTTAATAATTGACTGAGTGCCTTTCTGCATTCTGCCCTCTGGAAAGTGAAAGAGCATCTTTATAAATGTAATGTAAATTATTTAAAAATGTTCAATGTTAAAAGGTACAGTACTGTTAAGGTGACTGCATAGACATATTTGATGATGGTAATGCAGAGCAACACATGCTGCAAAGAGGCTGGATGCACATCTTCATTTTTGCAGCGAAGGTATCTTTGTACAGGTGGATTTTTTTGTTTTGTTTTAAAATTGAGTACAGTTGCTTTTTTATATCTGTAAGTCAGTCGGTGCCAGTCCCTTCAGAATTGGGTTTGGCAGCCATAATAGTCAACACCAACAATGTGCGAAAACAGAGGTTGAGGGTGTGTGCAGTTCAACTTAACTACACTGAAAGTCAAAGTCTTGTGAATGTATGCAGCAGGTGGCTTTTTTTAGGTCCTCACCTTCCACATAATTCATTATTTTAAAAATAAAATGAAAGTTTGATCGTCAATTCTGTAACACATCAGCCCAAGTACAGAGAATATTTGGTTCCATGTTAGTAAATCTATTCTGGTAGTAGCATTCACACACCTAATCAGTAGTGGCATTCACGCACCATTTTAAAAGGGAATGGAATTAGTTCTTGTTCTGGTTTTCATGTACCTCTATGTGTCTTACTATATAATTTTCATTTTGCAGTGATATGCCAATTCAACTGTATTGCATTCGGACTATAACTGCCAGAGTTCATATTTTTCTCATTGAGAAACTTGTGTGTCAGTTGAATAGTTTCATTCACTTTCCATTTTTGTTCTGCCTGCAGATTTTGCAAATTCCAGCAGCAATTTGATTATTCTTCCTATGGATCAGTGAATCGGGATTAAATGGAACTACCTCGTCTAACAGGAGCTTTGCGCTCCTTCTCAAATGTCACCAGAAAAGATGAATATATTGAGGATTCTTCAGAGATGATGGTGGGTTTTTGAAATTGCATTTTCCATTTCAAGCCAATCGTGTTTAAAATCAAGTAAAGACAAATGCATCCAAGAGGACGTTTCAGTGATAAGACCATGACTGCATTACAATAATATTTTGTGCAAGTATAGTTTAACTGTTTGAGGACTATAGCAAGATTTCTATAGCAAAGTCTGACAAGACATTCTGCAATTTCAATTAAAATATGAACTCCTGAAGAATGATTTTGGGACTTGTAAGTGCAGTATATTTAATAAAGTGTTTACTTTTCGATCTTGCAAGCACTAAATTAATGAAATAAAAACAAAAAGTAATGGAAATACTCAGCAGGTCTGGCAGCGTCTATGGGGAGAGAAGCAAAGTTACCGTTTCAGGTCTGTGACCTTTCGTCAGGACTAAATTAATGTACTCTTGTATACTTGAAATGCACATGATCTCCATTTTTTTGCGGGTATGGGTTCCCTGTCATTTTTCCTGGGAAACGGAATGAAGTAAATAGTTTGTTTACTGACCAGTGTCCTCCGGAATGACTGCGACAGTACAGACTTGAGTGGTTTGTAAGTGTTGTTTGAACTGAGGCGAGAATACATTCCAGTAAACACTGCAGCTTATTGCTCTTATTGTATAATGCACAAACATTGTTTGGGGGGGGGGGGATGGTGGGGAGAGAGAGAGTTTATGTCCTGTTTTCTTGTTTCCTGAAAGAGGTGACCTTTCCAGTTGTTACAGTTCTCTAGGTGCAGGCAATACTCAGGAACTGGAACCTAAATAGCCATTCTTCCATCTATGAGACGAGGCAGTAGCACCAACCTTTTGGGCAGCAAAACTAAGTCCAAGCACGTCCTCTTCATTTGATGCCTTTGGATTTCTTGGCTTTATGGCTCAGTGGCACAATGATGGTGTGTAGTTACATCATAGAAGCTTACATTATGGAAGGAGGCATTTGGTTCATCAAAGCTGTGCTGTTTCTTCATTTGAGCAATCCAAACCTAATCCCACTGGCTCATGCTCTCCCTATAACTCTATATTTTTCTCTAATTAAAAAAAAATTCTCCAGTTTTCCCTTAAAAATGCCTTGGTCTGCCTTAACCACTCCTTGCAGAAAATCATTCCTTTGTTTCAACGTCCTTCTAGATCAAGAAATTTCTCCTAACCTCGCTCTACACGCTTGACAATTTTGAATTGGTAACCCTTTGTCACTGACTTCACAGAGAAAATTATTCTTATCATTAAAAAACCTCTATTAAATCTCTTCTTACTCATCTATACTAAAAGTGTACCAGTATCTCAAGTCTCACCTCTTAACCATATTTTGCCTTCTAGGCATCATCCTGATGCATCTGTCATAGAGTTATGCAGCACAAAAAGAAGCCCTTCGGCCCATTGTGTCCGTGCTGGCCATAAAGCACCTATCTATTCTAATCCTATTTTCCAGCACTTGGCCCATAGCCTTATATGCTATGTCATTTCAAGTGCTCATCTAAATATTTCTTAAATGTTGTGAGGGTTTCTGCCTCTACCACCCCTTCAGGCAGTGTGTTCCAGATTCCAAAAACCCTCTGGATGAAATTTTTTTCCCTCAAATCCCCTCTAAACCTCCTGCCCCTTACCTTAAATCTATGCCCCCTGGTTATTGACACCACCACTAAGGGAAAAGGTTTCTTCCTATCTATGCCCCTCATAATTTTGTATACCTCAACCAGGTCCCCCTTAGCCTTCTCTGCTCGAAGGAAAACAACCCTAGCCTATCCAGTCTCTCTTCATAGCTGAAATGCTCCAGCCCAGGCAATATCCTGGTGAATCTCCTCTGCACCCTCTCCAGTGCAATCACATCCTTCCTATAGTGTGGCAACCAGAACTGTACACAGTACTCCAGCTGTGGCCTAACTAGCCTTTTATACAGCTCCATCATAACCTCCCTGCTCTTATAGTCTATGCCCCATGTTTTTAGCTCCCCTTTGGTGAATCCTTATTCACCACTTTCCAAATATAAGGCAAGTAAACCAGCACAAACAGGCTGTCTTAGGTTCAAAGAAGAAAAGTTGAAATTTATTGAACTTAAACTCTAATTCGGTTAATGCCTACTGATACACGATGCACCCATGCTAGCTTGCATACGTGATGCACACATGCAAGAGACAGAAAAGAGCAGAAGAAAAATAAAGTGAAAAAGTTTGAGGCACTATCTGAAGAGTTGTTACGGTTCTCTGAGCTCACTGTAGAGTCCTTGCTTGTAGGTAGATCTTGCTGTTCTTTGGGGCCCTGTATTCTTCTTAAACCTTGCTCACTTTAGGAAACTTTTCTCTCTTGGGGTTCATGTGTCTTCAATGGGCTTTGAGTTCCGTGAGAAAGAGATGGGAGTAGACAGAAGAGGCTGTGGCGAGTCAGCCAGGAGAGGTCTTTTCAATCCAGGAGCAAACAGCTTTCTGCAGACTCTCAGTTCAAACTGTATAATTCAGAAAAAACCCAGACTGCCAAGTAGGTTAGTCATGTGACTAACTGGTATGACCATGTCCATTTGTGGATTGTATTGAAGCAGGGGATAGCTCCTTTGTTCCAAGCACTGTCTGTTAATATGCAAAAATGTCTTTCCAGCCAGGGGCCTGGCAACCTCTTGTCAAAGGCCTTCTCCTCTTCCCAGCAACAATTTGAAATTTATTGTCCATGTGGTGAAATTAATGTGCCTCATTCTTGGTAGGTGAGGGCCTGCATGACTGCATTTCTCAAATATCCACTAAATCTGTCTCAAATGATGACTTCTAAGAAATTGCCCACAACTGATGTTAGATGAACTAGTTCATTGTTACCTGATTTATCTCCTTTTTTAAAATAAGGCTACGTCTCCAGTCTAGTGCCAAATGTTGCATATTTAGCCAGACTTGAGAACTTGTGGCCAGAGACCTCTATCTTCTGTTGTACTGATCGGCTCTTAGGCTAATCTGAAGTCGCAATCCTCATTACTTTCAGTTGAGGTGCTGATAGATGCCTCCCGAATGGTCATATTGAGCAGTCTAGTACTGAGACCACCTGACCTAATGGGTCTCTGGAAGTTAGGTATTTGATTTTTTTTTCCATAAAGTGAGCCATTTGTGACAGACCCAGAAAAAGAAATTATATCCTCATAAAGAACCACATGTATTAAACAATATCTACCAGTGTGCTCACCAATATTCTTGCTGTAACTAGTACAGGTATATCATGCAGAAACTTTTAACACCTCACAAAGCAGTGCGAGTTTTGACATACTTTGTTGCACTCTTTATAAGTCAAGATTATATTTGCGTATGCTCCTCTCTGCCCTTTCCTTATCTCTATATTTCCTTCCCCATGTGTGTGTTTGATTGTTTGTCTTTCTGTTTCTAATTCCCCACTTCCACCAACCACCATTATTGAGTTGCATATAATTAGCAGCAGTGACTGCATCCAAATAACAGCATTTCTTTTCTGCTTTGGACAAGCAGTCTGTCCGCTCCAGTTACTGTCCCATTCCTTTCCTCTTAAAGTCCTCAAAAATCTCTCCCAAAAAATATCTATCTTTGTCCCTTCAGCACTCACAGCGCTGTAGCTGCCCTGGCCAAAGTGACTATATCTCCTTTTTCTTAGTGATTTTTCTGAGGTGTTCATTACAATCAAACATACCATTCTCTTATAGTTCAACGTCATGGCATTGCTATTGAGTAGATTCATTCCTGATGCCACCTGTATCCGAGCGTTGTCTCTTCATGTTTCCCAATAGTTCTATTCTTGGTCTTTTATTCCTCCTACCACTCATCAGTGATACGTATTGGGTCAGTTCCAAATGAACGCTGACAATGCCAGCTCTACCCCTCTCATTGACCATCTATGTGCTG
The DNA here is from genome assembly GCF_036365525.1 of Heterodontus francisci. NCBI lineage: Eukaryota > Metazoa > Chordata > Chondrichthyes > Heterodontiformes > Heterodontidae > Heterodontus > Heterodontus francisci. The sequence continues at coordinate 150,705,659 of NC_090373.1, read as the reverse complement.
TCAGAAAGTCTGTGATCTTGTGTCGTGGGTTAGTCTTAATTTCCACCAACTAGAAAAGATCAAAAACATTGCGGGGGGGATTCTATTGTGGCGGGGGTCGCTATGTCCGGAAAAAGCGACGCTGAGATCTCCACGTTGCCTCTTCTCCAGAAGGCCTGCCGAATCTAGTATCAATCAGGCACTTAAGTGAACAGAGGTGGATCTTCCAAGGATCAACAACCTTAGAATTAGAATATTACAGCGCAGTACAGGCCCTTCGGCCCTCGATGTTGCGCCGAGCTGTGAAACCATCTGACCTACACTATTCCATTTTCATCCATGTGTCTATCCAATGTCCACTTAAATGCCCTTAAAGTTGGCGAATCTGCTACTGCTGCAGGCAGGGCATTCCACGCCCTTACTACTCTCTGAGTAAAGAAACTACCTCTCACATCTGTCCTATATCTATCACCCCTCAACTTGAAGCTATGTCCCCTCGTGTTTGCCATCACCATCCGAGGAAAAAGACTCTCACTATCCACCCTATCTAACCCTCTGATTATCTTATATGTCTCTATTAAGTCACCTCTCCTCCTCCTTCTCTCCAACGAAAACAACCTCAAGTCCCTCAGCCTTTCCTCGTAAGACCTTCCCTCCATACCAGGCAACATCCTAGTAAATCTCCTCTGCACCCTTTCCATAGCTTCCACATCCTTTCTATAATGCGGTGACCAGAACTGCACGCAATACTCCAGGTGCGGTCTCACCAGAGTCTTGTACAGCTGCAGCATGACCTCGTGGCTCCGAAACTCGACCCCCCTACTAATAAAAGCTAATAAAACCTTGTCGCCAGAAGTCCTGCCCTTGGAGAGTTGCCAGCCAGTCATGGCGGAGGCAGTGGTTGTTGCTGGAGAAGCACCTACTAGAGGCCGAGGAGCGTCCAGGTAGCGACCCAGGCTACGTGTAGGTCAGGGTGGGAGTCAGGAGGTTGGTAGCAAGGACAGGGTTGACTCTCAGCTGGCCCCGCCTTCCTGATGCCAGGTCCCTCACTCAGGCACTGTGCCTTTTAATGAGGGACCCATGGTTTTCTGTGTCATGCTTCCTGTGCAGCGACAGGGTCGCCCACCGCATGGCTAATTGCACCTGCTGCGGGAAGAGGCCCCTCATTGGGGGTTAATTTCCCAGTTAAGGGCCTCAGTTGGCAGTGGGGTGGGAAGGCCATTTGCAGACCTTCACGCCCCGGATTATATTTTGGCGGAGTCGGGATGGTGGAGGGAATCCCCTGTCACCATCCCACCCAATTTTATGCTCTCCCCGCAGCAGGTTTAGAGGCGGGGAGAGCATAAAATTCTCCCCATCATTTTCAGTCCCTGCCGCAAGCTCTTACCACTGACTCCATCCTCCTCTCTGGCCATGGATCAGACCATACAAGCTGCAGCATCCTGCTTGATGCAGAACGGAGCTTGAAACCTGACCATCACCAAGTCCCATCCATGCAAACAAAGCACTGGGATTCATTTCTAGAGAAATCAAATCAGTAAACTGGGTATTTATGTTAAATTTGTATAGAATCCTGGATAGACCACTGTTAGGATACTATGTACAGTTCTGATCTCCGTATTACAGAAATGATATCGAGGCAGTGGAGAAGGTGCAAAAAAGATTCATAAGGATGATACCAGATCTGAGAGCTTATAACTATCAGCAATGACTTTTGGGGAGTCCAACACTAGGGGCCCTAAATGATAAGGTAGTCACTGATAAATCCAATAAAGAATTCAAGAAAAATTTCTTTATTCAGAGAGTAGTCAGAATGTGAAACTGGCTACTACAGAGAAAGAAGTAGTTGAGGCAAATAGCATAGAAGCCTTTAAAGGGAAGTCCATGAGGAAGACAGGAGTGGAAGGATGTGCTGATAGATGATGTAGGATGGAAGGAGGCTCACGTGGAGCATAAATCAACTTGGCCGAATGTCCTGTTTCGGTGCTGTTCTGCAGGCCCCTGTAATTCCATCTGTGAAATGTCAGTCTTTCACTCTTAACAGACCACCACTGCAATTAAAACTGTCATTGACTCTTTTTCCAGCTTTGGAGTCTGTTGCCAGCCTTGCATCATCTGCCCTTCGTAGTCTCGTAACTTGTTCTACACACTGCTGCTTGTATCCTGTCCTGGACTAAGTCCTAGTTGCTCATCAGACGTATCCTTACTAGCCTCCAATGGTTTCCTGTCTCCAAACATAAATCCTACTGTGGCTATGTTCCACTTTATCTCTGTGACCTTCCCCAGCTTGTTGTCCTATCCTGCATCTTTTATTTTATGACTGTAGCCTTTTGTGAATATTGTTCACTTCAGCCCACCATTCTTGGCCGTCTTCAGCTGCCTTGGTCCACTCTCTGCAATTACTTGCTGAATTCCTCTGCATTTGTGCTTCTCACTCTACTTTTATATTTTTTTTCAACCAAGATCTCACTCACCTTGCCCAACTCTCCCACCATACAGTGTTTCCTTTTTCCTTTTATTTATTTTTCTCCATTTTCTGTAGGCTACGTTTGGCTGCTTTTTGTGTTAACTTGCATTTATATAGTGCTTTTATTTTACTTTTGCTAACCTGCATTTCTCGGTTCAAAAGAGAGTGAATCGATGGTTGAACAGTTGCACTTAACTTGCAGAAGGGTTGTGTATATCTCACAAGGCACTGTTTGTGCATCCTTGCCGAGATGTTCTTTCCTTTTTAAGTATTTCACAGCTATTTATTACTTGCCAAAATTGCACTACAGTTATAGTGCCTCTATACTATCTTAGTTGCATTTTTGCTTTAGGCGCTGAGCAGAAAAGGAGGTTTAAAGCTACACAAACACTTCGGTGAAAGAACGCCAAGGAACTAGCAGCCTGGATGTGATCAGTGTATATTATACAGTGATTTATGGAAATTTAATAAATTATGATTCATAACAAGAGTATGCATAGTCCTTGAATTTGAGTGCTATTCATGGAGTGATATCTGAAACTTGATTAGCATTTACCCAAGTGCATCCTTGTTTTCTTGGTAAACAGATGTAATTAGTAGCACTGCTGATTCTCGGATCCATGATGCTTGCTATAGAATAGCAAAATACCGTGCCAAATTGAAGCAGCGGGTGGACATATTTGCTGTTTTATGGGAAACTGTGTTTCCCATAAAGAATCTATCCACAAGTTAACTTCTATTTGGATTTTGTATTATTATGAAACTTTGGGAATAGCAGTGCAGCTATTTTTGTAATTAAATATCAAAATTTTTTCTGAGCTTTTTAACTCGTTTACCTGAGGTATTATGAAGTGAAAACATGAAGCACATTTTTTGAAGTCTGCAATTTTAATTAATCCTCTTACAATTGAATAAACATACACGCAACACTTTTGGCAATTTCCTTAAAATAGCAAAGACAAAACAGCTGCTCAGTTAATATATAGACTATTGCATGAACAGTACAGTTAAAATCCTGTTCTTGTGCAGTAGGTTCAAATTATTGCAGAAATAATGACTCATAAGTTTATTACATTAACAAACAAAGAACAATGAACAGTACAGCACAGGAACAGGCCATTCGGCCCTCCAAGCCTGCGCCGATCTTGATGCCTGCCTAAACTAAAACCTTCTGCACTTCCGGGGTCCGTATCCCTCTATTCCCATCCTATTCATGTATTTGTCAAGATGCCTCTTAAACGTCTCTATGGTATCTGCTTCCATCACTTCCCCCGGCAACAAGTTCCAGGCACTCACCACCCTCTGTGTAAAGAACTTGCCTCGCACATCCCCTCTAAACTTTGCCCCTCTCATCTTAAACCTATGTCCCCTAGTAACTGACTCTTCCACCCTGGGAAAAAGCTTCTGACTATCCACTCTGTCCATGCCGCTTATAACTTTGTAAACCTCTATCATGTCGCCCCTCCACCTCCATCGTTCCAGTGAAAACAATCCGAGTTTATCCAACCTCTCCTCATAGCTAATGCCCTCCAGACCAGGCAACATCCTGGTAAACCTCTTCTGTACCCTCTCCAAAGCCTCCACGTCCTTCTGGTAATGTGGTGACCAGAATTGCACGCAATATTCCAAGTGTGGCCTAACTAAGGTTCTGTACAGCTGCAGCATGACTTGCCAATTTTTATACTGTATGCCCCGACCGATGAAGGCAAGCATGCCGTATGCCTTCTTGACTACCTTATCCACCTGCGTTGCCACTTTCAGTGACCTGTGGACCTGTACACCCAGATCTCTCTGCCTGTCAATACTCCTAAGGGTTCTGCCATTTACTGTATACTTCCCACCTGCATTAGACCTTCCAAAATGCATTACCTCACATTTGTCTGGATTAAACTCCATCTGCCATTTCTCCGCCCAAGTCTCCAACCGATCTATATCCTGCTGTATCCTCTGACAATCCTCATCACTGTCTGCAACTCCACCAACCTTTGTGTCTTCCGCAAACTTACTAATCAGACCAGCTACATTTTCCTCCAAGTCATTTATATATACTACAAACAGCAATGGTCCCAGCACTGATCCCTGCGGAACACCACTAGTCACATCCCTCCATTCAGAAAAGCACCCTTCCACTGCTACCCTCTGTCTTCTATGACCGAGCCAGTTCTGTATCCATCTTGCCAGCTCCCCTCTGATCCCATGTGACTTCACCTTTTGTATCAGTCTGCCATGAGGGACCTTGTCAAAGTCTTTACTGAAGTCCATATAGATAACATCCACTGCCCTTCCTTCATCAATCATCTTCGTCACTTCCTCAAAAAACTCAATCAAATTAGTGAGACACGACCTCCCTATATTTTCCTCATGAATATGAAATCCTAAAATTTTAGGTTTTATGAACAGAATCCAAATTAGTTTATTTTCATTCTTTTACTATGGAATATTAATTGCCTTTTTTGGGATACATTTTTTCGTTTACTAGCCAGAGGATATTTAATTATGTTATCTAATTTTTATCTGTTTTTCCATGTATTACCATTCACAGTCCAAAAGATCAAAGATGAAAGAGCACTCTTGCAAGACAGAGTTGACCTGGAAGGATATAACCCGTTTTGTTGAGAATATGGCACAGAATGAACATCAGATTATCAGTGAAAATCTGAAAAATCTATTGAAGGCTGCCAGACAGTTTGGTAAGTCAATATGGAGAGTTTTTTTGTTAATAAACTTTATATAATTCTAACTTAAAACTGTAGGCCGTATTGGATCACCACTTCTTCTTGTAAAGCATGAGTTTAAAAAAAATAAATGTGGTAGACATCTTATTGTTCATTCTTAGTTGCCCTGAATAGTTGGTAGTCGGCTTTCTTTTTGAACTGCTGCAGGTTTGCAGTAACGGTGCTACCACAATAGTGCTAGGGAATTCTGTTATTTTGATCCAGCTGCGATGAAGGACATGCAGTATATGTTCAGGTCAGGATAGTGCATGACTTGGAGGCTTTGGTGTTCCCATGATCTTGTTGCTCTTTACCTTTTTGCTGGTAGTGTTCGCAGGGCTGGGAGGTGTTGGCGAATTCCTAAAGGAGTCCAAATTTGCAGGCTGGTGAATAATGTGAAATGCAAATGTTAATGTGCATAGGAATAAACTCATTCTGTAAATGAAAGATCTTACAAACTTTAATTATATTCTGAGTTGATCAGAAATCTTGTTGAATTTTTTTGAATATTCACCAAGTTCACAAGTTAGCATTTTCCACACCCTTTGTGTCGAAGGGTGTTGATGGGCCATCTTCAATATGTACACCACCCGTTTATCATAGTCAGCAAATGTCAGCAGATTATATGACAGTGGGAAACATCACGCCGATGCTGCTTTTGTTCTTGCTTAGTGTCCATTTATGCATGCGCACACATTACAGTCAGCATCAGTGAATAATTACAGGGAATTATACCATATCTGATTTTTTTTTTTCTTCTCTGTAACTCTGGATGCGGAGACCATTTGTCAATCTCTCAATACTGTCCTGATTGTGGTCAGTTAGCTTAGTGCAGATCAGTTTGTCATCCAAAACTAGGTTTTTGAAAAACATGGATAACGTTAGTATGTGCTGTGCGGGAGAAAGATTTCAGCTGTTTGTATTAACAGCAAAGTCATAAACATGTAAACTAAAGAATGCATTTGATTTAATTGTAAACGGTGAACAATGCAAATCTTTCCTAAGGTTTGTAAAGTTCCTGAACAATTAGCAGTGGAGTATCTAGAATTATTTTGGTATTCCTTCAAATACCTGGGTTTAATCTTTTTATGTTTTTTTTTCATAAATACTTAAACATTTTTCCAAAAATTTAGAGTAGATTTTTATTATCCCTACAAGCTATACAGTGCTCTAGTTTAACCACATCTTGACTTTTCACTTCTGGTTAGCAAGATACATGAAAGACGTTCAAAGACTTCAGCAAAGAACCATGAGGAAGATCCTTACAATTTGGCTGTTTAACCTTTAAAGAAACCAATCAGATGTGACCTTTTGATGGTAATTAGGGATGGGCAATAAATGCTGGCCTAGCCAGCGATGCCCAGATCCCTTAAATGAATTAAAAAAAACCTTCTTGAGCTATAGATGATAGTAAAAGTTTTTGGAAAAGATAAATCTGAAAAATTACTTTTGTGAGAGAAGTGGAAGGGGACATAGGTTCAAACCAGTAAAAGGAAAATTTAGGACTGATTTTAGGAAGTTCTTCATACAGACTGATGATTGCACAGAATGGATTTCTGGATAGATTAGTTCTACTGCACTTGCCGATACTACACCAGTGACTACTTTTCCAAAATACTGAATTGGTGGTGAAGTATTTGGGACATCCTGAACGTATGGAAGGGACTATATAAACACAAGTTCCTCTTTATAACCCATTGAGAAAGAAGAGACTCAAGTATATTAAAACTTTAAACAAACCACTATTTTTCTAAAGTGACAAAAGTCTGAATCCCGTCTACCCCTCCTGCTTAAAAAAGGAAGTTATTTTCATATTAGTATTCCCCCTACTTTACATTGCAAGAAGATAGGCTTGAGGAAATCTGATTTAGACTTTGTTTTTTTTTATAAAAAGAGGAGTTACTCTGAATCTTTGGCCAACAGTATTGTGTTTCAGGGTCCCATGGCTTTGGATCAGCTTTTGGGCTGGAGTCACTCGAGGGTGCTTTGGAAAATTCCCCGTTGGCGCTGTCATAGAATGAATAAAATTGCAACATGACGTGACCTTGAGTGCTTTCTAGCAGGTCAAAGTTTTTGTTTGTAAAAGGCATCAAACCACAGCTTCACTTCTGCCTCAGCAAGTTTCTACAGTGAATGGTTGTGCCTTGTAAATCAAGAAGGTCTTTGCTTCAATACCTAACCTCTAACAGGTACAGATGCTCTTCATTATTTCACATTTTAGGTTTGCGATATCAGACTTGACACGGCACATCATGGCTGGAATTTTATGCCTGTCTCCTCTGCGCGTCCACTGGTATATTTCCAGTGGCAGGGGAGGTGCGGGCGAACTGCCTGGCCTTGGGTCAATTGAGGCCCTTAAATGGCTAATTAATGGCACTTACGGGCCTCTTCCTGCTGCAGCTGGTAAAACCTGGCGGCCTCCCTGCATCCTTGGTGGGAGGGTCCCTCCTGATCAGGCACTCTGTGGCCCATGGAGGGGGACACCCCCACCACACCCCCCCACCCCCACCCCCAAGCAATGTGCTTCCCCCACTAAAAGACACCCCCTGCCCTCACGATCAATGGCCCTGGTGAGGGGTGAATATCAGGCAGTCCCTGGCAATCCCCAACCCAGCTTAGCTGCACTGCAGGCCTCCTCGATGGCTGCTGCTCTGGGGACTGCTGCAGTCCCAGCAGTGGCCACTGCTCCCAGTGATGCTGATGAAACTGAAGCGCTGCTGGCCTTCTGACTGTATGGCAGCTCTTGGAGGTGGGATATCCTGCCTTACAGGGCTGGAAGCCGCAACTGCAGGCAGTTAATTGCCTGAGGACCATAAAATACGATAGTGGCTTCCGGGGTCAGCAGAGGCGGTTCGCTCTCGACTTTCCAGCCAGTGGATGGGACTACCATCTCCGCGTTAAATCCCGGCCTACGTACTGCTGAGCAAGTTTTTATGCTGCTATATCTTCTGTGCCATTGACCATGAGTAGTCTGGGACCCGGAGTGATGTTGGATTACTACAGTCCTGTTCAGTCCAAGCATGATGGTGGGGTTTGGTCACTAATATAATGTATTAAAACAATTAAGCAATACATCGTGGATAAGATAAAAATAATAGACATACAGAAAAATACAGGCACCACATCCATTTTTGTGATGTTATTTTACAAAACTTGTTAAAGATGCAAATTAATATTTTCTCTCCAAAACAACATAGTTTAGACCATTGTGCTGGATGCTGAAATAGTTCCCGACAAATGGGAAAAATATTCCTTGGCAATGACACACTGACGTTTCAGCAAGAACTACAAAACCACTGATAAGTAAGAAGGGAAGAATAGACAAGTATTCACAACTGACCTGCGTGATGGTACTAGACTATTCCAAATTTGGATCTTCTGTAGAGACTTATGAAAATCTGTTTCTAGGGTGGCGCCAGTTGCTCCTGTGAGTGGCCTGAGCACTTATGGAAGTTGATTCACGCTATTCTATATTTAATTGTACAAAGTAGCTCCTGACAATGTAGAGCATGCGCAGATGTCATCAAACTGTGTGAGCATTTGCCAGCCTGCCAGTATGAATGCGCGCATGACGTCACCACGCAATGACGTCCTCACCCCTCAATAGCCATCTCCATTCATCCGAACTGTACCCCGCTCCGTCCCACCACATCCCTGCTTCAATCGCCACTTGCTCCCCCCACCTGCTTGACCCCCCCCCCCCCCACTTAGCTACTTGATCCCCCCGCCCACTCTTCCCCCCCCCCCCCCCCCCTCAGCTACTCGCACCTGCCCCACTGGCTGCTTTCCCCCCTCGGCTACTTGTTCCAGGCCGCAATGCTTTCTCCCCTTCCCCCTCCTCCACATTGGCCGCTCCCCCCCCCCCCCCCTTAGCCGCTCGCTCCTGACCTTGCTACTACTTCGCCCCTTTCCCAATTGTTCCCCGCTGCTCGCTTCCCGCGCGTGCCCCCCCCCCCCCCCCCCCCCCCCCGCGGCTAGCTCCAGGCTGTGCCGCTTCCCTCCCCTCGGCCCTGTCACTCCTGCGAGGCGACAGACGCTTGAATGTGGGAGTGAATGGCCGCAAAAAGGGAAGTGGCGCGGCCTGGAGCTAGTGGCTGGAGGGTGGGGGGGGGGTGAAGCGGGGAGCGAGGTACAATCGGGAGAGGGGAGGGATGGGGAGCAGGGGCGAGGTCTGGAGCAAGTGGCTGAGGTGGGCTGGGGGGGTGGGGGGGGAGGTTGGAGGGTGGAGGTGAGGCGGGGAGTGAGTGGCCGGAGGCCGGCAAAGAGAAGCACAATGGCAGGAGGGAACTGAGGACTGTTGGAGGGTGGGATGGAGGCGACGATGGCAGCCATTGAAGGGATTTTTGGGTTGAATTTATTTTTTGTGATAAATTGAGCAGCACCATCTTAAATCCTGGCAGCTGCCTGAAGCGTCGCAGACAGTGACGTTTCAGTGGAAGAGGCTGCATTTGTGTGGTTGCGTTGTCAGCAAATGCAGCCTTAATTGTAATAAAGCATAATCTGGTGTTCTAACAATAGCACACCATTGTGATCTAAATCAGCTATTCATGTATGTAACACATGCAGTACTTCAATTATTCCAAAAGCAGATCATGCAAACATTTGGTGAGATAATCCTTTATTTCACAGTAAGTTGAATGAGTTATGATTGAACACACTTAATTCAAACAGTACAAATTGCTTTCCTGTAATGATACAAAATGAAGAACATGTCATGCTTCCCCCACATCAGTTGATCATCTTACTTGATTGAAGTAAATGATTTCTAACTGTTCCTTCAGTGTTTTTGAACTTGACAAAGGTTCTTGAAGCTTCTTTCTGCCTAGCCTCTGCACTTGCCTCTATCTTGTTCCTCTTTGTTCAAAAGCAAATCAATGATTTTCCATTGCAATGGGTGTGAGGTTTTTGATTGCTGAGACAAGTAAACAAGTTGCTTATTATTTAGTCTTTGGAAACAACATCAAAGCCAGCTCATTGCATCTTAACTAGCTTTCATCTTATCTTTTTGCTTTACTTGTTTTTATACATGAAAATAAATCTGAAAAGTAACTTTTTTCCTAAATTCCTTATGTCGAAAATGCCAAAAAAATCCAACAGGTGACTGGCACCTTCTTCATATGACAGCACTTTGGCTTCAGCCACACAACAGTGCGTTGGATGCTGTTTGACAATACTTTGGGCAGGAGTTTCCTTTTGGAGATGGGAAACGGATGTTTTGAATTGTTCCTGGGTCCTGAACCCGCCCTGGGAAGGTAGCAGTCAGTTTCATGGGGTGTCCTCATAATTGGCTTGGAGATGGGTTTGGTGGCCAATTAATGATCTCCGGGATGGGCATGGATGCCAGACTGTGTGTGTGGGCCCAAATTAAGCAGACCATTGTATGACCTGCTGTTGGAAAGATGTCTCAGGAGAGGCAGAGGCCTGGCTGCACCGTTTACCCTTTTGTGGGGCCCACTGAATTCCCTGGGCCAGCCATGACTGACTCACTGTTGTGTTTCCGCCTCCTTGCACCTGGTCTGCCGCAGGCAGTGCGTGCACCCAATGAGCCCTGTCAAAATTTGAACATGCCACTCAATGAGCTCTTTAACAATCTTAATTGCTGTGGTTAATGGATTGGGCCAGATCTGAAGGCCACTGTTCCCCTGCCCTGATGAAACTCGCCAGAACCGGGAAACTGGCATGCCAGCTGGAGTCGGTATTTTCGTCCTCCACCAATGGCGGAACTTGAAAATTCAGCCTTTTGTGTCTGTGTCTTGTGACAAATCCACAGATAATACAGGTAATAATACAGATATGCTTAAAACGGGGAATTGAGTGCTATTTGCAATAGTTCTGAACTATTTAGATCTGACATGCACTTGAAGACCAAAAAATGGCACTGTATAGTAGTCCCCAGTGTTATTCATCATGATCTGAATGTAGCTGCCTGACTTAGTCCAAAATTCTTGAGGTTGCCACCATAGTATTTCACAACATCATTATCTTGTCCCAATGCAGTTTTCCTCAGCATCATAAAAAAACCAACACCATTAATGTAGATTTTTTTATTCAATGACTTAAACAGTAATAAAGCTTAAATACATTTTCCCCTCCTATTTGTTTGTAAATTTTTTACCACCGCTACACCTTGTTCTGGGTATTTCACTTCCACACCAGGGGTACGGTGTACATTTTTGACCTCCTTACCAAAAGAAGGATATACTTGCCTTGGGGGGAGTGCAACAAAGGTTCACTAGAGTGATTTGTGGGACGAGGGGATTGTCCTGTGAGTAGACTGGGATTATAGTCCCTAAAATTTGGAAGATTGAGTGGTGTTCTCATTGAACTATATAAAGGTCTTAAGGGACTTGACAAGGTAGATGCTAGGAGGATGTTTCTTCTGGCTGGGGAGTATAGAACTAGGGGTCATAGTTTCAGAATAAAGGGTCGGCCATTTAAGACTGAGATGAGAAATTTCTTCACTTGAAGGGTTGTGAATGCTCAATCATTGAGTATATTCAAAACAGAGAGCTATAGATTTTTGGATCCTAAGGGAATTCAGGGAAATGGGGATAGTGTGGGAAGGTGGAATTGAAGTCAAGGATCAGCCATGATTGTATTGAATGGTGGAGCAGGCTCAAAGGGCCAAATGGCCTACTTCTAGTTCTTGTGTTATGTAGGAGCAGGGTAAAAACTGCACATTCCCCTTTCCTCAAGATAAACTTTCCTGGTCCTTTCCACTTTGTCTTTGTAATATTGGTTTTCTTGGTGCATTGTAGGTACTAAAGTTTTATGGAAGTGCTGTGCATTCACTGAATAAGTCTAAAATGAGTCTTGCTGTAGGCAGCCATTATGGAGCTTTATTTACACCTCCCCAACAGAGAGGCGGTATAACAGTACAAAATGCTTAGCTATCGCAAGACACTAGCTCAGCCAGTTCAATACAATACAATACACTCCCTCCCCACTTCAAACAACTTCTGCAGTAAATTGTAAATTGGTAGGTGAACATAATTTCCCGGAATACAATAAAAATAGCATGAAATTTAACAGGTTGCATTGCATGCTTTTTGTTACTGTCATACCCAATAGGATATATCATATTCCTAGTTTTAAGATACAAACTTTATTTAACATGGTATCTTTGAACTTGAATGTTCTTTTTAAAAGTGGACAGTGTGCTGCAAAATGGCCACTGACGGTCAGATGACCTGGCCTGCATATTCAAAAGTTGCCTCACTGTCTGGAAAGGACAAAAGAATACATTCTAGATTGAGAGGTGTCGACTACAGCCATCCTGATACCATGAGGCGGCATTTCTGAACTGAATGGATTTCTTCTGAGACAAAGAAGATTTGATGTAGACACATCATAACAGAATGATAGTCAACCAGACACTAATAGATGACTATGGCTTCCACATCCTGGTCCATTGTGCGATCACACCAGGGGAGAAGACATGTGTCACGTACCAGAAATGCTAATATAATGAATTGTGACCTTAAAAGGTAACCCTTTGGAGAGAGAGAGAGATCACAGCAACATCACAGAAGACAGTTGAGCCAGGGGCTGTGGAAAGATCCAGCCTAAACAAGAAGAAGCCCTGCTGCTAATTCTACACTTCAGCTTGGTGCAGCAGAGAACTGAAATTGACAGCCACCTCCAGTCTGAAATTCTAACCACCAGAAATCTGCAACACCTCCGGTTCAAGACTACAAACAACCTAAGCCTGCATCTTTTAAAGAGATAGTCCTACTTAGAAGATTCAACAAGTTTACCACAAACCACGAGCACCTACCACACCTTGAACTTTTAACCTTTACCTTCTATCTATCGTCTCTTAATGCATGTGCAAGTGAATGGTGTTGCGAACATTTCGGAGAATGAATATTGTTCAATAAATAGTTAATCTTTTGTTTTAAACCTACAAGAAAACCTCTTGCTGTCTATTTGAAAAGAAAAGCACTTAAGGGCTAACTCATCATTTTAAGCAAAACGTGATTGTCGTCAGTTGGGAACCACTCGCATCCCTATTTCTTCTTCTGTCTTACATACTTTCAACTAACCAATCTGGCTTCTTTCTTGTTCTGTCTGGATATCTTCTTCCATTTCCATTAGTTTGACCCTGCTCTCCCAACATTTCCGACTGTGCTGACTCTGAATTTTGACTGTGACTACCTACTCCACCTAATGGTTGGATCATGAAATTGATTGATTAGGTTTAATCAAAGACCCTGACTCTCTCTGCTGTACCAGTGGATTCTGTGATACCGTCAAACTTTCAGTTTCTTTGTGACTTGCATTTTCTTTCTGACTTTATATAGAACATATATAGAACATATAGAAAATACAGCACAGAACAGGCCCTTCGGCCCACGATGTTGTGCCGATCCTTTGTCCTCTGTCAAGGACAATTTAATCTATACCCCATCATTCTCCTTTATCCATATACCTATCTAAAAGCCGTTTGAAAGTCCCTAAAGTTTCTGACTCAACAACTTCCCCAGGCAAGGCATTCCATGCCCCGACCACTCTCTGGGTAAAGAACCTTCCCCTGACATCCCCCCTATATCTCCCACCCTTCACCTTAAATTTATGACCCCTTGTAACGCTTTGCTCCACCCGGGGAAAAAGTTTCTGACTGTCTACCCTATCTATTCCCCTGATCATCTTATAAACCTCTATCATGTCACCCCTCATCCTTCTCCGTTCTAACGAGAAGAGGCCTAGAATGTTCAGCCTTTCCTCGTAAGACTTATTCTCCATTCCAGGCAACATCCTGGTAAATCTCCTCTGCACCCTCTCCAAGGCTTCCACATCCTTCCTAAAATGAGGCGACCAGAACTGCACACAGTACTCCAAATGAGGCCTTACCAAGGTCCTGTACAGCTGCATCATCACCTCACGGCTCTTAAATTCAATCCCTCTGCCAATGAACGCTAACACCCCATATGCCTTCTTCACAGCCCTATCCACTTGAGTTGCAACTTTCAACGATCTATGCACATAGACCCCAAGGTCTCTCTGCTCCTCCACATGCCCAAGAACCCTACCGTTAACCCAGTATTTTGCATTCGTGTTTGTCCTTCCAAAATGGACGACCTCACACTTTTCAGGGTTAAACTCCATCTGCCACTTTTCAGCCCAGCACTGCAACCTATCCAAGTCCCTTTGCAGACGACAATAGCCCTCCTCGGTATCCACAACTCCACCAACCTTTGTATCATCTGCAAATTTACTGACCCACCCTTCGACTTCCTCATCCAAGTCGTTAATAAAAATCACAAACAGGAGAGGACCCAGAACTGATCCCTGTGGCACGCCACTGGTAACTGGGCTCCAGGCTGAGTATTTACCATCTAAGACCACTCTCTGCCTTCTATCAGTTAGCCAATTCTTAATCCAACTGGCCACATTCCCCACTATCCCATGCCTCCTGACTTTCTCCATAAGTCTACCATGGGGGACCTTATCAAATGCCTTACTAAAATCCATGTACACCACATCCACTGGTTTACCCTCATCCACTTGCTTGGTCACCTGCTCAAAGAATTCAATCAGGCTTGTGAGGCAAGACCTACCCCTCACAAAACCGTGCTGACTGTCCCGAATCAAGCAGTGTCTTTCCAGATGCTCAGAAATCCTATCCCTCAGCACCTTTTCCATCAACTTGCCTACCACCGAAGTAAGACTAACTGGCCTGTAATTCCCAGGGTTGTTCCTATTCCCTTTCTTGAACAGGGGCACAACATTTGCCACCCTCCAATCACCTGGTACCACCCCCGTCAACAGAGAAGATGAAAAGATCATTGCCAGCGGCTCTGCAATTTCATCCCTTGCTTCCCATAACATCCTTGGATATACCCCGTCAGGCCCGGGAGACTTGTCTATCTTCAAGTTATTCAAAAACCCCAACACATCTTCCCTCCTAACGAGCACTTCCTCGAGCTTACCAGTCTGTTTCACACCGTCCTCTTCAGTAATACACCCCTTCTCATTCGTAAATACCGAAGAGAAGTACTCATTCAAAACCTCACTTATCTCTTCCGGCTCAACACACAGTCTCCCGCTATTGTCCTTGACCGGACCTACGGTCCCCCTAGTCATCCTCATATTTCTGACATACGCGTAAAAGGCCTTGGGGTTTTCTTTTATCCTACCCGCCAAGCATTTTTCATGCCCTCTCTTAGCTCTCCTAATCCCTTTCTTCAGATCCTTCCTGGCCATCTTGTATCCCTCCAGAGCTATGCCTGTGCCCTTTTTCCTCAACCTTATATACGCATCCTTCTTCTTCCTAACAAGACTCTCAACCTCTCTTGTCAACCACGGTTCCCTCACATGACCATCCCTTCCCTGTCTGACAGGGACATGCTTATCAATGGCCCCTACTATCTGCTCCTTGAAAAAGTTCCACATTTCGACCGTGCCCTTCCCTGCCAGCATATGCTCCCAACTTATGCTCCTCAGTTCCTGCCTGACAGCATCATATCTACCCTTCCCCCAATTGTAAACCTTGCCCTGTTGCACATACCTATCCCTCTCCATTACCACAGTGAATGCTACAGAATTGTGATCACTATCTCCAAAGTGCTCGCCCACCAACAGCTCTATCACTTGCCCTGGTTCATTACCTAGTACCAAATCCAATATTGCCTCCCCTCTGGTCGGGCAGTCTACATACTGAGTCAGAAAAGCTTCCTGGACATACTGCACAAACACTACCCCATCCAAACTATTCGATCTAAAGAGTTGCCAATCAATATTTGGGAAGTTGAAATCCCCCATAATTACTACCCTGTGACTTCTGCTCCTTTCCAAAATCTGTTTCCCAATCTGCTCTTCCACCTCCCTGCTGCTATTGGGGGGCCGATAGAAAACTCCCATCAAGGTGACTGCTCCTTTCCTGTTCCTGACCTCAACCCACAGTGCCTCAGTCGGCAGATCCTCCTCGAAAATTCTTTCAGCAGTTGTTACACTATTTCTAACTAACAATGCCACCCCCCCACCTCTTTTACCACCATTCCTAATCTTATGAAAACATCTATAACCAGGTACCTCCAAGAACCATTCCTCCCCCTCACCTATCCACGTTTCAGTGATGGCCACAACATCGTAGTCCCAAGTGCCCATCCACGCCTTCAATTCACTCACCTTATTCCTGATGCTTCTTGCGTTGAAGTATACGCACTTTAACCCTTCTCCGTGCCCATCTGTCCTCTGCGACAGTGCTACCTTCCCCAATACCTCACTACACTCTTTGTCTTTCTGAGTGGACCCACTGGTCCCTGGACTACAAGTCCGGTTCCCATCCCCCTCCCAAACTAGTTTAAACCCTCCCGAACAGTACTAGCAAACCTCCCTCCCAGGATATTGGTGCCCCTCTGGTTCAGATGCAGCCCGTCCTGTTTGAACAGGTCCCATCTTCCCCAGAATGCAGTCCAATTATCCAAGAACTGGAAGCCCTCCCTCCTACACCATTCCTGCAGCCACGTGTTCAGCTGTGCTCTCTCCCTATTCCTAGCCTCACTATCACGTGGCGCCGGCAACAAACCAGAGATAACAACTCTGTCCGTCCGAGCTTTCAGCTTCCAGCCTAACTCCCTAAACTCACTTCTAACATCTGTGCCACCCTTCCTTCCTACGTCGTTGGTGCCAATGTGCACCACGACCTCTGGCTGCTCCCCCTCCCCTTTAAGGATCCTGAAGACGCGATCACAAACATCACGGACCCTGGCACCAGGGAGGCAACAAATCATCCGTGCGTCTCGCTTGCGCCCACAGAACCGCCTGTCGGTACTCCTCACCATCGAGTCCCCGATGACTAGTGCTCTCCCGTTCTCCCTCCTTCCCTTCTGAGCCACAGTGCAGGACCCCGTGCCAGAGGCCCGTTCACTGCAGCCTGCCCCCGATAGGCCGTCCCCCCCAACAGTATCTAAAACTGTATACTTGTTGCTGAGGGGAACGACCACAGGAGATCCCTGCACTGACCTCTTCCCACCTCTAACTGTTACCCAGCTGCCTTTGTTTTGTGGAGTAACGACATCCCTGTAGCTTCTATCTATCACCCCCTCAGCTTCCCGAATGATCCTCAGTTCATCCAGCTCCAGCTCCAGTTCCCTAACACGGTCTGATAGGAGCTGGAGACGGATGCACTTCCAGCAGGTGAAGTCGGCAGGGTCACCGGAGGTTCCCCTCACCTCGAACATACTGCAGGAGGAGCACTGCACTCCCCTGGCTGCCATTTCTTTTACTCAATTACCCCTTAATTAAGTACAAATATAGATATTAACAAAAACAGTGAAATAGCTTACCTGTTCAGTCCTTTTTGGTTAGAGGAGGAGGGTAAAAAGGGTCTTATTATTAGGTTAGAGGAGGAGGATGGGTGGGAGAGACTACATGTGTAGTGTCTCGGGTTAACTCTGCTCCGCACCTTTAAAGAAAATACCTACCCAGGAGTCCTTGCTGCCGTCCAGCTTCCGGTTCCTCCCGCGCCAAAAGTAACTTGAACACAAGGAAAACAGTAAGTACAACTTTTAAAACACAGCTCCTGGTGCCTTCACTTACCCACCGAAGAGTCGCTACCTTCTCCTGCTGCTCCGCCGGGAAATGACTTGGGACTGTGGGAATTTGGACTTTAGGAGGTCTCTCATGCTCTCTTTTTGCCAGGTTTCCTCTTTCAAGCAAATTATCTACATGACACTGACAGAGTCTCTCTCTAATCTTCACTAGATATGCAAATTCACCTCATCTTTTCACAACTCCAAACACAAACTTCTCCTTATCACCTGGTTTTTCACCATGGCCTTCTGACCAGCACTGAACTCTCGAAGTTTCATGCCTCACGTATCATCTCTCATCTTCACTCAATCTTGCCTTTCTCTTACTTTGCTATTGATGTCAGGCTTAGGCAAAGTAAACCTAGTCTTAGGAGTGTGTTTAAACACGAACTCGTAAGGTGAGCAACCTGTTGTACACTATGGCGTTATTCTGTAAGAGAACAAAAATTTGTCTCGCCTGTGTCCAAGACAAACCTGGAAATTACAGTAATATAAAAGCAAAATACTGCGGGTGCTGGAAATCTGAAATAGAAACAAGAAATGCTGGAACCATTCAGCAGGTCTGGCAGCATCTGTGGAAAGAGAAGCAGAGTTAACGTTTCGGGTCAGTGACCCTTCTTCGGAACTGACAAATATTGCAAATACTTCTGCAAAGACTTCTTCACAATCTGTACTCTTCTTTCTGCAGCACCATTCAGTGCTGGGTGATATGGAGGTATTAGAGTGTGTTTGACTCCATCTTGCTCAGAAATATTTCAGACTCTTCTGACATAAACTGTAGACCAGTATCTGACACCAACACCTTTGGCAACCCAAAAATTGCAAACCAACTTCGCAAAATTGCAATAGTTTTGACACTTGTATTGGGCATAGACTCAACATTTATCCACTTGCTATAGCTATCAACCAAAACAAAATACTTTTTACCTTCCGCTTCAAAGAAATTGACATGCAATTGTTCACACAGTTTTCTTGTGTTTGACCATGGAGTAAAAGGAACGTTGGTTGGATCATTTAGACCTTCTTGCTCAAAGACCACTTTGTGCTCTCTTAGCACTTCCTTAATGCCAGGCATACTCTTATTGATCCCTACTGTAAATAACTCTGCCTAGTTTAGACATATTTTCTTATGCCAATTTCTTCATATCAGAGATGCTTTGTTACCTCCTACTACTACTAAGTAATAGGATGCATTATTGTATTCCACCCAAACACTAACTTCACCTAACACTGGAATGCTGTTATTGGAATAGCTAGTCAGTTTCACACCAGTTTTTCATAAGGGAATGTGACTTAGAGACTTGTATACTCCTTCTGATATAACAGACAATGCTGCAACTGACAACGATGAAAGTAAGTTGTGAATCTCTGACTTTGATTTAACTGTGGGCACTGGAATTACATCTTCAGCCCTTTTTCTCTCATCTTCCATGTGCTGTTTTTCTTGTTCTCTGAGTACAACTTTTGATCTTCCTGCTCAGTGAGATCAATTTCTGTTTCCATAATCTATCAAATGCACATTCAAGGACTTCCAAGCTCCTGAACTAGCTTTAGGTTTACCATGAGCTCGAGGTGATGCATTGCTGTGACTTGGAGCTTTACTGTTTACTCCTGCATGCAGTCTGGATGCACTTACCTTCTGGGAGAACAGCGGACTTGTGGGAGGAACACTGAGCAGGGAGCAGTTAAATAAAGGCCGAAGATTGCGACCTTCAGCACTTAGCTTCTGGGAGAGCAGTGGACAGGAGTCCAGGTGCGCCTGAGTTTGAAAAAAGAAGTGAACAGTGACAATACAGGAAAGCTGCAAGGTGATTGGTTGGTGAGTAACTGCTGTTAGAGTGTATCTATAAATAGCTGAGTGAGTACACTACTGTTGGGGGGTGTGTGTAAGTATCTACAAATTAGAAAAAAAACCTTAACATTAAAATTGATTAAGTCGCACAATTACAAGCAGAAGGGAACAGCTGGTGAGTCTACTGTTCTGTTGAACAGATATTTTGCATCGGATAAGGATACAAGTAACATCCCAGAATTAGCTGTAAGTCAGGAAATGGAAGGGACGGAGGAACGCAAGAAAATTCCAATCACCGGGGAAGTGGTACTGAACAAATTGTTGGAGCTGCGGGCTGACAAGTCCCCGGGTCCTGATGGACTTCATCCTAGGGTGTTAAAAGAAGTGGCTAGTGAGATAGTTGATGCGTTAGTTTTAATTTTCCAAAATTCCCTAGATTTGGGGAAGGTTCCTTTAGATTGGAAAATAGCGAATGTAACTCCTTTATTCAAAAAGGGAGGGAGACAGGAAGCAGGAAACTACAGGCCAGTTATCTTAACATCTGTCTGAGGGAAAATGCTAGAAGCTGTTATTAAAGATGTTATAGCAGGCCACTTAGAAAAATTCAAGGTAATCAGGCAGAGACGACATGGTTTTTTGAAAGGGAAATCATGTTTAACCAATTTATTGGAGTTCTTCGAGGGAGGTACATGTGCTGTGAATAAAGGGATGTATTGTACCTAGATTTCGAGAAGGCATTTGATAAGGTGCCACATCAAAGGTTCTTGCAGAAAATAAAAGCTCATAGTGTAGGGGGTAACATATTAGCATGGATAGAAGATTGGCTAGCTAACAGGAAACAAAGTAGGCATAAATGGGTCAATTTCTAGTTGACAAGATGTAACGAGTGGTGTGCCACAGGGATCTGTGCTGGGACCTCAACTTTTTACAATTTATATAAAATGACTTAGATGAAGAGACCGAAGATATGGTTGCTAAATTTGCTGATGACACCAAGATAGGTCGGGAAGTAACTTGTGAAGAGGACATAAGGGGGCTACAAAGGGATGTTGATAGGTTAAGTGAGTGGGCAGAGGCCTGGCAAATGGAGTATATTGTGAGAAAGTGTGAAATTGTCCATTTTGGCAGGAAAAATACAAAAAAAAGCATATTATCTAAATGGTGAAAAATTGCAGAGCTCTGAGATGCAGAGGGATCTGGGTGTCCTCGTGCATGAATCGCAGAAGGTTAGTATGCAGGTACAGACGTAATTAGGAAAGCTAATAGAATGTTATTGTTTATCGTGAGGGGAATTGAATACAAAAGTAGGGAGGTTATGCTTCAGTTACACAGGGCATTGGTGAGACCACATCTGGAGTACTGTGTACAGTACTGGTCTCCTTATTTAAGGAAGGATGTAAATGCATTGGAGGCAGTACAAAGAAGGTTTACTAGACTAATACCTGGAATGGGCGGGCTGTCTTACGAGGAAAGATTTGACAGGCGATGCTTGTATCCGCTGGAATCTAGAGGAGTAAGACGCGGCTTGATTGAAACATATAAGATCCTGAGGGTCTTGACAGGGTGGGTATGGAAAGGATGTTTTCCCCTTGTGGGAGAATCTAGAACAAGGGGTCATTGTTTAAAAATAAGGGGTTGCCCATTTAAGACAGAGCTGAGAATTTTTTTCTCTGAGGGTCGTGAGTCTTTGGAATTCTCTTCCTCAAAAGGCAGTGGAAGCAGTGTCTGAATATTTTTAAGGCAGAAGTAGATTCTTGATAAGCAAGGGGCTGGAAAGTTATCGGGGGTAGGTGGAAATGTGGAGTAATCAGTTCAGCCATGAACTTATTGAATGGCAGAGCAAGCTCGAAGGGCCGAGTGGCCTACTCCAGCTTCTAATTTGTATGTTATGTTTTGCTAGCTTTTGCTGGGTAAGTACTATGAGTAGGGACAGTGTGTTAGTAGCTAGCTTAGGGCACCAGAGTTAAGGTAGATCTATGAAAAGAACTAACACTTTAAAACAAAATAAATAAAAGATAAAATAAAACAATTAAAATAAATACCTAACACACACATCTGTGTAATTAAGAAAAGTATAACATTTGTTGGAGGTGTTACTGGCATTTAATAAGCACAGTAGTTTCTACTGTACATAATTATTCTAGGAATTATTCTAAGTTAATTAAGAAAGTAATTAAAGTAAATCAACTAATAGCATAAATAACAATGGCAGGACAGGTGTTATGTTGCAGCTGTGGTATGTGGGAGATTTTAATTGCCAAGGCGATCCAGGACAAATGCATCTGCAGAAAGTATAAGCAGCTAGAGGAATTCCAGATCAGGATTATTGATCTGGAAGCTGAACTGCAAACGCTGTACAAATTAAGGGGGAGAAATACCAGGACACTGTGCCGGAAGATGGTCACACCTCTTAGAACAGAGTCATCTGTTTTGGTCAGCAGTGAGGGACACGCAGATGTGACGGTGAGTAAGGCAGGTAATAGGACTGAGCAGACTGTAGTGGAGGAGCCTCAGACTTTGCAATTGTCAAACAGGTTTGAGGTGCTCTCAACCTGTGTGGACGAAAACGAAGTCAGCAAGGTGAGTGAGTAGACTGGCCATGGCACTGTGGTACAGGAAGCCACTCAAGTGGGGAGAGCAAAAAGAAATGTAGTGGAATGAGGGGGCACTGTTTTAAAATTAGGGATCGCCCTTTTAGAGACGAGAAATTTTTTCTCTGAGGGTTGTGTGACTTTGGAACACTCTGCTTCAGAAGATGGTGGAGGCAGGGTCATTGAATATTCTTAAGGCGGAGGTAGATTGATTCTTGTTAGGCAAGGGAATCAAAGGTTATCGGGGGTAGATGGGAGTGTAGAATTCAAAATGCAAACAGATCAGCCCTGATCTTATTGAATGGCAGAGCAGACTCGAGGGGCCGAATGGCCTACTTCTCTTAATGCGTATGTTGGTATATGACGGTCTTTCCAACAGGCATAGAACTTTGACTGGAAATGGAGGCATTTAGATGGTTGGTGGCTACCAGGACAACAGTAGCATTTAAATTTCTGTCTCTGTGGCTGTGAACCTGGCTGCTGTGGCCTGGTTCCTGCTGAAATCTGGTGGACCTCCCTTGCTGGCTCAAGAGAAGAACTTCTTTGCAATCTGCCACGATCTCTTCCTGCCATTTCCAAGGCTGTAGCCTCATCTCAGACCTCCGTCCACTTCAACGTATTGCCTTTACTCAAAAGCTTGGCCTGGATTGTACTGATTTTGAAACCTCCAATGAACATGTCTCAAAGGTTAGCTTATAGTTTGTGCCATAATCAGTCATGAGAGAATTTCTTTAATTCAAGAATATAATCTGCAGTAGACTCATTTGGCAACTGCTTCCTTCCATGAAATGCAACTTGGAGTGCAATTTCATTCTTAGTCGTGCCATAATATGAGTCCAGGATCTCATTAATTTCAGAATAGTCCAAAGTACTGGGTCTCATGGGCAACATTGGTTAAACACCACATCAAAAACATCTGGCCCCATCATGGTGAGGAAAACATTCATCTTATCCTCATCTGTTTTATTGGTTTGCAGCCAAATATGTAACCTTCATTCATGATGACGCTAGTCATCTTTGTTAGGGTTGAATTCCCCCATTGTCTCAAATATGTCTTCAGTGCCATTTTTTTCAGTTACTTACCGTATAACCAGAGCAATCTTTCAAATTGCCCAAACTTCCTCAAAATCGACTTTGGGAGTTCTTAAAAAGTGTGTCACGATGTTCTCAGACTGTAATCGCTTGAATGAAATGTAAAAAAGAATTCAATCCCATCTCGTTGCCATCTTTCTGTTGTGTATTCACAGAGTTAGTCTAAAATGAGTCTTACTGTAGGTAGCCATTGTGGAACTTTATTTACACCTCCTCAACAGAGAGGGCAGCAGATAGGCAGTATAACAAAATGCTTCGCTATCACAATACACCAGCTCAGCCAGTTTAATACAATACACTACAGGAAGCAGGGTAAAAATTGCCATTCTCATGATGCAAGCGTGAAGCTCAGTTCACTCACCCACAATTCGGCGGCGGCAGCAGCTGACTATTCCAAATTAAATTTCTGACTTAAACTGCAGACAAAGAACTTCAAGCAAGTATTTCTATTAGTTTCATTGCTAACTTTTGGATTTTATTTTAGCAGAATTGTGTATATTTTTAATTTCTAGCTGCATAGAAGAAAATGGCATATAAAAATTAAGAAGGTATTTGAGCAACTTTTTGTTTTGTGATGCTTGCTGCTTAGTGAGTAGACAGGGAAAAAATTACCCAATTTTCTCTCTCTTTTTTCCTGTCTGCTCTGTCCTTATTGGTAGATAACAAATAAATCAAACTGCTCTTCATTTCCTTCATTTAGTCAAGCAGATATTTTGTGAATAAGCAGATAAGTCCTTATTTCAGATGCCAATCACAATTTTTTTCCTGCACATTGATACCTCTGTCAGGTATGATGCAACAGACGTACAAGTCTTTTAATTATATAGAAATGAAATAGTGTAGCTGTGGTACAGTTATGTAGGCAGCAAAGTACAAGTTTGAAAATTAAAGTTTACCGTTCTTTAAATGATTAACGTAACACCCTTTTCTCCAGTCAATGTCATGCTGTACAATAGGACAGAAGACCTTTTAAGCTGTTAAGCAGATGAATGGTATGCAGTAATGGGTCAGATATAGTTCTGAACCTTCTAGCAATGAGCAATCAATGCACTTTGTTTGATACACTGTGTCTTTTTAAAAATTCAAGGTTATTTGCCATTTATTAAAGATTTATAGTTTAAAAATTGTCATTTTTGTATGTTTAGTAGGTTCACTTATTATGCATTGGGTTCTTTGCAGCAAGTGTGCTAAGCTTATTAGGTGGCTATTTTTATGCTTATATAAAATGATTACTTTTACACATTTTATTTGAGATCATCATGTGCTCAAGATGCCGTGCATTTTGCATCAGTATAACTATCAGAGCTACTTCATCGATAACAGTTCGAAAGTCAAGTAGCAAACCACTGTACCCAGATGTATAGAACTTGATGTACATTGTCTAAAATTTCTCTAATTTTACCTTGAGAGCTTTTATATAGCTTGAGCATTGAAATATCGAATTCTCAGTCCATGTGCTGAAACTAATGTGCTCTGATGTAAAAGCTGCTCTTTTAAACTGTCCAAAGGGGCATTTTACCTTTTAACTTACCGGGTCCATGACCTGAATTTTTTGAAAACGATTTCCTCAATCCTAACTGATTTTCTGATATTATATGTAATGAGCTTGAGGATGTGCTTTTCTTTTCCAACAAATGGAACATTATTTCTTGAAACATAAATGATACCTATGACAGAAAATATTCAGCACACAAACATTCACAGTAAGTTACAATATAATGTAGAAACCTGAGTTAAGGTAAAGAACTTAACTCAATAAATTGCATTTATATAGCACCCTTAATGAGGGTGGATGGGTAATTTATCTTTATAAAATTTATATACACACAAAATCTTCTTCTTTGGCGTCCTTGTCTCGAGAGACAATGGGTAAGCGCCTGTAGGTGGTCAGTGGTTTGTGAACCACAAACACATAAAATACACTATTTAAAACTTAGTAAGAAACAATAATTACACGCAACAGAGAAAGAAAGCAACAGTAAAGAATGTGATTATGAATAAAAAAGGAAGAAAATGTTGAAGAAAAATACAAAAAGGAATTGCATATGTCTGAAACTGTACAAGGTTCAGCTCACTGAGCACATGCTTTTAATTGGGGGGGGAGGAAACCAAAAAAAAGATGAAATGTTAAACAAGATGAACAGCGAAAAATGAGGACAATTGGGGGAAAAAAACAGTGTAAATGATTGTGCTCACAGAGAATAGAGCTGTGAACCATGATCAACTCTGCCTTAGATAAACAAAAATGCATAACAAAGTGTAGAAGAAAAATTGAACCACTGGAGCCTCTGGAAATAAATTTAGAACACTGTACGGACAACTGTGTGGCTATGTTTAATAGTATGGATTATGTAACTTTTATGGATTTTGTAATTTTTATATGGATTGCATAATTTTTTTGGTGTAAAAATTAATGTCTATCTTGGTCAGCTGTTGCTTGTCTGGCCTTGCACATGAAGAATGGCTTCTGAGTGAGCTACGACAGAGATGTTGCTATTTGTAGAATGGTACATCATTGAGACTCTGCACAAACAGAAGGAGAGGGAAGGATAAATTACAGTAATAAAGCCACTTTTGATGTTTTCAGTAGCTTTATTGCTGTAATGTTTAGTTCCACTTTATTGTGATTGTGTTGAAAATGAACAAAAACATTTGGCTTGGGAAGAAGGGGGTTTCCTTGAATCAGCAAGTGGTCTAAAGCTTAAAGTTAGCAAGATCGAAAAATCAAGATTATCTAGATGGCAGAAAGAATGTGAGTTTATTTATTTTTTGGCTGTATTGAGTATGGAAGGAGGAAGAGCAGGACCCATGTGAAGGCCAACTATACCAAAATTCGGCAGGAGCTGGGAAATGTAGATTGGGAGCAGCTGTTTGAAGGTAAATCCACATGTGATATGTGGGAGGCTTTTAAAGAGAGGTTGATTAGCGTGCAGGAGAGACATGTTCCTGTGAAAATGAGGGATAGAAATGGCAAGATTAGGGAACCATGGATGACAGGTGAAATTGTGAGACTAGCTAAGAGGAAAAAGGAAGCATACATAAGGTCTAGGCGGCTGATGAAAGACGAAGCTTTGAAAGAATATCGGGAATGTAGGACCAATCTGAAACGAGGAATTAAGAGGGCTAAAAGGGGTCATGAAATATCTTTAGCAAACAGGGTTAAGGAAAATCCCAAAGCCTTTTATTCATATATAAGGAGAAAGAGGGTAACTAGAGAAAGGATTGGCCCACTAAAGGACAAAGGAGGAATGTTATGCTTGGACTCAGAGAAAATGGGTGAGATTCTAAACGAGTACTTTGCATCGGTATTCACCGAGGAGAGGGACATGACGGATGTTGAGGTTAGGAACAGATGTTTGATTACTCTAGGTCAAGTCGGCATAAGGAGGGAGGAAGTGTTGGGTATTCTAAAGGGCATTAAGGTGGACAAGTCCCCAGGTCCGGATGGGATCTATCCCAGGTTACTGAGGGAAGCGAGAGAGGAAATAGCTGGGGCCTTAACAGATATCTTTGCAGCATCCTTAAACACGGGTGAGGTCCCGGAGGACTGGAGAATTGCTAATGTTGTCCCCTTGTTTAAGAAGGGTAGTAGGGATAATCCAGGTAATTATAGACCGGTGAGCCTGACGTCAGTGGTAGGGAAGCTGCTGGAGAAGATACTGAGGGATAGGATCTATTCCCATTTGGAAGAAAATGGGCTCATCAGTGATAGGCAACATGGTTTTGTGCAGGGAAGGTCATGTCTTACCAACTTAATAGAATTCTTTGAGGAAGTGACAAAGTTGATTGATGAGGGAAGGGCTGTCGATGTCATATACATGGACTTCAGTAAGGCGTTTGATAAGGTTCCCCATGGCAGGCTGATGGAGAAAGTGAAGGCGCTTGGGGTCCAGGGTGTACTAGCTCGATGGATAAAGAACTGGCTGGGCAACAGGAGACAGAGAGTAGCAGTAGAAGGGAGTTTCTCAAAATGGAGACGTGTGACCAGTGGTGTTCCACAGGGATCCGTGCTGGGACCACTGTTGTTTGTGATATACATTAATGATTTGGAGGAAAGTATAGGTGGACTGATTAGCAAATTTGCAGACGACACTAAGATTGGTGGAGTAGCAGATAGTGAAGGGGACTGTCAGAGAATACAGCAGAATATAGATAGATTGGAGAGTTGGGCAGAGAAATGGCAGATGGAGTTCAATCAGGGCAAATGCGAGGTGATGCATTTTGGAAGATCCAATTCAAGAGTGAACTATACAGTAAATGGAAAAGTCCTGGGGAAAATTGATGTCCAGAGAGATTTGGGTGTTCAGGTCCATTGTTCCCTGAAGGTGGCAACGCAGGTAAATAGAGTGGTCAAGAAGGCATACGGCATGCTTTCCTTCATCGGACGGGGCATTGAGTACAAGAGTTGGCAGGTCATGTTACAGTTGTATAGGACTTTGGTTCGGCCACATTTGGAATACTGCGTACAGTTCTGGTCGCCACATTATCAAAAGGATGTGGATGCTTTGGAGAGGGTGCAGAGGAGGTTCACAAGGATGTTGCCTGGTATGGAGGGCGCTAGCTATGAAGAGAGGTTGAGCAGATTAGGATTATTTTCATTAGAAAGACGGAGGTTGAGGGGGGACCTGATTGAGGTGTACAAAATCATGAGAGGTATAGACAGGGTGGATAGCAAGAGGCTTTTTCCCAGAGTGGGGGTTTCAATTACTAGAGGACACGAGTTCAAAGTGAAAGGGGAAAAGTTTAGGGGGGATATGCGTGGAAAGTTCTTTACGCAGAGGATGGTGGGCACCTGGAACGCATTGCCAGCGGAGGTGGTAGATGCGGGCACGATGGATTCTTTTAAGATGTATCTAGACAGATACATGAATGGGCAGGAAGAAAAGAGATACAGAACCTTAGAAAATAGGCGACATGTTTAGAGAGAGGATCTGGATCGGCGCAGGCTTGGAGGGCCGAAGGGCCTGTTCCTGTGCTGTAATTATCTTTGTTCTTTGAATGTCTAGATTGATTAGGCTATGCATTCGAATGCTATTGGCTGTTTTGTTTTCGTGAACCTGCTTGCCTAAGTCTTGTGTATTAGTTGCACCATCCTGTAACCCTGTGATTAAATATATATGGGTTAGTTTCTGCATTTGAAATTGAGATTTGCATTAATGTTTATGGTTTGATATCTGGTTGTCTGATGTAGTCTACTTATGCATAGTTCTGTGCAGGGCTTTGTATACCCTGTGCTGCTGAATGATGCTTGATGAGTGTTGTCATTGCTGAATGGTGCAGAGACTTAAGACTAGAGTACTTCTGTTTTCAAAATTAAAGTGGTGGGCTCACTGATATGCAGACTGAAGTGTAACCTACTAAATTGAGAAATCCATTCCTGACCAGTTACGATTACCTGCACAGTGCTGTATGTTTTTTTTCCCCAGATTTTTTTGATCAAAGTTCATAGTTTTTGTGGAATTAAAAATGGTGAGCTTGAGAGGTTATGTGTGTTGTCACGATTCGGTGAGGAGGAGTTGCAAGGCTCCCCTCTTGTTCTCTGTTTGACCGCAACAGGTCTATTTCTTTTTAAACCATGGGTGTGCTTACCACTTCAGTTTGTATTTAACCTTTTATCTTTGTTGTGATCATAAAATAACCAATCAGACAGGTTTTACTGAGTGTAAACAAGAGATGAGTTTATTGTCCTTAATCAAAAACCTGATCTAAATAAAATAATAAACTGTGCTACACTTTCACTCACACACACGAGAATCTCTCTCACACACAAATAGATTGCAGAGTGATGAGGAATAGTTTGGGTTGGATTAGAGTCCAGAACAAATAAAAATATACAGTCTGTGTGGTCTGGTAATTCAGTTGTCTTCTGGCTGAGGTTGTGATCCTGAAGTCCGTGATTGTAAGATGCTCTTGGAGACAGTGGAGCAGGTGGTCTTTCTGGGGGTCTTTGTTTTGGATCTTTTCCGGCTCGCAGGCAAGCTTGGAATGCCTCCTTTGAGAGAGAGAGAGGGAGGTACACCCCCTATGACAATGTCTTAGGAGCTTGTCCCTTGGTCGCAAAAAATGGTTAGTTTTTCACAAATGGGGAGGCGGTCATATCCAGTGTCCTCATTTGCAATTTAATTAGATTCAAGTCTCAGAATTCACAATCTCTCAGGTCTCATTATTTCAATGTTTACCCCTTGGAGGTATGTCTTTACTAGTGAACGCTCCAAGATGGCTTTGAATGTCCCCCAACAAGGGTGATACCGGATATCTATTCAGTTATCCAAGCCATTGTACTGGATGGGAGCCTTGTTAGACATGTGTCTCCAATTCAATGTTTTGGAATGTGAGGTATTTCAGTGCAAATTATGGTGGCCATCTTGGCTGCCAGCTTTTTAAAAGTTAAATGTAGGATCCCAGATTTCCTTTTTAAAAGTTTACTGTAGGTTTCCAACTGATTAAATTAAAAATCCTCATTTGGCATAGCATGTTTTCTTGACAGTGTACTTAACAAAAGAAAATTAAAACTAGACAAAGAGTTAGTATTTAAATATTTTTCCTTGACAACAGGGTTAGAGTAACCTGGGACTGGATTGCATTGGTACCAATATAGATATTTCAGTATAAATGTGCCACCCACTTAGTTGCCCTGTTTAATTTCCAACACCTTGACTTCCCTGCCCAAACAAGTCAGAAAGCATTTGCATGCTGCATTTTTTTTTAAAGAAGTAAATACAACTAAAGAGATGGCGCCCTTGAAATGATTCAGCTGTAATCCGTTCATTAATACTTTCATGTTATCACAGCAATGTAATATTTGAAGACTAAATTCATAAAATAAGGATTGAAGAGAGGTAACACGAGGTAAAAATCCAGGTCGGAACATTTTGCTGCTGGTTGTGATCTGGTTTCAAGAAACTAAAGGTTCACCAGTATATTCCACAATAAATTAAATCCCAGAAAAGTTGTGCTAAGCTTAATTCGTTTGAGAAAGAAAAAATGTGATCAAAATTTCATAAGTGGCCCTTGCAGTACAGTGATGCATCTTGAGCAACTAAGATTTGACATCCTAAAAGATCAGGATCTTGCCAAGCTCTTGAAAAAAGGCCAATTAAAATATCATTCCTCTTCAAAGAGTGGCTATAATTAATTTCACCTCTGAGATTTATGTGTCCACACCTATCTCCTGACTTGATAAATACCTTTATTTGGTGCTAGCTAAATAAAATAGTCAGAGAAATTAACTCTTGAATCTGCAGTTGCATAAATTGCATCACATTTTTATGCCCCAAACTATAAAACAGAGCTTCATGTCCTGGATCTGGTCCTTTGATACTTATTTCTACCTTATTAACTAAAGAAGTTAAGGAAAGCATCAGCCTTAAGGAAAAAGCATATAATTGCACATTGATGAGC
Organism: Heterodontus francisci; assembly: GCF_036365525.1. Taxonomy (NCBI): domain Eukaryota; kingdom Metazoa; phylum Chordata; class Chondrichthyes; order Heterodontiformes; family Heterodontidae; genus Heterodontus; species Heterodontus francisci. The sequence goes on along the minus strand of NC_090373.1, from coordinate 150,675,087 downwards.
AGCAGGTCAGATGATTGGTCAGGATATAAAGAACGGCAGAGAATGACTAAAAGGTTAATCAGGAAAAAGAAATGAGAGGAAGCTAGCTGGAAACGTAAAAACGGATTGCAAAAGTTTCTACAGGTATTTAAAAAGGAAAAGATTAAGTAAAGTGAGTGTTGGTCCTCTAGAAAGTTAGAATGGGGAGCTAATAGATAATAAGGAAATGGCAGACGAAATGAACAAATATTTTGCTTTTGTCTTCACTATAGAGGATACAAAAAACATTCCGGTAATAGCTATAAATCAGGAGGTGGAAGGAAGAGAGGAACTTGGCGAAATTACAATCACCAGGGACGTGGTACTGAGCAAACTGATGGAGCTGCGGGCTGTCAAGTCCCTGGGTCCTGGTGGGTTTCATCCTAGGGGCTTGAAAGAGGTGGCTAATGAGGTAGTACATGCGTTGGTGTTAATTCTTCAAAATTTGCTAGATGGGAGTGTGGATTTCGAGATACAAACAGATTAGCCATGATCTTATTGAATGGCAGAGCAGGCTAGAGGGGCCGAATGGTCGTCTTCTCATAATTCGAACATACATATTTTCGTACCTCACCTGTATATGCCCCTACCTCATCTGTTTCAGTGCCAAAACACCCAGTCATGTGATTTTTTTTCAGCACCTCTTGCTAGCCTTCCCTATACAAATTCATTCAGGGCGGCACAGTGGCGCAGTGGTTAGCACCGCAGCCTCACAGCTCCAGCAACCCGGGTTCAATTCTGGGTACTGCCTGTGTGGAGTTTGCAAGTTCTCCCTGTGTCTGCGTGGGTTTCCTCCGGGTGCTCCGGTTTCCTCCCACATGCCAAAGACTTGCAGGTCGATAGGTAAATTGGCCATTAGCAATTGCCCCTAGTATAGGTAGGTGGTAGGGAAATATAGGGACAGGTGGGGATGTGGTAGGAATATGGAATTAGTGTAGGATTAGTATAAATGGGTGGTTGATGGTCGGCACAGACTCGGTGGGCCGAAGGGCCTGTTTCAGTGCTGTATCTCTAAAACTAAAACTAAAAAAAAACTAAAACTCGCCATCCCATGTCCTAACCTGCAAAATGTCCTGTGCACCAATCAGATCTGTTCTCTCTGACCTCTGTTAGCTCCCTGTCCCCAACTTTAAAATTTCATCGTTAAATCCCTCCATGGCTCTGATTAACTCTTCCCCTAACTGTGGTTTATTGAGCATCTGCCATTTCCTTTCTTACCATGCAGGCTGTACCTTGTGCTCCAGAGAACGAAAGAGTAATATTTTCACAGGTATCTGCTGACTTTCTAGCCTATTAGGCATAGATAAGGCATGGTAAGTGTCCAGTTCTTCCTGAAAAAGGAGTTGAAGTAGATTGGGCTTTAGTCTCAAGAGACATTTCAGTCATGCATGGTTACCTACCTGGCAGACTTTACACAAACTTTAGTTGGTTTGCATAAGTTGATTAGGCCTTTATTAAGAATTGGCTCAAGGTTAATATTACCTTAGCCAGACTGCAAAAGGACTCTGAACTATCGTCCATAAATTTCATTTATATGGGTGTTAGGATATCACAGTTTTGCTTAAGTAGGATTTGCCAGATCATATGAGATTTATGGACCAGACCTCCTTAGACGTTGGGGAGAGTTTAGGCATTGTGCAATTTGAGCAAGGAGGTGCAGCTATTTGTTCAGATGAGCAATTGGAAGGGTTGTGTCTGCCTAGGAAAGCTTTAAACAGGTTAAATTGTGAATCCCAGGATTCTTAAGCTGAACTTGGATTTGAAGATCTGCAATGTCTTGAGTGATAGACACTCCAGCAGATCATACAGGCAGCATAGCCACCTGGCCTCAGTGAGCTTGATTGACAGGAATTCCCATGTTGAGATTAGGGGAGACTATCGGAAAATTGTTACGATTTGTATTGACTGAGTACAGTATCAGCACAGGTTGATATTTGACTTGATGTTGGGCCGCAATATATTTACCATTGTCTATCAGTGGTGTTATCTTTGTTTTGACCTGCATGACTGATTAATCAGGGTGAACTTGTCATTGGCAGTGCAACAAATATTCTAGGACAGGTGGGTGCTGCTCTAGTGTATCTGAAATGTGATCAACTAAGAAAGCAAGGTATCTTTCTCGATAGCAAGCTTCTATCTGCTATTCTTAAGTGCCTGGTTTCTGAAAATGAAAGGAATGATTTCTCTCCTGTTAGACAAGTTCAGTACCATATAGGAAGAAATGCTGCCCAGGCACAACACTGTAGGTGGCTGCTGCATGTTGCCGAATGCAAAGCTGTTCATGTAGAATCTTGAGCACTTCTTGCATAGTGGTCTCTGCATGTTCCTTCCTCATTGTCCTCTCCTAGTCCAGGTAGATCAGAGCATGTGCTTCAATATCTTGTGCTTCAAGTTGGCCAAAAAATACAAATCAGAAATCTCACCTCCAATCCTTCTATGACATGGATATACTATTGTATGAAGAAATGATGGACTTAAGACTCGAGATCTGCACCTGGAGTATTGTGTACAGTTTTGGTTCCCGTATTTAAGAAAGGCATTGGAGGCAGTTCAAAAGAGATTCACTAGGCTGATTCCTGGGATGAAGGGGTTGACTTATCAAGAACGGCTAAACAGGTTAGGCCTTTATTCATTGGAGTTTAGAAGAATGAGGGGTGATCTTATTGAAACGTATAAGAGTCTGAGGGGGCTTGACAGGGTAGATATTGAGAAGATGTTTTCACGAGTGGGGGAATCTCGAACTAGAGGACATAGTTATAGAATAAGGTGACACTCATATAAAACTGAGATGCGAAGGAATTTCTTCTCTGAGGGTAGTGAAATGTTTGGAATTCTCTACCCCAGAGAGTTATGGAGGCTAGATCACTCAAAGTATTCAAAGAGGCGGTAGTTAGATTTTTGAAATATTGGGGAGTTGAGGACTGTGAGGAGCTGCCACTAAAGAGTTGAGGTCTGGGACAGGTCAGCCATGATCTTATTGAATGGCAGGGTAGGCTTGAGGGGCCGAATGGCCTACTCCTATTTCTTATTTCGGGTTCGATTCCGGGGTACTGCCTGTGTGGAGTTTGCAAGTTCTCCCTGTGTCTGCGTGGGTTTTCTCCGGGTGCTCCGGTTTCCTCCCACAAGCCAAAAGACTTGCAGGTTGATAGGTAAATTGGCCATTATAAATTGTCACTAGTATAGGTAGGTGGTAGGGAAATATAGGGACAGGTGGGGATGTTTGGTAGGAATATGGGATTAATGTAGGATTAGTATAAATGGGTGGTTGATGTTCGGCACAGACTCGGTGGGCCGAAGGGCCTGTTTCAGTGCTGTATCTCTAATCTAAATTTATGTTCTTATGAGTTATTTATCAAATTTGTAGATTCAAGTTCAGCCTCCAGATACAAAATTCTCTGCCAGTTTACCCTGTTCACAATCTGGAGTGGCTTAGATTTGTCACCCTGCTTTTTTGTGCTAATCTAGAGAGGTTAAGGAGATTCAGTATTGAGAAATGTAGGGAAACAAATTTTATGCTAAAAATAGCAAATGAGGTTTTAAAGTGTATATTAGGTTGTTAGGGGGGTAAATATTAATATAGTTGACTGCACATTGGAGTCTTGTATTGAAGAGCAGAAGTTTCAAATGTAAATTAAATGGATTTAGAAATAGATCAATACAAAATGAGTTCAGTGATGCGAGACACTAAAGCATCAGTGACACCATATGTGAAATCTTGTATCAGCTGAATTCATTGTAGAATCTTAGAAAGACTAGAAGCGTAAGCAAATTGATTCTAGATTATAGATCACAGAGAGAGTCTGAAGATCAGAGACCTTTTTTATATAAAGGGACTCGCATAGTATTTCCTCACAGAAATTGATTATATTTCTAGGACAAGGGACCTAGGATAAGAACTGAAGAGGCCATGTGCAGGGTTTAATTTGAGGAATAGCTTCATGCTTAATCAGGCAAAATTACCACACAATTTGTTACTAATGTTGATGGATGAATTTTGGCAAAGACACTGGAAGAGCTATCTACTGTTCTTCAAGTAGTACCATGGGACCTTTCATCTTCACCTGAGAAGGCACATGGGACTTCAAATTAACATTTCATCAAAAGTGTAACATTCTATCAGCAATGTACTGAAATGGAACCCTAGATTACATGCTCAAGTATCTGGAGTTGAGCTTGAACTCAAGACCTGACTCATGGAGAGTGCTATCACTGAGCCAACCCTGATATTTTAATACCTAGTCGGTTGTACTGTTCAAAATATTATTAGGTTCTTGACTGAGCAGGAACTAGAGAAAAGGCTTGGGGCAGGGAAAGAACTGTCTTTAATTCTGAAGCAGGACTTAGCTACTGAGCAAACTGGAATGGCGTTTTTCCTTTGCAACAGCATATTATTACAATAAAGTTAATGCTATTAAAAGCCATTTGTATCTTATCACCTATTAAAGTATATAGTGGAAAATGTGTACAAATATACACAAGATAATTGGTTTGTGAATTTGTTGTGCTTTAGGATTTTATTTTGGATAATAAAAATGCAGTTATTAATTCTATGACTAAGTTGACAGTAATAGATTGTAAGCATTATTCACCTGAGCATCCACCTTCAGAAGTAACCCCTGATTATCTTTGGTTTGCTTTCAGTGATTTGTCCACACACTATCATTTGAATAACAATGACTCTTAAGTTAATAAGCCAATTTTAATTTTGGGTTCACAAATAAAATATAATTTGCAAAAGAACATTTTTTTGCCACTTTCAGGGAGCAGTGTCATGAAATGTAATGTATTTTTCCCTAACATCCTTATGAATCGTTTGGTCTAGGATTAGCATACCCTTAAACACAAATTTTCTTTGTTTTGACATTGGAAGTGAATCTGTCCAGCTGTCATTTAGTAAAGATGGACTGTTGATTGTCTAGTTTAACTTTAAATTTTAGAAATTCTTTTGGCTCATTTTCAGTATGTTAACATGAAGCTGTCATTTTAGTTTTGATTTGATACTGTAAGTGTACTTCTGACATTGTGTTAGCACCCTTGTGCCTAATTGGTAGTTTTGTGCCCTTACACACTATTTTTGCTCGTGGGCAGTATTTTGGTGAGGGAAAATTTACTGACTTAAAAAATTTACATGTAACAGATTTGAACAGGAAAAGTTGATATGTTGCTTCTAATTAGTATCAACCTTCTTTCAATGTCTGACAATTTTTGTTTTGAGGCTACTACAGTCAGGTTATAATTTGAAAGTGGTAATTATGTTTGAACTGGAAATGTACTACAACATAAAATCTACTCTCGTTCTACTTTATCAAAAGGCAAATTTGATTTGTGGTATTTCTGAAACAGAATTTATGAAAATGGTTTGTTGTAGAAAGTGTATTCAATGTGCCCTCTATGCTGAACTGTGCATAATGAAAATTAATTCGAACATTGCAAACTAGGCTGAACCACATTTTGGGTCATTAACAATTTTGAGAGCTTTGATGTTGAGTTGCTGCAGCTATTTTATAATGCATAATAGTTTTTGGCAAAAGCAAGTACAGATTGGAGCTTTAGGTATTGCGAAGTGGATTAAGCCTGACATGCTTTCTTTTGTTTGTAATGTTTATAGAAATGAGTAATAGAATCTTCAGCTCTACTAAAGGATGAAGGGATCACTTCCAAACAGTCTGCTACCAAAGATTGGCTTTTCTTTTTGTCTTTGTTTGATCATGTCATAAACATTAGTTCTTTCAAATATCCTAAGGCTCTTCATCCTGGAAAATTGTTATTCATTATCTTGGTTGACCCCACCTTGTAATGTTCCACCAATTTTGAGGATGTTGAAAGTACTGCCCTTGGCTTTGCAAGGGTTAATGGATTGTGGGTTGTGTTTTTTTTTGCTTCTAATATGTTCTATTTTATATTGGTAGGTGTAGCCAACACCAGCATAAAGTGAGCATTAAAGCCAGTGCATGTTCAATGCAAAAAATTCTATAGCGACCATTAAAGTTAATATGGCATTGGGTCAGTGCAGAAAAGAAAATAACATTTTTAATGCTCATAATTTGATCAATAAAATGCATAGATGTTTTCACTCCATGCTTTATAAATGTGAAGGTTAGTTGCCCTGCAACAGGAAAAAAACTCATTTCAGAAATACACACCACATTGATCAAGACTTTCATAAATAGTAATTTATAGTTAACACCGATTCTCATTTGGACTTTGGCTATAAGTAGTCATGATCCTTTGTAAATTTTGTTTTGAATGTATTTTTCCTGGATTAGAAATGTGACATTGAATACTTTATTCAAATCCTTGCATTGAAAACCTTGGAAGTGTACAGGCGGGATTAGAGCTGGCTTGCTGTTTATGCTTTAGATCTGGTTCTTGGATTCAAGAGAGAAATCACAACGGTGAAGCTTACATTTAATTATGCTGTTGACCAAGTTGGCATTCGAAATTGTATTCATGATTTAAAGTTACTGCATTTAGCTGTAATATTGCCTTATTTAATTTTGCAAATCCTTTCACCCAAAATGGCAATTATATAGCTTTCAATATTACATATTTAAAAAATCATTTTTTTAAACTTGTGTTCATATTGTAGTTACATAGCCAGATTTTTGATGTATCAAAGTTGCATCTATGAAAAATTTATTCTACACTGTATCATGTCATTTTACAATGGCATGTCTTCCCCATTACACTGTATTTAGGGATCTCCAATGTGTTAAGATCAATCAGTGACTAATGGCTACTGCAAGGTTGATATTTTTGCAAACAAATCTTGAGCTAATAAGTCATCAAACATTGTAAATCCTGATGTTGCATTTACGAATATTTATTGAAGTTGTAGGAAGTTTGTCATATTTTAGTTGATTTGTAGCCACTACTATACTGTTTTACTACATGTATGCATAGCAGCTGAAATTTCAATGGTTTAAGTAAAAATCTGAATTTTCTTCACAGTTGGCATCGAGCATGAACAGGATACTGTTGAAAGTGCCGCTGTTTTTCTCTTCAAAACTTTTCACGATAAGGACCACGTTGGACATGAAGAAACAATAGCTGTTAAGCAAATATTTGGGCCATTCCCTTCTTCAGCTGCTACTGCTGCCTGCAATGCAGTGTATAGAATTGCCTCGCATTTTAGTGAAGAAGAACTACAGAAATTAATTGGTGCAAATGAGTCTGCAAACCAAAATTCTCAAGTACACTTTGGCAAAAACATTAATTTCTCATTTGATTCATTTGCTTTGGAATCTTCAGAGGAATTGCCGTTGAACTGGGAGTTAAACAACCAAAAGGATTTCAGTCTAGATTATAATAAGTATTTAAGCAATCATCAAGGAGGTTTAAAAAATGGATCAATTGACAGTCCAGATCTAAAATCTTCAAACAAAGTGGATGGCTCATTTTTAAGGCAAGAAGTTGATAGCTATGTTATTGAAACCTTACAAGAGCCATCAGATAGACCAATGACAGATGACTTGTGTGAAACATTGTTTGAGATGCTGGCATCTACTAAAAGTGACGACGAACTTCAAAATGAGGTAAGGCAGCCTGGGGGTTGCTAGGGAGTAAGCTATATAGCTGTTTTTCCCACCTATAGCACCGTAACTTGAATAATTGAAAGAAGATTTTTGATGACTTAACAGAGAAGGTAAATGAGGGTAATGCGGTTGATGTGTACATAGACTTCCTAAAGGCATTTGATAAAGTGCCACATAACTGGCTTGTTAGCAAGCCAAAGCCCATGGAATAAAGGGGAAAGTGGCAGCGTGGATATGAAGTTGAGTGACAGGAAACAGAGCGAATGGTTATTCTTCAGACTGGAGGAAGGTATACAGTGCGGTTCCCCAGGGGCCGGTATTAGGACAGCTGCTTTTCTTGATCTATATTAATGACCTAGACTTGGGTGTAAAGGGCACAATTTCAAAATTTGAAGATGACAGAAATCTTGGAAGTATTGTGAACCGTGAAGAGACTTAGACAAAGTGAAATGGGCAGGCACGTGGCAGATGAAATTTAATGCAGAAAAGTGTGAAGTGATAAATTTTGGTAGGAAGAACGAGAAGAGGAAATATAAAATAAAGGATACAATTTTAAAAGGGGTGCAGGAGCAGAGGGACCGAGGCATGTATGTGCAAAAATTGTTGAAGGTGGCAGGGCAGGTTGAGAAAGTGATTAATAAGGCATTTGGGATCCCAGGCTTTGTAAATAAGGGCATAGATTACAAAAGCAAGGAAGTTATGGTGAACCTTTATAAAACACTAGTTTGTTCTCAACTGTAGTATTGTGTCCAATTCCAGGCACCACACTTTAGGGAGGATGTGAAGGCATTAGAAAGAATGTAGAAAAGATTTACAAGAATTTTTCGAGAGGTGAGGGACTTGGGTTCCATAGATAGATTGGAGAAGCTGGGGCTATTCTCCTTAAAGAAGAGAAGGTTGAGAGGAAATTTGATAAAGGTATTAAAAATCTGAGGGGCTAGACAGAGTAGATAGGGAATAACTATTCACACTGGTGAATAGGTCCTGAACCAAAGGACACTGATTTAAGGTGAATGGGAAAAGAACCAAAGTTGACATGAAAAACGTGTTAATGCAGCAAGTGGTTAGAATCTAGAATGCACTGCCTGAGAGTGTGGTGGAGGCAGATTCAATCATGGCTTTCAAAAGGATAATTATCTGAAGAGAAAAAATTTCAGGACTATCGGGAAAGGCAGGGAAGTTGGACTAGCCCAGTTGCTCTTGCAGTGAGCCAGCATAGACATGTAGGGCAGAATGGGCTCCATATGTGCTGTAACCATTCTATGATTGTGTTTCAAGTTTCTAAAAGGATCATGTTTTCCAGTTTTAAAAAAAATTCTGGAAGATGTTTTGATCAATGTTTATGTCTGAAAACAATTTAGTGATATATGAAATATGTTTCAGTAGTAGTCGTAGAAAAGAACTGTAGTTAAACCTATTTGTTATGCAGTGATGAAAATAAGAGTTTTATTTTTAAAAAAATACTGCCGAGAGCATTGGCTTAGCACACTGCATTTTCATACCTGGGTTTCAATCTTGTCCAGATGAATGGGATGCAAATGCTTGGCTTTCCTTTACTTTTCCTCTCCTTCACACATATGTATGCATTCTCTTGCACAGGCCCTCTTTTTCTCCATATGGACAGCATGTGGGAGCTGGTGGACACCAGTGTGACTCACTGCAGTTACTTCTGTAGTAAGTTTCTGCAGCTCAAGGAACTTCGGCTCAGATTTGATGAGCTGGAGTCCAAGATTTGGACACTGCGATGCACCAGGGAGGGGGAAGTTACCTGGACACTTTGTTCCAGGGGGCAATCACACCCTTTAGGCTAGGTACTTCAGCTTTGGTCTGTTCTCATGGACGGGTGGCTGTGACAATGAGTGAGGCAGGTATGGGAATCCAGAAGGTAGCAATGGAGGACCCTGTCCTTGCATTTCAGCAGGTTCGAGGTTCTTGCAGTTTGTGTGGACAAGAGCAGGGGCTGCAGGAAGGATGAGCAAACTGACCACAGTACTGTAGTGCAGGGGGCCATTCAAGTGGGGGAGTAAAAAGGAATGTAGTAGTAGTAATAGTAGGGGACAGTATAGTTAGGGGGATAGATATTGTTCTCTGCAGCCGTGAGCGTGATGCCTGGCCGTGCCTTGGTTAAGGACATCTCCTCGGGGGTGGAGAGGAACTTGGAGTAGGAGGGGAAGGACAGTTGTTGTGGTCCATGTGGGTCCAATGACATAGGTAGGACTAAGAAAGAGGTTATGCTGAAGGAATGTGAGCATTTGGGGCTAAATTAAAAAAGCAGAACCACGAAGGTACTAATCTCTGGATTACTAGCTGAACCATGAGCAACTTGGCATAGGGTAAATAAGATCACAAAGTTGAATGTGTGGCTCCAAGATTGGTGTGGCGAAATGGGTTTTGATTCATGGGGCACTGGCACCAGTACTGGGGAAAGAGGGAGTTGTACCTTTGGGACAGCCTTCACCTGAACTGTGCTAGGACCAGTGTCTTGGTGAATCATATAACCAGGGTGGTAGAGAGAGCTTTAAACTAAGTAGTGGTGGGGAGGGTTCAGATAAGGGGAAATTTAGAAAGTTAATGGGAAAGGATAAGGCAATTTAGCAGGGTAGCGATACGGGTAATGATAACCGGACTGTGACAGGAAGGGACAGAGCATACAAGCATAAGAGTGCACCAGCAAATAAGGTCAGAGTAGGGAAAAATGGTAAAAAGACAGAATTAAAGGCTCTTGATCTGAATGCACACAGCATTTGTAACAAGATGGATGAATTGATAACACAAATGGAAATAAATAGGAATGATACGATAGCCGTTACAGAGATGTGGTTCATGTGGTTTCATAACTCTTAACAAAGATATATTCCACTGAGAAAGAAAAACTTGGAGAAGGATGCACATTTGTGTCTAAGGATGTTAAGGATGGTATCAAATTGAGAGAAAAGGTGTACAATGCTGCAAAGATGAGTGGTAGGTCAGAAGATTGAGAAAATTTTAGAAAGCAGCAAAGGATGGTTTAAAAAAAGAGAAACTAGAGTATGAGAGTAAACTAGCAAGAAATATAAAAACAGACAGTAAAAGCTTCTACAAATATATAAAAAGGAAGTAAGTAGCCAAAGTAGGTTTTGGTCCCTTAGAGGATGAGCCAGGGGAATTAAAAATGGGAATCAAAAATGGCAGAGACTTTGAACAAGTATTCTGTATCTGTCCTTACAGTAGAAGACACAAAAAGCATCCCATGAATAGCAAAAAATCAAGAGGCAATAGGGGGGAAGAACTTAAAACAATCACTATCACTAGAGAAAAATCACTAGGAAATCTAATGGGACCAAAGGCTGACAAGTCCCCTGGACCTGCTGGCCTGCATCCTGGGGTCTTAAAAGAAGTGGCTTCAGTGATAGAAGATGCATTGGTTGTAATCTTCCAAAATCCCCTAGATTCTGGAAAGGTCCCAGTAGGGATATACTTACATTGGAAGCAGTTCAGAGAAGGTTCATGAGGCTGGTTCCTGGGATGAAGGAGTTGTCTTATGAGGAAAGGTTGAGCAGGTTGGGCCTATACTCCTTGCAGTTGAGAAGAATGAGAAGTGATCTTATTGCAACATATAAAATTCTGAGGGGGCTTGACAGGGTAGATGCTGAGAGGATGTTTCCCCTCGTGGGGAAATCTAGAACTGGGGCACAGTTTAAAAATAAGGTTCTCCCTCTTAAGACGTTGATGAGGATGAATTTATTCTCTGAGGATTGTTAATCTTTGGAATTCTCTTCCGCAGAGAGCAGTAGAGGCCGGGTCATTGAATATATTCAAGGCTGGGTTGGACAGATTTTTGATCTACAAGGGAAGCGAGGGTTATGGGGTGGGGGAGTGGTGCAGGCAGGAAAGTGGAGTTAAGGCCACAATCAGATCAGCCATGATTTTGTTGAATGGTGGAGCAGGCTTGAGGGGCTGAATGGCCTAGTCCTGCTCCTGTTTTTTTTATGTTGTGTTCTCTCTCTATCTCTTGTACTGCTTTTTTCTCTCTTTGTGTTTCTGTTTCTTTTTCTCTCTCTTTGTCTTTGTCTTATTCTTTATGTTGCGATAGTTAGAAGCAGTGTTAAAAGATGGGTGTCAATATGCTTTCAAAGGTAGGAAGCCAGAGGGATTTGGGAAGGAATCTTAGTAGTTCCAGGGTGGTTGAAGCTCCATTGGCAGTCATTGAGGTGAAAGGGGTGTGGTAAAGGCACAAAAGCCCAATAGCCAATTGATGCTGCTATCATTAAAATGGCCACAAAGCTGTCAAGTTGTCATAAGCACCCAGCTGGTTCACTAATGTCCTTAAGGGAAGAAATCCTGTCATCCTTGCTTGGTCTGGCCCACATGACTGCAGATCCACACTAATGTGATTAACTCTTAACTGCTGTCTGAAGTGGCCTAATAAGGCACTCATTTGTATCACATCACAAACAAAGAATAACAACCTGCATGGTTCAGAAAGACACTCTGCCACCTTGTCTGGGCAACTTGGGATGTGTAGTAAATGATGGCGTTGCTAATGGCACCCAAATCCAGATCATGAATTCAAAAAAATACAGACATTGATACAACTGTGATATTTACGTGTTACCTGCAGTTGGTAAGAATTTTTTTTACAGCTTTCTTTCCAAGTCATTTCAGTAGCACTATTTACCTCTTTCCCAGTCCAACAATTTAGCAAGCCCAGTTACAACAGTGCAACCTCAGTTACTATGAAAAAAAAGAACTGAAAAGAGAGTGTGTATGCATGCATGTATGTGATAGTGTTTGTGTTTCTTCTTTTTCTTTTGGGCCTCCTTATCTCGAGAGACAATGGATACGCGCCTGGAGGTGGTCAGTGGTTTGTGAAGCAGCGCCTGGAGTGGCTATAAAGGCCAATTCTGGAGTGACGGGCTCTTCCACAGGTGCTGCAGAGAAATTTGTTTGTTGGGGCTGTTGCACAGTTGGCTCTCCCCTTGCGCCTCTGTCTTTTTTTCCTGCCAACTACTAAGTCTCTTCGACTCGCCACAATTTAGCCCTGTCTTTATGGCTGCCCGCCAGCTCTGGCGAATGCTGGCAACTGACTCCCACGACTTGTGATCAATGTCACACGATTTCATGTCACGTTTGCAGACGTCTTTATAACGGAGACATGGACGGCCGGTGGGTCTGATACCAGTGGCGAGCTCGCTGTACAATGTGTCTTTGGGGATCCTGCCATCTTCCATGCGGCGTAAATGTTACAAAATATATACATACAAAACAAACGTTGCGAGACAATTTCGAATTCTGCTCTATGAAACTGGTCAGGCTTCAGTCTCTTGGCCTGTTGTTTGAAGCCAGGGGTGATGCTGAATTGTTCTTGAACAATACTAAATCTAGTGTTACAGATTTTAATATTCTTTTAGAACTTGTCATACTGAGGGGGCTTTAATCGTATTTTCTGTTCTTTTTCCAATAAATGGTGTTTGATGGACAGTGGACTTCCATTATTTGAATTAAGTGCTTTGGGATTGAAGATTATATGCATCGGTATAGACTGATGATTAAATGCTCCTATGAGATACAATTTGCCATCTACATGCTGCCCCTCAGTAACATCAGCCGAAAGCACCGTGTTAGTTTATCTGCCATCCGTACTGGATGAGCAGAAATTTCCTTCAATTAAATATTGGGAAGACTGAAGCCATTGTTTTCAGTCCCTGCTCCAAACTCCCTTCCCTAGCTACTGACTCTATCCCTCTCCCTGGCATCAGTCTGAGATTAAGAATGTAAGAAATAGGAGCAGCAGTAGCCATTCAGCCCTTCGAGCCTGCTCCGCCATTCCCTGAGATTATGGCTGATCATCGTCACTATTTTCCTGCACTATCCACGCATCCTTGATGTTTTTAGTATGTAGAAATCTATCGATCGCAGTCTTGAACATACTCAATGACTGAGCCTCCACAGCCCTCTGGGGCTGAGAATTCCAAAGATTCACCACCCTCTGAGTGAAGAAATTCCTCCTCATCTCAGTCCTAAATGGCTGGCCCCTTATTCTGAGACTGTCCCCTGGTTCTGGACTCCCAAGCCAGGGGAAACATCCTTCCTGCATCTACCCTGTTGAGCCCTGTAAAAATTTTGTATGTTTGATTAGATCACCTCTCATTCTTCTGAACTCCAGAGAATAAAGGTACAGTCTATTTAATCTTGCCTCATAGGATAATGCCTCCATCCCAGGAATTAATTTGGAGAACATTCGTTGCACTCCCTCTATGACAAGTATATCTTTCCTTAGATGAGACCAAAACTGCATACACCGTTCCAGGTGTGGTCTCATCAAGGCTCTATATAAAGACATCTTTACTCGTATACTGAAATTCTCTTGTAATAAAGGCCAACATATCATTTTCCTTAATTGCTTGCTGTACCTGCATGTTAGCTTTCAGTGACTCATGAACAAGGACACTCAAGTCCCTTTGAAGTTCAGTAATTCCAAGCCTCTCTCCATTTAAGAAATACCCTTTGTGTTTTTCCTACCAAAGTGAATAATCTCTCATTTCTCCACATTGTATTTCATCTGCCAAATTTTTGCCCACTCGCTTAGCCTCTCCAAATCCCTTTGAAGTGTCTTTGAATCCTCCTCACAACTCACACTTCCACCTAGTTTCATGTCATCCACAAACTTTAAAATATTAAATTGAATCCCCACACCCAAATTATTGATATAGGTTGTGAATAGCTGGGGCCCAAGCACTATCCTTGTGGTACCCCACTAATCACAACTTGACAACCTGAAAATGACCCATTTATTCCTACTCTCTGTTTTCTGTCTGTTAACCAGTTCTCAGAAAAACATGATTTCCCTTTCATAAATCCATGTTGACTCAGCCCAGTCCTGCCATTATTTTCTAAGTGTCCTGTTATCAAATTCTTTATGATAGATTTTAACATTTTCCCTGAGTGATGTTAGACTATCAGGTCTGTAGTCCCAGTTTTCTCACTCCCTCCTTTAACCCAGTCTGCTCGCAACCTTGGTGTCACATTTGACCCCGAGATGAGCTTCTGACTTCATATTCGTGCCATCGTTAAGACCGCCGATTTCCACCTCCGTGACGTTGCCCGACTTCGCCTCTGTCTCAGCTCATCTGCTGCTGAAAGCCTTATTCATGCCTTCCTTACCTCAAGACTTGACTATTCCAATGCACTCCTCGCTGGTCTCCCACATTCTTCTCTCCAGAAACTTGAGGTCATCCAAACCTTTCTTGCCCGTGTCTTAACTCGCACCAAGTTATGTTTGCTTATCACCCCTGTGCTCACTGACCGACATTAGCTCCAGGTCAAGCAATGTCTTGATTTTGAAATTCTCATCCTTGTTTTCAAATCCCTTGTGACCTCGCCCCTCCCTATCTCTCTAATCCCCTCTAGTCCCACAACCCTCCAAGATATCTGTGCTCCTCTAATTATGGCCTCTGGTGCATCCCTGATTTCAGTTGCTCCATGATTGGTGGCCACGCCTTTAGTTGCCTAGGCCCCAAGCTCTGGAAAACCATCCCTACACCCCTCGCCTCTCCCTTGTTTTCCTCCTTTTAAGATACTCCTTAAAACCTACCTCTTTGACCAAGCTTTTGATCATCTGACCAATATCATCATCTGCGGCTCGGTGTCATACTTTGTTATACAATGTTCCTGCAAAGCAACTTGGGATGTTTTATTGCGTTAAAGGCGCTATATATATATGTATACACATATATAAAAATAAAAGTTGCTGTTATTTCTGTATTCACGTTCATTTTGGCTTTTCTTTTCTCAGACATTTTTCTTTTTACTTATTTGTCAATGTATGGTATGGTCAATAAATGTCTCAACAGTGCTGCAGAGAAACTACATAAGCCATCCTGTGGTCACGCGAACACACTGTTCAAAGTGTTCATTTTACTGAACAATAGACTCTATTTTGTAGCACAGATATTGTTACCTCTTTCTGACAGGAAAGCACTGAACTTTATATTTAAGAGCGTTTGTGTAAATAATTCATTTGATAAGCCTTTTTGTTTTAAAACTCTCCATTTCATTTTAGTTGTTTGAGCTTCTTGGACCTCAAGGATTGGAGCTAATAGAGAAACTTCTGCAGCACAGGTGTACAATTGTCGAAAAAGCTCTCCCCAACACTACAGACCTGAAGCCCAGCTATCTTCAGGGTAAGGAGATTTCGTTTTGGAGAAAAAGTGATTTTGGAGCTGAGCCTGAATTTTAAATCATTACAGAACTGTTGACAATTCATGTATTCCAGTAGGCAGTATTTGTGCGAACTGCACAGCAGAATATATTGTATTTGTACAGAGCCTTTATCATTTTAAAAAAAGTCTCAAAATGTTTCATAGAGACAAAATCAAAAGATGAATGCTGAGTATGTTGAATTTTATGGCAGGTTCTGAAGACTATGGCTTCAGACTTCCCATTGTTGAGCTAGAAGAATTGGTGGGTCATTCAAGATTGACAAATTTAGCATTATTATGGAAAAGGATATAGTTAGAATAGGAGCAAAAGTTCTAAATTGGTGGAAGGCAAATTTTACAAAACTGAGAGGTGATCTGGCAAAAGTGGAAAGCCTAGAGGTGTATAAAAGTGCAGGGGTAAAAAAGGAAATTAGGAATGCAAAGAGAGGACGTGAAAAAATATTGTCAGGTAAAATCAAGGAAAACCCAAAAATGTTTTATCAGTACATTAAGAGGAAGAGGATAACTAAGGAAAGGGTAGTGCCTATCAGAGATATACAAGGGAATTTATGCATGGATGTGGAAGATGTGGGCAGGGTTCTTAATGAATACTTTGTCTCTGTCTTCACAAAGGAGAGGGATGATGCCGACATTGTAGTTAAAGAGGAGGAGTGTGCAGTATTCGATATGATGAGCATAATGTGAGAGGAAGTACGAGGGAGTCTGACATCCTTGAAAGTGCATAAATCACCAGGGCCAGATGGATTGTATCCCAGGTTGTTAAAGGAAGCCAGAGAGGAAATAGCGGGTGTTCTTCAAGTCCTCGCTAGATACAGGCGAGGTACCAGAGGATTGGAGGTCTGCGAGCGTTGTAGCATTATTTAAAAAGGGTGCGAGGGATAGACCAAATAATTATAGGCCGGTCAGTCTGACCTCGGTGGTGGGCAAATTATTAGAATCAATTTTGAGAGATAGGATAAACTGTCACTTAGAAAGGCATGGATTAATCGGGAATAGTCGTGTCTTACTAACTTAATAGAATTTTTTGAGGACGTAACAAGGAGGATTGATGAGGGTAGTGCAGTGGATGTTGTCTGCATTGATTTTAGTAAGGCATTTGACAAGGTCCCACATGGCAGACTGGTCAGAAAAGTAAAAGCCCATGGGATACAGGGGAATGTGGTGAGTTGGATCCAAAATTGGCTCAGTGACAGGAAACAAAGGGTAATGGTCGATAGATATTTTTGCGAATGGAAGGCAGTTTCCAGTGGCATTCCACAGGGCTCAGAGTTGCGTCCCTTACTGTTTTTGGCATATATTAATGATTTGGACTTAAATGTGGGAGGCATGGTAGATGACACAAAAATTGACCATGTAGTTGATAGTGAAGAGGATAGCTGTAGACTCCAGAATGACATCAATGGTTTGGTTGAGTGGGCGGAAAAGTGGCAAATGGAATTCAATCTGGAGAAGTGTGAGGTAATGCAATTGGGAAGGGCCAACACAGCAAGGGAATACACAATAAATGGGAGGATATTGAGAGGGGTAGAAGAAGTGAGAGACCTTGGAGTGCATGTCCACAGGTCTCTGAAAGTGACAGGACAGGTAGATAAAGTGGTGAAGAAGGCATATGGAATGCTTTCCTTTATTGGCCGAGGTATAGAATACAAAAGCAGGGATGTAATGCTGGAACTGTTTATATAAATAAAAAACGCTGGTTAAGCCACAGCTGGAGTATTGCATGCAGTTCTGGTCGCCACATTACAGTAAGGATATAATTGCTCTGGAAAGAGTACCGAGGAGATTTACAAGAATGTTGCCAGGGCTTGAAAATTGCATCTATGAAGAAAGATTGTATAGGCTAGGGTTGTTTTCCTTAGAACAGAGGAGGCTGAGGTGTTGACTTAATTGAGGTGTACAAAATTATGAGGGGGCTAAATAGAATAGACAGGAAGATCCTGTTTCCCCTAGTGGAGAGGTCAATTACCAGGGGGCACAGATTTCAGGTGATTGGTAGAAGGATTAGAGGGGAGTTGAAGAAAAACTTTTTCACCCAGAGGGTGGGGGGTGTCTGGAATTCACTGCCAAGGAACGGTGGTGGAGGCAGAAACCCTCAACTCATTTAAAAGATACCTGGACTTGCACCTGAAGTGCTGTAATCTGCAAGGCTACAGACCAGGTGCTAGAAGGTGGGATTAGATTGGGCGGCTAGTTTGTTCCCGGCGCAGACATGATGGGCTGAATGACGTCCTTCTGTGCCGTAACTTTTCTATGGTTCTTTGGATGTCGGTTCAACAGTCTGATAACAGAGAACCTGCAGAGGGGTCAGAAGAGATGGTGGAGAGATAGAGCTTGGTGTCATCTATGAAGACGTGCAAGCTGACCTCATGTCTGCAGGTGATGTTGCCAAAGGGCAGCATGAAGACAAGATAAGGGAGAGGCTCAGGGATAAATTTTTGGGAGACTCCAGAAGTAGTTGTATGCAGGCGGAAGGAGATCATCCATTGGTGGAGATACTCTGACCATTTGTTGAATAGGCAAGAGTGGAACCAAACAAGAGATGTTGAAAGAGGATGGTGTGGTTGATTATGTCCAAGGATGAAGGAAGGTAGAAGAGGGGTAATGCGTAAGAGTTGTAGTTATCCAGAATTGCATTCGTGACTTTTGGTGCTTTATCACAGGTAATAACTCAATTTGGAGAGATCCATACAAAGAATTGGAGGAATGATGAGCATGAATTTGGGAGGCAGCAACATGTTCAAAGATTTTGGAGAGGAAAGGGTAGGTGAACATGGGGTGGTAGTTTGCAAGGACAGTGATTTTTAGCATGGGTTTTGATGGGTGCAGCTGTTTTAAAAAGGGACAGTACCCGAGGATAGTAAACCATTTTTAATGTCAGCTAGCATTGGGTTTAGGTACTATCCAAGTGTGTAAGCTTTTCAAATTAACAAAAAAAAATCTTGAGGCTTTTCATTGAGAATTATTGCATGTAAGAAAATGCCAATACGCCTGCAAAATGACATGAACTAGTTGGTCTATTGCTACTTCGTTTTTGAATGTCTTTCTTAATTTCTCATTCTTTCATAATTTTAAACTTTTCTGTTCTACTGCATTATAATCTACATTGTTGCAACAAAGAAGACCCAATTTTTCAAATCTTTATTTGTATCTATATTTCCACATACCAAGCAGCATCCAAGTGAATTTGCATTGTACCGTCTCTAAAACCTCAGTATCTTTGCTCTAGTGTGGAGTCCATACTGCTCACTGTCCTTTGAGATCAAGTTAAGGTTTTATAATGGCTCATCATTGCCACTTGGCTTTTATACCCAAGACCTTGAGATAAAATCTAGATTCTATAAGCTTTCTCTTACACAGCCTTAGCAATCTGAGGTGCTGCCTTTAATATTCTGTGAAGGTGAGTGTGAGTTCTCAGCCATTTTTCTATTTCCCCATCCACAGTTGAACCTGGAGATGTGAACCTTGTGTTGAAGATATCGAGTTTAATGATTGAATGTTTACAAATGTTTTATTAGCATTGGACTCAATTAAAGTATTGCTTTTTTAAAATTTGTTCATGGGATGTGAATGTCAATACCAAGGCCAGCATTTGTTCCTTATCCATAATTGCCCTAGAGAAGATGAACCACGGCAGTCCATGTGGTGCAATTTCACCTACGGTGGTATTAAGGAGGGAGTTCCAGGATTTTAACCCAGCGACAGCGAAGGAACGATGATATAGTTCCAAGTTAGGATTATTTGTGGCTTGAAGGGGAACTTGCAGGTGTTGTGTTCCCATGCATCTGCTGCCTATGACCACCTAGGTGGTAGATGTTGCGGATTTGGAAGGTGCTGTCAAAGGAGGCTTCGTGCGTTGCTGCAGTGCATCTTGTAGTTGGTACACATTGCTGCCACTGTGTCCTGGTGGTGGAGGATGGCATGCCCATTAAATAGGCTGCTTTGAGCTGGATGGCATTGAGCTTCTTGAGTGTTGTTGGGCCGCACTCATCCAGGCAAGTGGAGAGTATTCCATTACACTCCTGACTTGTGCCTTGAAGGTGGTGGACAGGCTTTGGGGAGTCAAGAGGTGAGTTACTTGCTGCAGAATTCCCAGCCTCTGACCTTCTCTTGTAGCCACAGTATTTATATGGCTGGTTTAGTTCAGTTTCTGATCAGTGGTAACCCCCGAAGATACCAATGGTGAGAGATTCAGCGAGGGTAATGCTGTTGAATGTTAAGGGGAGATGGTTAGATTCTCTCTTGAGATTGTTATTGCCTGGCACTTGTGTGGGGTGAATGCTACTTGCCACTTATCAGTCCAAGCCTGAATGTTGCCCGGGTCTTGTTGCATGTGGGCACAATCTTCAGTATCTGAGGAGTTGCGAACGGGACTAAACATTGTGCAATCATCGAACTCCCCACTTCTGACCTTATGTTGGAGTGCCGAGGGCACTACCCTGAGGAACTCCTGCAGTGATTTCCTGGGGCTGAGATGATTGGCCTCTAACAACCACAACCATCTTCGTTTGTTCTAGGGACGACTCCTGGAGACTTTTCCTCCAGCATTCCATTGATGTCAATTTTGCTAGGGCTCCTTGATGCCACACACGGTCAAATGCTGCCTTGATTTCAAGGGAGTGATGGGAATCACACCTGCCAAATGGAAACCTATTAATTTCATCATATGGGACACTCCTTGAAACTTTTTTACTGGACATTACAAATAACTTGTTTTTTTAAAAACAGAACTGAACAACTGAAAACATGGTTGCACATTTACATTCTGAGAAGACAAATGCTGGCTGAATACAGTTGAATAGAGACACAGTGGAGGTGCTCCTTGATTCAGTTGGCAAGATTGGTCTGGGCAATAGTGGTGATCAGCACCCTTTGACTTTGTAAGAGCCAAAACTCCACATTCCACTGGAAAGCTCTGAAATCCAGTAACCCTCCAAGAAGTTGCTGTTTCAAACAAAGACATGGCCACATGACCTACCTGCGCTTTTGAATTGTGCCTCACAGAAAGGAAACGGACTGCAATTCTGAATCTTCTCTCTCGCTACAGCAAAGTCCCAGGAAAACCATGGGGGGCAGTTTCTACGCTTCAAGACTACAGACAAAGCTCTATCTTTGGCCTTTTGGTACCAGGGAAGCAAGCCTGGAATTGTGCACCTGGCCCGAGCAAGGATTCCAAGACCTTAACTTCAATTGAGGACATTGTACCAAGGACATTAAGAACTGTATCTGTATTCCATTTATCACAAACTCTTCTTCAACCACCCCTCCCCAACTTTTTCTTCCCATCTGTATCTATTTGTGTGTATGTGCCTCTTGTATGCCTGTGAGCGTGGATGCGCCGTGTGTTTTAGAAATTTTAGCTGGGTTAGAGTGATAAGGCTAATAAACTTATTTTTCTTGTTTAAACTCAAGAAACCTATATTTGGTTCATTTGAAATTGCAATTAGAGTGCAGTGAGCAAGGGCTCACTGAGGTGGTAAGCTAAAATCACTGTGTTTTACAAGATAAACCCTGTTATGGCAAAACCAGAGAGGGGTGAGAGGGGAGCCTGAGACCCCTTCCTCACCTGGTCATAACAAGGGCAGTCACTCTCACCTCACCTCTTGAATTCAGCTCTTTGGTCCATGTTTGGACCATAGCTGTAATGACGTCTGGATCCGAGTGGTCCTGGTAGAACCCAAACTGAGCTTTGGTTTTTGCTGTATAGGTGCCGCTTGATAACACGCTCAATGACATCTTCCATTGCTTTGCTGATGATTGAGAGTAGACTGATGAGGTGGTAATTGGCAGGATTGGATTTGTCCTGCTTTTTGTGGACAGAACCTACCTGGGAAATTTTCCCCGGCTGAAGACTGGCATATGTGATGCTGGGGATCTCAGGAGGAAACCGAGATGGATCATCCACTCGACACTTCCAGCTGAAGATTGTTGCAAATGTTTCAGCCTTGTCTTTTGGACTGACGTACTGGGCTCCCCCATCATTGAAGATGGGGATGTTTGTGGAGCCTCCTCATTTGGTTAGTTGTTTAATTATTCACCACCATTCAGAATGTGATGTGGCAGAACTGCAGAGCTTAGATCTGATATTTGATTTGGTTGTAGGATCACTTAGGTCTGTCTTATCGCATGTTGCTTCCGCAGTTTAGCATGTATATCTGTGTTGTAGCTTTACCAGGTTAACACTTCATTTTTAGGTATGCCTGATGCTACTCCTGGCATGCTCTCCTGCACTCCTCATTAAACCAGGGTTGGTCCCCGGGATTGATTGTAATGGGAGAGTGAGATATATGCCAGGTCATAGGTTACAGATTGTGGTTGAATACAATTCTGTTGCTGCTGATGGCCCACAGTGCCTCATGGGTGCCCCGTTTTGAGCTGCCAGAACTGATCTGAGTCTATTCCATTTGGCATGTTGATAGTGCCACACAACATGATGGAGGTACCGCTCAGTGCAAAGATGGGATTTTGTCTTCACAAGATTGAGCTGTGGTCATTCCTACCAGTGCTGTCATGGACAAGTAGGTTGGTGAGGACAGGTCAAGCAGATTTTTCATTCTTGTTGGTTTTCTCACCATCTACCTCACGTCCAATCTTGCAAATATGCCCTTCAGTACTCAGTCAGTTCGCTCAGTAGTGGTGCTACCGAGCCACTCTTGGCGATGGACATTGTAGTCCCCCAACCAGAGTGCATTCTGTGCCCTTGCTACACTTAGTGCTTCTCAGAGAATAGCAGGATAGGTGGTGTCATGGCTGCTTGTGATGGTTTCAGATGAGGAACACATTCAACATCCACAGCAGCAAGGGCATGTTGTAGATGGAACTGGAGATGGATAACAGAGAGGGGAGCAACAGAGGAGTCGAATTCGCAGGAGGCACTACCCACGTAACCAGGTGTATGAAGAGAGGCACCACTTTGTTGACCTGTCAGAACAGCAATGCTTCCAAAGGCTGAGATTTACACGTCAGATGTCGACAGACATATGCACCTTCCTAGACAAAGATCTGCTACCTGATGACCACACTCACCAGTGGCTGTGAAAGCCACCATTGCCATCAATTCTTTTTACCTATGGTTCCTTCCAGGATGCTACCGGAGATGTAGCACGCATTTTGCAGACGGCTGCACATAAATGCATATGATCCATACAGCAGGTGGATTGTTTGTCAGAGCTGGGAGATATTTAACCTTGCCCTGTGATGGCAATAGGTAGAATGGGCAGGCACTTGGCTTTCCATCTCTTTCTGGCCTTCCACAGATGCAGAGTACTTTTGATTTGCACATAAGTGGCAATCCAAGCACTACCTGATCAATCAGGAGCATTCGTCAGCTGCAAGAGATTTCATTCCATCAATGTTCAGCTAGTGTGCAACCACAAGAAAATGTTAATGCTAAGGTATTTGTCATCCTGTTTAGGATGGCAGAAATATTGCCATCCATTGGTTTCACAGCCAAGGTCAGCGCCTGCAGGGACTGATTAGAGTACTGCCATTGAAGTTCCACAGCGGAGGCCCACTGTATCCAGGGAAGATATTCATGCATGTGACATCAATCCACAAATGCATGAGCTAGAGTACTCCATTCTCTCTACTATTGTGAACAATGTGCCTAGCCGAATTGCTGTTATACCTCATTTGACCCTCTATCAGTCTCCTCCTCATTGATGGCTTCCAGCGTTTAGAATCTCTGAGCTGCTCAGCAGAGCTCGGAGAGGACTGCGAGCTCTGGCTTGGACTTTCCACAACTATCCCTACCACCACTTTCTGCTGGTGCTCACTAGTCCATTGTGGCTCACCAGGTAAGAATTCGCCTAACTCTCTAATGGGATTTACCAAAGTGATTGTGTCTGCGCTGGTGCCTGGTAAACACATGTCCTGTGAAGTTTGTTCCTCAGATGGAATAAGCTCCACTGAAGAAATGTTGTCAAGAAGGGTCCCGGGCTACTGGTTTTCGCATGTTGGCTTTGAAGGAGAGAAGAGATGGATATGATTTAGTTACGGGAATGTAAAAATGATGAAGTTCTGAATGATGAAGGTGACCATATTTGACTGGGTGCTGAAATCAAGTCAGCATGACTTAGTCTTGTACGAGATGTGGATCGGAGGTATTTAATGCTGTCACCATGCAGGAGTGAAGTCCAAGTCTCTCCACCTCCAATGGTCAGGGACGCTGATTTGCAACTTATCTCTGTGGTTGCATCCTCTGCTGATGTCAACTGCACGCTTTAGTGGAGCGTCTCTGGTGGTCCTCCCTTATATTTAGGGCTCTCCTGAAAGAGGGAAGGAACATACCTGTGACTTTCTGTAGGGTATGTGTGCAATGTTTTCAATGATGGCAACTATCTGGCAGATGCATCATGAGTGCAGCTGACATGCATTTGAGGATCTCTGCTGAGAATTGACAGAGCTGATTGAGGTGGGTTTGCATTGAATAAAGATTGACAGAAGTGGAGTCGTGGATAGAGAAATGGGTGTGGTGAGGAAGTGCATAGAAGGGGAATGATGGGTGCTATTGAAACATGTGTGGTTGTGAGGAGCGATGCGATGGAGTATGCTTGACAAGTCAAAGTGGGGGCTATGGTCGGGCATACACTCCAGTTGTAGGTCAATATGCAGTCATGCTTGCCTTTCTTGATCCAGTTAGGCAATTAACCTCCTTCCTATTCCTGAATCCAGGTATGGGGCACAATACTCCTGCTGCTGACTTCCTCAACCACTTCCAACCACGGCCATCTTGGTTACAGCAGCATTTTTTTTTAACCATTGCTTGGGAAAAGTATCTTTCCTAGTCCTTACTGCACACAGTGGTGTTGCCTCATTGAAGCAGAGTGCAGACGTTGAATGTTCTAAATCCATCTATGAATCACTCGCTCTCTTAAAATGCGTCCAACTCTTCCAAATTCCATCTTTTCATTAAATATTCGAGGTGAGATCCCATCACGTGAGCGGGCAGTACACCTGCTAACGAACATTAGAGATGCGAAACCTGGGGGTAAAATGCTAATGAGGGATCATGTTGAAATCAGACATTGACATGACCTTCCTCACTCGCACTTCACCACCCAACCCACTCAGATCCCACCTGTGCTTTATTATCGGGTCCAATATCTCCAAAACTTGTATAGTTTTATCATTTTAAAATTCTGAACCTTGTTTTCAAATCCCTCTATGGCCTCTTCCTTCCCCATGTCTCTGACCCCTTCCAGCCCTACAACCTATCAACATCTTTGCACTCCTGCAATTCGGGCCTCTTGTGTATTCCTGATTTTCCGAAGGTAGTGTCTTTAGCTGCCTAGGTCCTAACTTCTGGAATACCCTCCCGAAACCTCCCCACCTCTGTTCCTCATTCTCCTCCTCTAGGACACTTTTAAAAATCTATCTCTTTGACCAAGCTGTCCTATGCTGACTTACGTGACTCGGGGTCAAATTTTGTTTGATAATGTACCTGTGAAGCGCCATGGAATGTTTTACTGTGTTGAAGGTGCAACATCAATACTTGTTGATGCCATAATTGTAAAAGGTAATGCACTGGTAGCTATAAGAGATGGTAGGGAATGGTTTGGCTCAGTTGATTGCAAAGTCCACTTAGCAAGAAATTATTCTGAATTTTAAAATTATATTAGTGTATATCCCACATGTATCCCTTAATTTTGTGCATTGTTAATTGCCACAGAAGGGACAATTTAAAATTGTGGTTCCATTGTATTGAAATGACACTGAACCACTGACAAGTTGAAAGATTGGATCCGATGAGCAAATTGCGCATAATGGACCACACAAAGCATAAAACAGAACATTGCTGTTGGTATGGTACTGTTTATTGTGTTTAACATATCATTTGAGAGAGATAATTGAAAATCTGAGTATACCTGTGACTTCATATTTGATTGCCTTTGTTGCCAACTGGTAGATAATCATGTATTGCAATGTTATTGCATAAACTTGCTCAGTTTCTTGAGGCTGATAGTTGAAAATAAGTTAATCTCCATATTCTAATTTCTTTAAATTGAATTGGAAATATACAATATTGTATGACTCAAGGGCCCTCCATTGACAGCTCTGAGGACCGTGTGCTTAAATTATCCATTTGAATTAGAATTAGAATTAGAACATTACAGCGCAGTACAGGCCCTTCGGCCCTCGATGTTGCACCGACCTGTGAAACCATCTGACCTACACTATTCCATTTTCATCCATATGTCTATCCAATGACCACTTAAATGCCCTTAAAGTTGGCGAGTCTACTACTGTTGCAGGCAGGGCGTTCCACGCCCCTACTACTCTCTGAGTAAAGAAACTACCTCTGACATCTGTCCTATATCTATCACCCCTCAACTTAAAGCTATGTCCCCTCGTGTTTGCCATCACCATCCGAGGAAAAAGACTCTCACTATCCACCCTATCCAACCCTCTGATTATCTTATATGTCTCTATTAAGTCACCTCTCCTCCTCCTTCTCTCCAACGAAAACAACCTCAAGTCCCTCAGCCTTTCCTCATAAGACCTTCCCTCCATACCAGGCAACATCCTAGTAAATCTCCTCTGCACCCTTTCCATAGCTTCCACATCCTTCCTATAATGCGGTGACCAGAACTGCACGCAATACTCCAGGTGCGGTCTCACCAGAGTTTTGTACAGCTGCAGCATGACCTCGTGGCTCCGAAACTCGATCCCCCTACTAATAAAAGCTAACACACCATATGCCTTCTTAACAGCCCTATTAACCTGGGTAGCAACCTTCAGGGATTTATGTACCTGGACACCAAGATCTCTCTGTTCATCTACACTACCAAGAATCTTCCCATTAGCCCAGTACTCTGCATTCCTGTTACTCCTTCCAAAGTGAATCACCTCGCACTTTTCCGCATTAAACTTCATTTGCCATCTCTCAGCCCAGCTCTGCAGCCTATCTATGTCCCTCTGTACCCGACAACATCCTTCGGCACTATCCACAACTCCACCGACCTTAGTGTCATCCGCAAATTTACTAACCCACCCTTCTACACCCTCTTCCAGGTCATTTATCAAAATGACAAACAGCAGTGGCCCCAAAGCTTGAAGCTTGTTGAGGTGTTGAATTAATTGGGGGTGATAATGGGACCCATTACACTCCCAAAAAAGGATACCTCTAGAGCACAATGAATTGCAGACAGAAATCAGTACACTAATAAAGCTTCTGCCTGCTTCAGACAGCAGCTTACACTTCCTTCCGAGACCCAACCAGGGGCCTGGATTTTACCAGCCCGGGGGAGGTGGGCTGGGAGGTGGCTAGGTTCTTCAAGTGGTGGCGGAAAGGAAGCCCAATGTTTTCTGGCCACCACGGCATATTTCCAAAGGCGTGAATGGCAGCGGCTTGGCTGTCCACTAACTGTAGGTGGGTGGCCAATTATTCCAATTAACTGGCATATTAACAGCCATTTTATGTCCCAGCCTATATTTTGCCAACATCAGAACGGTTCCCGCACCCCCGCCATGTGGGGAGACTGCCAGCTTCATCGAGGTGGCCTACAAGTGGCTTCTCGCGGTGCTTGGGGACTTCCTTCCCAGAGATTCCATGTCTCGCAGAGGGGCCCCTGGGCGGCAATGGCCACCCCTGTGGTTCCAGCGATGCCACTAGAGGGTGACCCCTCTGATTACCGGGGCCTGCCTGCCTGGCCCTGGCACATTAAAAATAATTTCTCAGTGGCCCTCTCCTCTCTCCAGTCTCAGCAGCCACCACCTCTATCAGTGGTGCTGTCATGGCTGCAGAGCTGCTGGCCCTCTGACTGGGCTAGCAGCTTGGAGAGGCAGGTCGCCATCCTTAATTGGACAGTGGTCCTGGCAGCAGCCTCTTAATTAGCCACCAGCGGTAAAATCTACTCTGTGGTCCTGCTGTTTGCTCGTGTGGGCTCAGGACCAGCATTTGGTCCCAGCTGCGGGACTCACAGCGTGCCGATAAAATTCCGGCCCCTGGTTCGGTCTGGGGCAGAAAGTGTAAGCTGCTGTCTGAAGCAGGCAGGAGCTTCATTACTGTACTCAAAAATAGATGGACAATTCTACACATGACTTGCTAGCATCTGGATCGCCAAGTCTGACCTACGTCCAAGACGTTTGGCGTTCACATTTATGGGACAAAATATTGGTAGAAGCAGAGAGAGTAGAGGCAATGGATAGAGTAAAAATTGAGAGGGGGGGCGATACTGAAAAGGCTGGCTATACTTAGGTTAATTACGTCACCTGATCCTGATGACTTGCATCCCAGCTTGCTGAAGGAAGTGGGGTGCAGATAGCAGAAGGGCTTGCCATAATTTTCCAATCTTCTCTAGATACGGGGAAGGTGCCAGAGGAGTGGAGAGGGGCAAATGCGACACCCTTATTCAAGAAAGTGTATAAGGACAGTCCGAGCAACTACAGGCCAGTTAGTGTAACATCAGTGGTGGGTAAGGTTTTAGAAACAATTATCAGGGAAAAGAAATGAACAGACACTTGGAAAGATTTGAGTTAATTAAGGATAGCCAGCATGGATTTGTAAAATGGAGATCATGCTTGACTAACCTAATTGAATTTTTGAAGAAGTAACAGAGAGGATTGATGAAGGGAATGTGGTGGATGTTGTTTATATGGATTTTAAGAAAAAATGTGATAAAGTACCACATAAAAGGCAGGTTAACAAAATTAAGGCTCATGGAATAGGAGGGTCAGTGTCAAGTTGGATTAAAGATTGGCTAAAGGGCAGAAAGTAGTGAGTCATAGTAAATGGTTGTTTTTCAGACTGGAGGATAGTAAACTGTGGTGTTCCCCAAGGGTCAGTGCTAGGACCACTTTTTTTTGCTAGATAGAAATGACTTGGATCTTGGAATACAGAGTAAAATCCCAACATTTGCTGATGACACCGAACTTGGAGATTTGGCAAACAGTGAGGATGACCAGAACCGCTTGTAACAGGACATAGGCTAGCAGAACGGGCAGACGGGTGGCAGATTAAATTTAATACAGACAAGCGTGAGGTGATGTATTTTGGAAGCAGGAATATATTTAATGGCACAGTTCTAAAAAGTGTGCAGGAACAGAGAGACCTGGGGGCAGGCACATGCATAGATCTTTGAAGGTGGAAGAACATATTGAGAGAATAGTTAGCAAAGGATATGGGGTCTTGGGCTTCATAACTAGCTAAATTGAGTACAAAAGTCGGGAAGTTATGCTAAACCTTTATGAAGCTCTGGTTAGGGCCCAACTGTAGTATTGCATCCAATTCTGGTCACTGCATTTTAGGAAGGATGTAAGGGGCTTTGAGATGGTGCAGAAGAGATTTACCAGAATGGTTCCAGGGATGGGGGTTTTTTATTTACAAGATTAGGTTGGAAAAGCTGGGTTTGTTCTCCTTGAAGCAAAGGAGATTGAGAGGAGATATAGTAGAGGTGTACAAGATTATGACAGGCATAGATAAGTTAGAAAAGGTAAAACTGTTCCCATTAACTGATGGTACAAGGACTAGGGGACACAGACTGAATGCTTTGGGCAAAAGATGCATGGGGAATATGAGGATGCACATTTTTTTACACAGCGGGTAGTAATGACCTGGAACTTGCTGCCCACAAGGGTGGTGGAAGTGGAGACAATCAATAATTTCAAAAAGAAATTGGATGGCCACTTGAAGGAAATAAACTTGCAGAGCTATGAGGATTGAGCGGGGGAATGAGACTGACTGGATAGCTCCATTGTTAGCTGGCATGGACTCGTTGGGCTGAATGGCCTCCTTCTATGCCATAAGTAACTCTATGACTATGACTCTATGCATGAAAACAATGAAAGGATACAATGGTAATGTAGTTATTTTTAGGCAACTTCTGCATCACTTTTGTCAGTCATTTTCTTCCATGCTGGTGCTCTGTACCAGTTGTCCCTGCTTACATTATTATCCCTGATTTTATAACTGGGGTAAATCACTGGAATGAATCAAATTCTCCAAGCCAATCTATTTAGAAGAGGAAGCAGACGTAACAAGGTACACATGGCAGATCAAGAAGTGTCCTGTGTACCTTGCTGGCATCTGTACCTGCAGAAAGAGGTAAAATTATCTCACTTTGACAGACGATGGGCCGAAGGACCTCTTGTGCACTGTATTATTCTGTGATTCTGTGACTAGATGCTGGATGAGACGCCACTTTGCTAAGGAAGTTGCATGTTACGATGGTATGTGAATATTGGACAGACAGTTATGCTGGATATTTCTTCAGAGCCAGACCAATTTACAACATCTCATATAATAAGTGATACTGCATGACAAGGCACTAGTGTTACCGTTTCAGGTCTGTGACCTTTCATCAGAACTTTCTGATGAAAGGTCACAGACCTGCAACGTAACTCTGTTTCTCTCTCCACTGATACTGCCAGACCTGCTGAGTACTTCCAGCAGTTTCTGTTTTTATTTTAGGTTTCCAACATCAGTGTTTTGCTTTTATTCAAGAACTAATGGTTGGGTAAGTTTCTGCCTTCTATTTCTGGAGGCCAATACTCACCTACCCGCAATGGCTTGTGTATGCCAGTATTTTCTTGGGGTCTGAGTCAGTAAAGCAGCACTTGCAGAGCTGTTTCATCTGCTGCAGAGACACTTACAATGCTGACCTTTGGAGAGGATATCATGGAATGGAATAGAGGAAAATTGTCCCCATAAGTACCTCATCTAGTACACTCTCAATCTAAGCAGCTATCAGACAGTGGATTGGGTGCTGGGGTGCTCCATTGTCTGCAGACTCATGCCTTCATCTTTTGTTCTCTGACACTGAATATTGTCGACTAAGTGCTTTAATAGCCTTTGCATAGGTTATTAATTGCATGTATTGCATAATGAAGCTCCCAAAGCTGGCAGAATTTCTGTGTCTTTGTTGTGACACACCCCTTTAAGTGGCCCCAACCCTTCAAGTTTTGCTTGCCCAGAAAATACAATATGGAAACAGGCCATTTGGCTCAATCAGTCCAGTAGCCATTTACACTCCAAGTGAGCTCATAGTTCTAATCTCATTTACCTGTTCCTTTATCGCTTTATCCCTTTTCCTTCACCTATCTAATTTAGAATTTATATTTTCTGCCTCAGTCACTAACCTTGTACATGAATTCCATACCCTCATAATTCTTCTATGTTTCATAATCATTTTTCTAATTTTGCACAACCTTCTTTGTGTTTGTATTTCTTCATACCAGGCAGCATCCTAATGAGCCTGCATTGTACCTTCTCTAAAGCCTCAATATACATCCTTTAGTTATGGACCACATAGTATTGTCCTCTCATCATCTCTCTGAGTCTGTACGTGATGATGCAAGCAATTATGCAAATGAACTTATACTCGAAAATTAGGCAGGAATTAGACGAGTTGTGAAACATTTAGAACTGACTTGCACCAGCCACTAAAAATTGGCTTCATTGGGTGCATAGCCTCAGCTGAGCTTGAAATAACTCAAAATAATTTTTAATTGTCAATAGCCCTTTCTGAGAAATCATTTCATGAAAATGATTTTTTTCTTTTTGTCATTTATACATCCATATAATTGTTGCCAATAAAAGCAGAGAAATTGCTGACTCTGGACTTTCCTCCCTAAACTTCCATGCCTTCTACCTTACTGTCCTCCTTTCAGGTGCTCCTTAAAACCCTACCTCTCAGAGTCTTTGGTCACCTGTCCTAATGTCGTCTTATGTGCTTCGGTGTTAAATCCTGTTAGATATCACTCCTGTGAAGCATCTTGGAACATTTTACTACGTTAACGGTGCTATTCTAAATGCAAGTTGTTTTTTGTGAGTTAAATAAAGCTGTTTTAATTTTACAGACTCTTCAAAAAAAGGTTTAGGGGGAAATGCACAACCCATTTATGGCTGTCAAGTCACAGTCCATTCTGAACAAGAAAAGCAATTGCTAAAACAGCATCGTAGAGAAGAAAAACGTCGAGCCATGCGAGAGAAAAATGAAGGGGAATTTTCAGGAGATGGACTTCAAAACTTTGATCCAAAAGAGTTGCGTTTACAAAGGTCAGGCAGTAGATTCAAAAGTATATATTTGCAACAATTGCAGTCTTACTCAACTAATTTGATTATTGTTAAAATTATAAATGAAAAATGAATTTTACTTTCATTGTCATAAAATTTCAGCCAAGAAATAGAATTTTAAAAACAAATTTGTTTTAGCACTCAACAATGCTTGCGGATGCAAAAGTATCTGGGAACAGATTAGTGAACTGGATGGGGAGGAATGCGGTTAGAGGAGGAGGGTTTATTGCCTGGTGGTCTGAACAGTGTTGAGGGCAGTTTGGGTTCAGTTCTGCTGGACTTCCCTCTGCAATGCTGCCAGATCTTAACAACTATCCAAGACTGTCAAACCAAGGCACTGTCCTCCTGCCATTTGACTTCCCTCCCCGCACTGTGTTCCCAGGACATTTTATAGGTGTTTTCCATCCTCTAGATGATGTTCCCTTGTCCCAGGGCTCCTCCCCCAGTAATCCCTGATCCCAGAATCTGGCCCACACTCTGAAAACCTCCCTCTGTATTGTTTCTGAGATCCCTTCAAAATGTTGGCATACGCCATTGCCGCACGCAAGATCCTGGATTTTCTTCCGAATGTTCGCAGATCTCAGAGCTGCCCCCCTGCTGATAAATCACATTCCTGGTAATACCAGATACAGCAGTTTTAACTGGCGATGAGCAATGCCACAGAAGAAATGACAGATTTATTTTTAAAATATGACAGCTTCTCCACCCGATGTCATTTTCATGCAATGTTTGTCTCACCTAAACATTAAATCACAGAAGTTACCTCAAATGTTAAGATTAAACAGTACTTTGAGTACCTATAATGCTTTCAATTTAATGGTGTGCAATGACAAGTTGGGGACCAAAGATAGTCGCATGAATGATCTCAAGGGGCAGGCAGCTAATTAGGCAAGTACCATCACTACATTAATGATGTCTGTTTAATCATGGAGTTCCTTCCTGATTCAAGGTCAATTTGCCTTGAGATTTTTCCAGGCTTCAGTTTCCTCTTTTTAATTCATCTCTTTCCCTCTCTCTGTCTCTCTCTTTCTCTGTTTCTGTCTCCCTCATCACAATTATTTTTATGGCTCCTTTCCCTAGAAACTTGGGATTTAAAAAAATTGCAAAAACTGGCTAACAGTATTTCCCATTCTATTGCAAATGAGTCGAAGAGAATTTTTTTTGCCAAACATTACCATACTGGGGAAGCCCTGTCAAAAGAAAATTCTTAAAATAAAACTGGCAAGAAAAATTTCAAGAATTAGATAGCAACTTTATTCATAGAATCAGAGAAAGTTTAAGGCACAGAAAGAGGCCACTTGGCCCATCGTGTCTGTGCCGGCTGAAAAACGAACCATCTATTCTAATCCCACCTTCCAGCATTTGGTCGGTAGCTCTGCAGTTTACGGCACTTGAATTTTGAATGAGTTTGAGAGTCTATGCCTCAACTGCCCTTTCAGGCAGTGAGTTCCAGACCATCACCACCCTCTGAGTGAAAAGGTTTTTCCTCATCTCTCCTCTAATTTTTCTACCAATCACTTGAAATTTATGCCCCCTCGTCACTGACCTCTCTGCTAAGGTGAATAGACCCTTTACCTCCACTCTATCCAGGCCCCTCAAAATTTTGTACATTTTGCTACGACCAGGTCAGAAAGGTGTCTAGGGGTCTGTTACTATCTTCACCTGTTCTTATTGTAACAGGGCTTAATTTTAAAGACACTGTTTTGATCTCCTCCTTTGTGAATCCTTGTTCACAACTTTCCAATTGTAAGGCAAAGAAATGAGCACAAACAGGCTTTTTAGGTTTAAAGAAGAAAAGTGAAATTTATTAAACAGTTTGAGGCAATATTGTTACTGTAGTTACTACAGCTGTGGTCCTTGATTGAAGATATGGTCTTGCATTTCATTGGGGCTTATTAAACCTTGTTCACGTAGGAGAATTTTCTCTGAGTTTACATGTCTTCAGTGGTTTCTGCAGCTGGTGAGAGCGGGATGAGGGCAGACAGGAGAGATGTTCTCAGTCCATGAGCACATGACTTTCTGATCTCAAGTACAGTTTTCTCCAACTTAAAACTCAGTTCAAACCTCTGCAACAGCCAGTTAGTCATGTGACGAAAACTGGTCTGATCTCTTCTGTGTATTGGGGAAGCAACTTCTGGGTCCCCATTGTTTCAACACCATCTGTTACTGTGCAAATGTCCTTCCAGTTAGGGCTTGCAATTTTAGGTTTTTATTCATGTGGTGAAATAATGTGTGCCTCAGTCTTGGCAGGTGGGGGGATTTGCAGACAATTTCAATCAGATCTCCCCTCAGCCTTCTCTGTTCCAAGGAGAACAACCCCAGCCTATCCAATATTTCCTCATATCTGCATTTTTCCAGTCCTGGCAACATCCTCATAAATCTCCTCTGTACCCTCTCTAGTGCAATTATATCCTTTCTGTAATGAGGTGACCAGAACTGCTCACAGTACTCAAGTTGTGGCCTAACCAATGATTTATACAGTTCCAGCATAATCTCCCTGTTCTTGTATTCTATACCTCGGCTAATAAAGGAAAGGATTCCATATGTCTTCTTAACCACCTTATTGACCTACCCTGCTACCTTCAGGGATCTGTGGACATTCACTCCAAGGTCCCTTACTTCCTCTACACTTCTCAGTATTTTCTCATTAATTGTGTATTCCTTTGCCTTGTTTGATCTCCCCAAATGCCTCACCTCAGACTTCTCCAAGTTGAATTCCATTTGCCACTTCTCTGCCCATCTGACCAGACCATCAGTTTCTTTCTGCAGCCTATAGCTATCCTCCTTGCTGTCTACCACATGGCCAATCTTTGTGTCTTCTGAAAACGTCTTAGACATGCCCCCTACATTTACGTCCAAATCTTTAATATACACCACAAAAAGCAGTACTGAGCCCGGCGGAACACCACTGGAAACAACCCTCCAGTCACTAAAACAGCTGTCAACAATTACCCTTTGTTTCCTGCCACTGAGACAATTTTTGTATCCGCCCTGCTGCATTTCCCTGGATCCATGAGATTTGATTTTATTAACCAGTGTGCCATGTGGGACCTTGTCAAAAGCCTTGCTAAAATCCATGCAGACCACATCAACTGCACTACCCTCATCTATCTATCTTGTTACTACTTCAAAAAATTTGATCAAGTTGGTCAAACAAGATCTTCCCTTAACAAATCCATGCTGCCTATCTTTGACTAACCTGTGTCTTTCGAATGACAATTTATCCTGTCTCTCAGAATAGATTACAATCATTTGCCCACTGCTGAGGTTAGACTGACTGGCCTGTAATTATTCGGTCTACCCCTCGCTCCCTTTTTAAACAGAGGTACAACGTCAGCAATTCTCCAATCCTCCAGCACCACATCTGTATGCAGTGAGAACTGGAAAATGATGGGCCGACCCTCTGTTATTTCCTCTCTCGCTTCTTTTCACAGCCTGGAATACATTTCACCTGGCCCTTGTGATTTATCAACATTCAAGGATGCTAATCCTATTGACACTTCCTCTCTCCCTATGTTTACCACATTCAATATTTTACACTCCTCCTCCTTAACTACAATATCAGCATCATCCCCCTCTTTTGTCAGGACAGACGCAAAGTATTCATTAAGAACCATGCCAATATCTTCCGCTCCTACACATAGGTTACCTTTTTGGTCTTTTATGGGCCCTACTCTCTCCTTAGTTATCCTCTTGCTCTTAATGTATTGATAAAACATCTTTGGATTCACCTTGATTTTGCTTGCCCAATATTCTTTCATACCCCATTTTTGATTTCACCCCTCCACTTTCTATACTCCTTTTGGTTTTCTGTAGTATTGAGCTCTCGGTGTGGGACATAAGTTTTCCTTTTCTGCCTTATCTTACCCTGTAAGCTCCTTGACCTCCATGGGGCTCTAGATTTGGCCGCCTCACCCTTTTCTTTGTGGGAACATATTTACCCTGAACCCCTTAAATCTCCCCTTTTGAATGCCTCCCACTGTTCTGACACTGATTTGCCTTCAAGTGGCTGTTTCCAGTCCACTCTCGCTAAATCACTCCTCAGTTTAGTAAAATTGGCCTTGCCCCAATTGTGAACTCTAACTCCTGTTCTATCTCTGTCCTTCTCCATAATTATGTTAAAACTGACTGAATTATGATCACGGCCACCAAAATGCTCTCCCACTGCCACTCCCTCCACCTGCCCAACTTAATTTCCTAAAACTAAATCTAAAACTGCAGCCTCTCTTGTTGGACTTGCTACATACTGGCCAACAAAGTTCTCCTGGATGCACTTCAAGAATTCTGCTCCCTCAATTCCTTTCACACTAAAAAAAATATCCCAGTTAATATTGGGCTAATTAAAATCCCCTACTATTAATATCCTATTGTTGTTGCACTTCTTAGAGATTTGCCTACATATCTGTTCTTTTATCTCCCTCTGACTGTTTGGGGGTGTATAGTACACTCCCAGCAGTGTGATTGCCCCTTTTTTATTCCTTAGTTCAATCCATATGGCCTTCAGCAATGATACTTAATTATGAGCTCTATGAGATGCTCAACTCGGCTGTTGTAAATTGGTCTTCCATGAGCTGATTTCCTTGTAATGCATCAGGAAAACATTAATTAGTTTTCAATTTATTGAAGCAGATTGATGTCAGTTATATAAATGAGTGGTGGGGGGGTGGGCAGAATTTTTGTGGGGGCTCTTCCTACCTCCTGCTATAATGTCATAACGTTGGAAACCCTGGAGAAATGGCATAGCCCTGTTTATACAGTTTCTCCTGAGTTCCTTTTTTAAAATTAATTCTGGGGATGTGCACATCGTTGGCTATGCCAGCATTTATTGCCCATCTCTAATTGCCCTTGAGGAGGTGGTGGTGAGCCGCCTTTTGAACCGCCGCAGTCCTTGGTGTGTACGTACACCAACAGTGCTGTTTGGAAGGGAGTTCCAGGATCTTGACCCGGCGACAGTGAAGGAACGGCGATTTAGTTCCAAAGCAGGATGCTGTGTGGCTTGGAGGGTAACTTGCAGGTGGTAGTGTTCCCATGCACCTGCTGCCCTTGTCCTTCTAGGTGGTCGAGGTCACGGGTTTGGAAGGTGCTGCCGAAGGAGCCTTGCTGAGTTGCTGCAGTGCATCTTGTCGATGGTGTACACTGCTGTCACTGTGCATCAGTGGTCAAGGGAGCGAATGTTAAAGGTGGTGGATGGGGTGCCAATCAAGCAGGCTGCTTTGTCCTGGATGGTGTCAAGCTTCTTGAGTGTTGTTGGAGCTGCACTCATCCAGGCAAATGGAGAGTATTACATCACACTCCTGACTTGTGACTTGTAGATGGTGGACAGGCATTGGGGAGTCAGGAGGTGAGTTACTCGCTGCAGAATTCCCAGAGTCATGCAGACCCCCACCTGCCAAGAATGAGGCATATTAATGTTGTCATATGAACATTGATTTTAAACTGTTGCTGGAGTGAAGAAAGGACTTGTTAAAAAATCCCCAGACACTTGGCTGGAAAAACATTTGCATACTAACCGACAGTGCTTGGAGAGACAAAGTTAATGCTCTCATTAACCCCAAATGAATTTTGATCAGACATTGAGGGCAAGGATGTGCATTCCAGGTCCTGCTAAGATGATACAATCCACAGAGCCAGGACTGGTTAAACCAGCTGGCTGTTTGACTAACTGGCTGGCCTAGGTTTTTGAACCAGCCACAGGACAGTTGGAATTCAGAAGGGGGATTGAACTGGAACCTGGAGCAAGAAAGCCTCTCACTCTCACTCTCACTCTCACTCTCACTCTCACTCTCACTCTCTCTCTCTCTCTCTCTCTCTCTCTCTCTCTCTCTCACTCTCTCTCACTCTCTTTCTCACTCTCTTTCTCACTCTCTCTCTCTCTCACTCTCTCTCTCTCTCACTCTCTCTCTCTCTCTCTCTCTCTCTCTCTCTCTCACTCTCACTCTCTCTCTCACTCTCACTCTCACTCTCACTCTCACTCTCACTCTCACTCTCACTCTCTCTCTGTCTCACTCTCTCTCTGTCTCACTCTCTCTCTGTCTCACTCTCTCTCTGTCTCACTCTCTCTCTGTCTCACTCTCTCTCTGTCTCACTCTCTCTCTGTCTCACTCTCTCTCTGTCTCACTCTCTCTCTGTCTCACTCTCTCTCTGTCTCACTCTCTCTCTGTCTCACTCTCTCTCTGTCTCACTCTCTCTCTGTCTCACTCTCTCTCTGTCTCACTCTCTCTCTGTCTCACTCTCTCTCTGTCTCACTCTCTCTCTGTCTCACTCTCTCTCTGTCTCACTCTCTCTCTGTCTCACTCTCTCTCTGTCTCACTCTCTCTCTGTCTCACTCTCTCTCTGTCTCACTCTCTCTCTGTCTCACTCTCTCTCTGTCTCACTCTCTCTCTGTCTCACTCTCTCTCTGTCTCACTCTCTCTCTGTCTCACTCTCTCTCTGTCTCACTCTCTCTCTGTCTCACTCTCTCTCTGTCTCACTCTCTCTCTGTCTCACTCTCGCTTTCTCCCAAGCCACCAGACCCACGGAAGACACATAAACCACATAAAGATCCGACCTCAAAACAAGTTGAAACATGTACAGGGCCCCAGTGAATTGCAAGTCTGACCGGCAACCAAAGACCTCACAGCAAATTCAAGGGACAGTATAATAGAAACCCATCTATTGCCTCAAGTCTTTCCCCTTTATTCTTTTCCGTCTCTATCTGCCTGCTTTTTGTCTATGCATGCTAGCATGTTCGCATCGCATAAACCATCGTTAAACCAGGCAAAGGCTGAGTGGGAACCACTAGACTCCTTCTCACCTGGTCGTAACACCAGCCTCTGACCTGCTCTAGTAGCCACAGTATTTATATGGCTGGTCCAATTCCGTTTCTGGTTAATGGTGACCCACAGGATGTTGATAGAGGTTCTATCCTGATGTAATGTATTGACTGCCATTTATAAAATTTATATTTATCTCTCTGCATTGGTTTCATTTTTGTTCTTGCCGTGGGGAAGTATTTGCAGTAATGCAATACAAATGCCATATCTTTCTCATTAAGGTCAACATGAAAGTGTTTGGAAGCCTGCTATATTTTGTTTCTTGATCCATCTTTTCAATGAGAAGATAATTGGTTTTGTGACAGGCACTAGGGAATTCATGTCTAATTATTAGCTAAAGAGAATATGCATCATAACCAGTTAATCTAAACTGAATGTTTTATTTTTTATGGGTGGAAATATTACTGAGCATTGACATGCTATGGTTCACTCCACAATATATAAAAGGAAAAGAGTGATTGCCTTTGATAAAATTCAGTACATCATTGCCATGAGTGTTTCTGACATTACTTTAGAGGTACAGATATCATGGACGGTCATTACAAATCTTTGAAGGTGGAAAGAAGAAAGATTAAAGGAAGAGTGCTTTTTAGGATGTCTCTGAAGATGTGTTATTGAAGCTTTGCTGGTAGTCTTCATTTGCATTTGTGATTTTTTAAAATAGATGCTAACAGTTTATTGGATTGTTTTGACAATCAAAATGTACTTTAGTATTAGAATTACACATTGATATCGGTTTAAAAAAATCTTGATACATCAATGGTAAATGGGATTACAGTTCAGTTCAAACATCTGATCACCTGCTCTGTGAAACAGTTCTCTGTCATAAGGCAGAAATGTTTCATTCTTGATATCCACAGCAAAGTTCAAGCCTGAATGGATTGATTTATCATATCTAAGGTGCCCAGTCATTAAAATGTCAGTTGTAAAATGAGCTACACATTATTTTTCAGTAGGATTTTCCTAATAGAGAATAAATGGGGTATATGAAGAAAGCCTGGTGAAGTTTGAAGAAATATATGTGGGTGTGATTTTAAAATAACATTTTGTTTTGTATACTTTCTAGGGAGCATGCTCTTCAGAATGCACGAACAGCACCAATTCTTACAAGGCAGCATGATTACGAACGAATCCATTACCCACATGTTTATGATTCAAAAAGTAAAGCAATGCAATCCCCAGCCTTTATTGCTGGTGCAAAGGTATGTTTTTGGTGATTTTCCCTGTTCAAGCTGCATTTAGTAAATTAAATAAAAACAGAAAATAATGGAAATACTCAGTTGGTCAGGCAGCATCTGTGGAGCGAGAAACCGAGTTAACATTTCAGGTTGAAGGCCTTTCATTAGAACTGGGAAAAGTTAGAAATGTGATAGATTTTAAGCACGTAAAAGGGGAGAGTGGAAAAAGAGCAAAAGGGAAGGTCTGTTAGAGGGTAGAAGACAGGAGAGATTAAATGACAAAATGATAGTGCAAGGTCCAAAGGCAGTGGTAATGGAATAAAAGAAACAAAAAATGAGTCTAGAGGAAGCGTGAATGGCAGAATGATTAACAGCTACCACCTGAAAGCAAAAACAAGAGAAAAATGAGAGTAAAATCAAAACCTGGAAACAAAATGAGAAAAGGTTACGACTGAAATTGTTGAACTCAATCTTGAGTCTGGAAGGCTGTAAAGTGCCTAATTGAAAAATGAGGCACTGTTCCTCGAGCTTGTATTGAGCTTCATTGGAACACTACAGGAGGTTGAGAACAGAGAGATCAGCGTAACAGCAAGATGAAGAATTAAAATGACAGGTGACTGGAAGCTTGGGGTCATGCTTGTGGACTGAACGGAAGTATTCTGCAAAGCAGTCATCCAATTTGCGTTTGGTTTCCCCGATGTAGCGCAGACCGCATTGTGAGCAGCGAATACAGTATACTAAATTCAAAGAAGTACAAGTAAGTCGTTGTTTCATCTGTCATTTAATGGGTTAAGTGTACCCCAGAGTGGTGAAATTAATGCCTTCCTCCTCTTGTGTTTATTAGGGAGATGAGTTCACGTAGCCTGATCCCCCTCCTGATCATACTTTAATGCACGCTCTCCCTGTGTCTGCGTGGGTTTCCTCCGGGTGCTCCAGTTTCCTCCCACATGCCAAAGACTTGCAGGTTGATAGGTACATTGGCCATTATAAATTGCCCCTAGTATAGGTAGGTGGTAGGGAATATAGGGACAGGTGGGGATTGCGGTAGGAATATGGGATTAGTGTAGGATTAGTATAAATGGGTGGTTGATGGTCGGCACAGACTCGGTGGGCCGAAGGGCCTGTTTCAGTGCTGTATTTCTAAACTAAACTAAACTAAACTAAATTAGCAGGTTGATGCTAAGAAGCTGCAAGGGTGCCTGCTGTGGAATGTGATTTCATGCAGTATGGACTTGACATATTGATGAGGTGGCTTTACTTAGCATTTGGTCTTTTATGTTTGATCCTCTTTGCACACAAAAGTGCTCACTGTAACTATGGTCTTGTTAAAAGTGTTGATTTTGAATCAGTAAATAGCCAATGAAAACAAAGTAGATTTGATGATTGAGTGGTGCAGTTCTCTGCTGAATCTAAGTATTCTTCATATCTGTTCCATTTATGGATCCTTAGCCTATTCATATGCTAAACTATATGCTTTAATATTGTACAGATGTTTCTTCCAGAAGATGTTGAGCGAGAGAATAACAAAGTCTATGAACAAGTAGTCATTCCTGCAACACAGCCTATGCCACTTGGTATTCAGGAGAAACCAATTGATATCAAAAACTTGGATGAGGTAAGAATTAAATTGATACTGGGCAGATAAATTGATTGGAACATTATTGTTCACCAACTGCAAAAAGCTTGAGTTCAACGTAATTACTGTAAATGATTTTTGGCATCTTTGTCAGTCAGTCACAACATAGTTTATATAACTTTCAGATTTTAATTAGTTTTCCTAATTTCATTACTGTATTGATGTGCCTGATATTTTAATAAATTATTGACATTACTTTGTGCTTTTTGAGAACACAGCTGCACTTTTTCCTTCAATGAGCATTTTGCTGTATTTCTTACAGTATTTAAACTGGTGGTGGTTTTGTTCTCAGCCATTTCAGTTACAACAGTGAGAAAATAACTTGAGCTCCTTCCATGGCGATAACCAAATTTATTCCAGTCGACTGATTATTTGTGTGTGGTGAAAGGCTCCCACAACCCATATAATGAGCAGCGCCACCCACACCCAACAGACCTGTGTATCTCGTTGGATGTCACCATAGGATTCTGAATCTGATTTCTGATCTCCACTCACCATGATATCCTATTTCTCATCAACATAAATCCCCTCACGAATTCATCTCAAAACAAATAAGATTCCATGCGTACTGTTATGACCGAGGCGGAAGGAGTGCACTGTGTTTTCTAGTCCCACTTCTCCACAGGTCACAACATATATTTTAAAATGTTTACCCAGTTACCGATATGGTCAATCATATACTCTACTCTTTATCCCAGAATAAAATATACCAGCCAGGTTTCTTAAATAAAGAGCAAAATTATCAGTTTATTATAAAAACAAGACTTATCCAGTAATGAAGCAATGCATTAACACACAGATTGAAATATGAAAGCTCCCTTATAAAACTCACACACACACTAAAAAAATAAATTCTCTCTGCAGAGCTCTGTTACAAAAAAAAAGGACAAAGAAAGAATACTTTGGCCAAATACTTACTAAGTCTTGAAGAAAAAATAAAGGAGATGTGGAAGGGTTTCAGTTGTCCCTTTTGGTCTGGCATCCAGTACACATTGGGATCTTTTCTGGAGCAGTTCTTTTCAGGTGTGTCGAGGATTAAACCGGCAGGTCTTCTAGGAGCATCTCAGGAGAAATGCTGCTTTAGTTTCTCTATTTCTTATGCTTGATTCTCAGGGCTTCTGGAAGAGATGGAAGGATGGGCTGGGGGTGGCTGCTCTCTGGTAGGCTTATCTCCAACTGCTTTCAACAACAGTCCACACCCCAACTGAACCAAAGCAATAT
Organism: Heterodontus francisci; assembly: GCF_036365525.1. Classification (NCBI taxonomy): domain Eukaryota; kingdom Metazoa; phylum Chordata; class Chondrichthyes; order Heterodontiformes; family Heterodontidae; genus Heterodontus; species Heterodontus francisci. The sequence goes on along the minus strand of NC_090373.1, from coordinate 150,632,474 downwards.
CTCAGAAGCGAACCCACAAACAGCCTGTCAGAACCTCCTGACCCTCATAAATCTTGACATGTCACTTCTCTGTAAACATCTTCTCCCAAGTCACCAAGGTTTCTGTTGTTTGTTGAGCTTAAGGCATGTGACTTGCAGTAGAAGGTTGATTTCAGACAAGACCTCTCAGTGACCCCTGTAAACAAAAAATGCCCATGGGGTCTTTTCAACAAAAACAAAGTCCAGCATCTATGAAATCTTCAAGCTTCCAAAAAAATGAATCCATCGTCACAATTTAAATATGAATCCTCAAAAGAAATTTGACAAAAAACGGAAGCACTTTGATAACACCTCCAACCTTGGAGGAATGAAACACCATTTTTAAATGTGTTTCATTATAAGGTATGGAAACACAAGATGAAAAGAAATTAAAACACATTACACACACATTCTCACTCGCTCTTTACCTGTAGATAATACAGTTCAGTGGTATATCATCTTTGCACTCAGATAACTCAAAGCAAAGTTAGATCATAGACAAAGCATCCGCAATTACATTATGTTGCCCCACAATGAGGATAATCTTTAAATGATGAGCTTGCAATAGTAAACTCATTGGAATAGTCTGGCATTCTGGTTTTTGAATTTTTCCACAAAGGCTAGGGGGTTATGATCAGTATATAACAGTGTAGTCGTGGCAGACATAGACTTCAAAATGCTTAAGAGATCGTAATAAGCCCAGGGTTTCTTTTTCCACTGTTCAGTATATTTTTTGATGTCGATTTAGCTTTTTGGAAAAGTATCCCACTGACATTTCTATGCCTGATTCATCGTCTTGTAACAGGACTGCACCAATCCCCAGGTCACTATTATCAATTGCTACCTTGAAGGGCTTAATAAAATTTGGAGCAGCCAACATTGGATCATTAATTAAAATGGCTTTCAGCCTCTCAAAAGATGTTTGGCACTCCCCTGATCACACTACCTTGGTTTTCATTTTTGAAGCAAATTCATCAGCGGAGCAGCTATCATGCTAAAATTTGGTATAAACGTGCGGTAGAAACCACACATCCCCAAAAATCTTATGATTTCTCGCTTAGTCTTAGGGTCAGGGAACTCTACCAGCGCTTGTACTTTTGCTGTTCTTGGCGACACTTGTCCTTGCCCTACAATATTCCCAAGGTAGGTAGATCTCACTTTTGCAAGTTCATTTTTGGCAAGGTTTATCAGTAACTCTGCCAATTGTAATTTTCTGAAAAGAGCTTCTAGTTGTTCCAAGTGGTCCTTCCAAGTGTCACTGCATACCAGCACATCATCAAGGTAAACCACACAGTTAAGAACACTGGCTATCACATGGTTCATTAGTCTCTGAAAAGTGGCTGGGGCATTTATTAACCCAAATGGCATCACTCGGCATTGGAAAAGCCCGTCTGGGGTGACAAAGGCCGATATTTCTTTAGCTTGGGTGTTAAAGGAACATGCCCTTTGACAAATCTATTTTTATAAGAAATATGGCACTGACCACTCTGTCAATACAGTCTTCCAAGCAAGGAATTGGGTAGGAGTCTGCCTTTGTTACTGCATTAACCTTTCTGCAGTCTATGCAGAATCTAGTTGAACCATCAGGTTTAGGCACTAACGCAAATGGGGAAGTCCAGCTGCTTTGACTGTGTTCAATTAGGTGGTTTTCCAACATGTATTGGATTTCTGTTTTTACCTGGGCCTGTTTCTCTGGGCTTAAGCAATAAGGATGCTGTTTTATAGCAGAGGATTCCCCTACATTCACATCATGTATAGCTAAGATTGTACATCCTGGTTTGCCCCTAAAGACCCCTTTAAATGCCGTAAGTAGCCTTGTTAGGTCTTCTCGTTGTTCTGCATCTAAATATGAAAGCATAGTGTCCAATCTCCCTAACAATTCAGTATTAGCTAACTGGATAGTAGGAGGTTCAATTTGAGAATTGTCTGAGCCTCCTTCTGCCTCATCCTTACTATCCCTTTTATCCTTTACTGTCCTTACTACCTGACATACCTGGGCTTGGTTTTCCTCCTCCCGGCGACGTTATTGTTTCAACATATTGATATGACACTGCTGATTCTTTTTCCGGCAATCTGGGGTGTCAGTCAGATAATTTACTTTACCAATTCTTTTGACCATTTTATATGGACCACTGAACTGTGCTTTCAGTGGTTCACCCTGTAAAGGCAGTAATACTAACACCTCATCCCCTGGTTGAAATGTTCGGGTCTTGGCATGCTTGTCTGCCCATTTCTTCATGGTTGTTTGGGATGTTTTCAGGTGTTCCTGAGCCACTTTGCAGGCTCTCGTGAGCTGCTCCTGGAACACAGATACATAATCTAACAGAGAAAATGCATCCCTCTGTTCTAGAAACTTTTCTTTGAGTTTTAGAGAACTTATCTCATGTCCATAAACTAATTCAAAAAAACTAAAACCGGTAGACTCCCTGGTGGCAAGCAAAAGAAATTCTAGCCGTTTATCCCAATCATGGGGCTATTCATGACAGTATGCCCTGATCATCGTTTTGAGGGTCTGATGGTACCTTTCTAAAGCCCCTTGTGTCTGTGCATGGTAGGCTGAAGACTTTAACTGTTATACCAGAATTATTCATGACTTCTTGGAAAATTTTCGACATAAAATTGGAACCTTGATCCGACTGAATCTCAGTCATGATACCAAACTTGGAGGTGTGGCAAACACAAGGATGATACCAATCAACTGCAACAGGAGATAGATAGATTGGCAGATTGGGCAGACAAGCGGCAAATGGAATTTGAAACAAAGTGTTTGGTGCTGCATTTTGGCAGAAGGGATGGGGAGGGGCAATCTAGACTTAATGGCAAAGTTCTAAGGAGTGTGCAGGAACAGAGGGACCTGGAGGCTTATGTACATAGATCTTTGAAATTAGCATGACATATTGGGGCGGCGCAGTGGTTAGCACCGCAGCCTCACAGCTCCAGGGACCCGGGTGAGTTCTGGGTACTGCCTGTGCGGAGTTTGCAAGTTCTCCCTGTGACAGCGTTGGTTTTCACCGGGTGCTCCGGTTTCCTCCCACCGTCAAAGACTTGCAGGGGATAGGTAAATTGGCCATTGTAAATTTCCCCTAGTGTAGGTAGGTGGTAGGGAATATGGGATTACTGTAGGGTTAGTATAAATGGGTGATTCTTGGTCGGCACGGACTCGGGCCGAAGGGCCTGTTTCAGTGCTGTATCTCTAAATAAATAAATTGAGAGAGTAGTTAACATAGCATACGTGATCTTGGCTTCAGACATGGGGGTATTGAGAGCAAAAACAGGGAAGTTATGCTGAACATTTTTAAAACTCTCGTTAAGCCACAACTAGAATATTGCTACCTGTTCTGATCACGTTTTAGCAAGAATGTGAGAGTCTTTGAAAGGGTTTGTTACAGCCAGGTGAGGAGGGGGTCTCGGGCTCCCTTTTTGCCCCTTCTTGGTTTGACCACAACAGGGTTTATCCTTTTTTAACAGTGATTGAACTTACCACCTCAGTGAGCTCTTGCTTCTGACCCTCTAATTTAATTGCAAAAGAACTAATTAGATAGGTTTTCTTGAGTTTAAACAAGAAAGATGTGAGTTTATTATTCTTAACACTCTAAACCGGTTAAAACTTACTAAAAATACGCTACACTTTCACGTACACATTTACACGAGTCACACAGACAAATAGATTACAGAGTGAAAACAGCTTTGATGGTTGGAGTGGAGTCCGGAATAAATGGGATTTAAATACAGTTTTAAATCTCAAGTCCTCAGCTGAAATTGTATTCCTGAAGTCCTCATTGGGCCACGTGCACAGTGGTGGGCTTGCTTTTCTCAGGGCTCCTGAAGGCAGAAGAGGGTTTCGATCTTTGTCCCCTCGTTGCTGTGGTGGTCTGTAGACCTGATGAAGTGGTGGGGGGGGTGCAGTTTCTAGTTGCAGCCGGGTCTTCTCTTGACATTTACTGGAGCGAGAGCGAGCGCAAGACCTGTTTCGCTGATGTCTTTTCGGTTACTCCAGTCTGCTTTCTGTGTGATAAAGCTTACAGTTTCTCCAGCCCTGTGCAGGCAGTCATGTGACATTATCAAGCCCCTTTGTTGTTTCAGTGAGGTCTTTCTGGAATCTTCTTTGAGATTCAAGGCGCTACACCTCAAGCTGTCCAGTCACTCTTGGAGGGGATTAGCTCCTGATGACCATGCTGATAAGGTCATTCCAGGTAATTCAATCAGAAAGCACCCCATTGTTCTGGCTAGGTTGAGTCAGCCGTGATCTCCAGTCTGATCTTTTGGTGTTTCAAATGTAAATTGTAGTGGCCATCTTGGCTGCCAGTTTAATTTTTAAAAAGTTACTTGTAAGAATTTCCAGTAAAAGTCTAATGCAAGATTCCAACCGATGAAATTAATATTTCTCATTTGGTATATGGGGTTTTCATGACAGGGTGCAGAGGAGATTTACCAGAATGGTTCCAGAAATGAAGGATTTTAGCTGCGTGATTAAGTTGGAGAAGTTGGGGTTGTTCGCCTTGGAGCAAAGGAGATTGAAGGCAGATTTGATGGAGGTGTACAAGATTATGACAGCTTTAGATATGGTAGACAAAGAAAAGCTGTTCCCATTAGCTGATGGTATAAGGGCTGGGGGACACAGATTGAAGGTTTTGGGCAAGATTGAGGAGGGCTGTGAGGAAGACCATTTTATGCATGAATAGTAATGACTTGGAACAAACTGCTTACAAGGGTGGTGGAAGTGGAGACAATGCATGATTTCCAAAAGAAAATTGGATGGGCACTTGAAGGAAATAAACTTGCAGGGCTACGGGGATAGAGCAGGGGAATGGGAATGACTGGGTTGCTCTACAGAGAGTTGGCATGGACTAAATGGAATGAATGGCCTCCTTCTGTGCCGAAATGTCTGACTCCATGACGTCTGTGCTTCTTACCTGTATTAGCTCCTGGTCCGGCTACACCTCGATTTTAGAATTTTCATCCTTATGTTCTAATCCATCCAAAGCCTTGTTCTTTCCCATCTCTGTAATCTCCTCCAGCCCTACAAACCTCTGATAATTCTACATTCCTCCATTTCTAGCCTTTTGTATATCCTCTGTTTCCTTCACTCCTGTGTTGTTGGCTGAGCCTTCAGATATTTAGGCCCTAAGCTATGGAATTCCATTCCTTGCCACCAAACCTCCCTGACTCTCTATCTCTCTCTTCCTTTAAGGCACTCATTTCAATCTAGTCCTTTAACCAAGTTTTTGGTCACCTGCCTAATATTTTCATATGTAACGTGATGTGAAAATCTTTTCTGATCACGCTCCTGTGAAGCATTTCAGTATGTGTTGTTCCATTAAATTTCCTAGATAAATGCATGTTGTCTGTTGTCTGGAGCGGAGTTCAAACCTTGCACCTTCTGAGAGAGTTGGAAGTGCTCCCACTGAGCCAAAAGGTCCTTGTGATAAAAATAGTAATTATGGGGCTACGGAGGAAGAATTTGGTTTCCTTCAAAATGGTTTCTTGCTAGTTATGACAGGTCTGCTGCTATTCTTGAGACATCAGACGCTGTCTGGTCCAGGTGGAATTAGTGCAGCTTTTTGCTATATTTTTAGTTAATTTGTGTTATGAACAGTTGAGAGATGATGGGGATGGGTCCCCGTTTTTCCCCTGTCCACTGACAGAAGACAGCGTTCTTAAAAAAAAAAGTTTTTTAACCCCTGAATGCTTTAATTGTCAAGAACAGAAAAATATCAGGTATTCTCATAAGTTTAAAAGAAAGATAAATGTATATTATACAACACCCAAAATATACACATCACCATCCACCCTCACACTCATACAGATACACCACTCAAGAAAAGTTAGAGATTATAAAGGTAACATGCTTTAGGTCTGATGATTTAAAAGAGTCCTCTATGAAAATTGCTTTTCCCTGGGGTGAAAGTCTGTAATCTTTTCCATTATTCACTGAAGAAAGACTTGGGAGGTTCAGGAAAACAGATGCCCTGTTACAGACTGCTTTTGTTGTATTCCAGCCAAAGGTCAATGGCGAAGTCCTGGTGTGATTTCTCAGGTCGGGAGTTCAAGGTCAAACTCCAGTCTCTGGTAATCTTAGGCAGGGTCACTTCTCTTTGATGGCATAGATGAATCTCCTTTCTCTTTCCATAATATACATTTATTAAAGCTCTTTTTCAGAAATCTAGTTTCTGTCAGGTGACCATAGTTTTACCTTTCCTTGTCCTCATAAATGGTGTCTGATATTGAGGCCATTGTTAGACAATGGAGTCTGAATGTCATTCATCCACATCTCATCTTGATAAAGTAGGGCTTTTTACACCCATTCTTTGGAATTTGAGTTTGCAGTCAAAAGGTTTGTGACAGTATTATTAACTCAATCAGTCGGAGAGAAGCAGCTATTCCCACATAAAATGTTGTTTGCATTTTAATGATATCTCAGGGATGTGCCCAGAAAGGTCATTTGTATTTTAATGACTTCTCCAAGACATGTCCAGACATGAAAATTAGCTCAGAGATCCTGTAGTTCTGAGTATTGGCAGAAAAAACTGACCTGTTAGTCTATTTTGTTTGAGAAAAGTGTCAATTTTGGGTTTACTTCATAAGTTCATTTTATAGTTCATAAGTTCGGATTGTGTGGGCGTGACACTTGGCTGAACTAGAATTATGTCTTAGTGGTGAGGCACCATTCCATGGAACTGGAGCATATGTGCTTCCTTAATGCAAGATCCAATTAAAAGAAAATCAAAATCAAAAGCACTTTATTTTGTGTTCAGGTAACAGCGCTTTGTATTGCTGTTTTAGTTACTGACTTGTTTTGTACAAACTGGAATCTTGTAATAAATATAATTTTTAGTTTAACCTAAAATTTATGATCTGCCAGTATCTGGTTTTCCTGCCTGAGTGATCAGCCTGTGCACATTTTGAGAAATGCGGAATTCTTAGCTATTGTTTCATTTGTCCTTTTTTAGTTTGAAAGGCTTTAGGCACACTAATGTGTTGACAAGGATTATAAGTTTCAGATCATGCGAAACATTGACTTACTCATTTTGTTATGAAATCAAATAAGGTGTATTGGGAGAAGCCTAAATGGTAAGTAAGCAAGCAAAAATGTAACAGGCATTAGGGAGGAGGGCATATGGTGGCATGTGAGGTTGACGGAGGTTGTGAAGGGATTTGTAGACAATAACTAAAATTTCGAATTTAGAATTCAGCATATTAGAAGACCAATGCTACTTGTGTGATGACCAAACAGCACTAGTATGGGACAAGATCCAGGGCAGTCTGAGAATCTTGTTTATTTTCTCTGGGTGGACATAGTTGGGCATACAGGGTATGTTGTGGTAGGCTTCGTAGCCTGTGTCAGGCTGCTTTGGATTGCTCCAAGGTGAGCTGGTCAAGCCCTGAGTGTAATCCTTCTGCCTCACAGTTGATGAATGAATTTCAGTGAAACAGGACCAACTTATACCTACTGCTTCCAGCAGAGCTGCTCTTCCTTGATCCCCAAAAACACATTTGTGATTTGCTGCATTTTGGATACCTGAGACAGTCTTGATCGGAAAGGGAGAGTGGGACTGAAAAGCGCCCATCAGCTCACACAGAGCCACAAGCACTGTCTTTTTTTTTTTATCCACTGGTAAATCATGTTTCAGTTGCCAATTTTTTCTTTAATCAGGAGCTTAAAGAAACTGTGAAGTGGGCAAGAGTTTAGACACCACTGGTAAAAATAATGAAAATGATAATGTATGAAGTGTTTTAGATGTTAGAATGTCAGTACCTAATGCAGTTTTGAGTTGAGTAATTTTTAAGCAGTGTTAGTTTACTGGTTGTATTTTGTAGTTTGTACTTCGGAGGACTGAATGCTTCAGAGGTGACGCTATCGGCATGAACACAGATATAAGCGAGATTGACGTCTGTGTTCAATACGAGATTATGTACACAATATTCAACAAAAACTGCTGTCACTTTGCATTATTAATGTCAGTTTTGAGTGACAAAGGTTGATGAGCTTCAAAGGTTGCAAAATTTGCTGTTGGCTGACTTTTCCCATTTCTAATTTAGAAATGATTTTGACAAAACATCAGGAGTTATGTAGTTCAGATTGAACTAATAGCGTGATTAATGCTATAAGGGAAACATTTTATGGAATGTTGTTGACTTTATCATAGTCATTGGTTTCACCTCTTAAGTGGTTATCTTTAACAGAATTTTTGAAAATTAGTGCAAAGGAAAAGCAGTAAACTGAACTTGATTCTGGACTTTTTAAATAAAATAATTCAGATAAGTGAAGGCAGAAGATTCAAAATGTTCTGTGCTTTATTGTATATGCCTTTTGATATTTCAGTATTGCCTTTAACTTGAGAAATTTTTATTCCTGTATAATTTTTCAGGAAAAAAATTGAATTGGTTTTCAGGTAAATTGCCATCCTTCAGTTGTTGACACACTCTGCACACTGACTTTTTCTCCTAGTGTGGGGCCATTCCACAAATTTAGTTGCCTTGCTACTTCTGTTCCCTACTTTTAAGACCTATCTTTTTGATGGTGGTTTCAGCTGACTGCTCATTCTGCTCCTGGCCAGACTGCTCTGCTTTCTGAAATCTGTTTTAAGATTTCTTATTGCCCAAGTGATTACTTATGATAGGATTTGTTCTTTGGTTTGCATATGTTTTGTCTTGTCAGTGGAGATTATGAATGACCAATTTCGATTTGCTGATTTCATCACAATTTTCTGAGTTATTGGAACTGTAGTGAAAATTTGTGTTTCCTTAATGTTTTTGTTCTGATGTCTTGGTTGTAATCAAACTGTTAAGTTTACAAATTCCTTTAAAACCAATGGTTAGAGCTTTGACAATAACATCTTATCTCTACATTAGCTTGTTTTAGAGTCATGGCAGCTTATTTGAATCTGAACAAATTTAGTTCAGATAGGTTTCATTTTAGATAGAACTTTGACCACTTGTGGTTCTCCTGTTTCTCTTTGTGAATTGGTAAGTGTGTACTCAAATGCAATTTGCGTAGAATTCCCAACTTACAAAAATAAGTGCTTTTCACTTACTCATCCCAGTGTAAAAGATGTATATGTAACCAATTTTTAGCCTTGTGTAAACAGGCTTACCTTGATCTTACTACAACCCCTATTTTTGGGGTAGCTTTCAACTTTAGATTTTTTTTTAGATTTAGATATACAGCACTGAAACAGGCCCTTCGGCCCACCGAGTCTGTGCCGACCATTAACCACCCATTTATACTAATCCTACACTAATCCCATATTCCTACCACATCCTCACCTGTCCTTATATTCCCCTACCACCTACCTATACTAGGGGCAATTTATCATGGCCAATTTACCTATCAACCTGCAAGTCTTTTGGCTGTGGGAGGAAACCGGAGCACCCGGAGGAAACCCACGCAGACACAGGGAGAACTTGCAAACTCCACACAGGCAGTACCCAGGATTGAACCCGGGTCGCTGGAGCTGTGAGGCTGCGGTGCTAACCATTGCGCCACTGTGCCAGTGCATAAACCTGACTGTATTAGGTTATCTGTTCGTTGTGCACCCTGGCTGATTATCCTTCCCATAGTTGTCAAGGGAAAGGGAAATTGGGCGCAGTGTGTAACAGGCAGCTGATCCAATCCCGCACGTTTTATGTTCCCATCCAAGTTGTTAGTTAGCCTGTTATGGTTAGTACAGCAGCTCAAATTTTGATGTACTAATTCCCTGATGAGATCTATTTTCTTAGTTCTTGCAAGTTTGCACTATTGAGGTTCAGCAGCGTAGTGGGAGAAACCTCTTCAATTACAGAGAATACAAGTGTTAGTTTCCTATTGTATAATTTATTTTTAAACCAGAACATCTTGATACTGAATCTTAGTCCTGATTATTTGAAGATAACTTGTGTGATATTTGGCAATAGTAAGAAATAGTAAAGAAAGAAAAAGAAAAAAAGAAATAAAAGAAAAAGAAACTTTCTATGATTCTAAGTTGCAGACCTGTTACCTGATGATTGCATTAGGCTCCTTGCTGGCTGCGTTCAAATGCGTTCAAATCCTCTGAAGAAGGAATTTTCCTCCACACAAGATCAGGGGGCAGGTTGTTCAACCTTGCCCGTCTAAGAGCGAAGTCCAAAGTACGGAAAGTCCTCATCAGAGAACTCTTCTTTGCTGACGATGCTGCTTTAACATCTCACACTGAAGAGTGCCTGCAGAGTCTCATCGACAGGTTTGCGGCTGCCTGCAATGAATTTGGCCTAACCATCAGCCTTAAGAAAACGAACATCATGGGGCAGGACGTCAGAAATGCTCCATCCATCAATATTGGCGACCACGCTCTGGAAGTGGTTCAAGAGTTCACCTACCTAGGCTCAACTATCACCAGTAACCTGTCTCTAGATGCAGAAATCAACAAGCGCATGGGTAAGGCTTCCACTGCTATGTCCAGACTGGCCAAGAGAGTGTGGGAAAATGGCGCACTGACACGGAACACAAAAGTCCGAGTGTATCAGGCCTGTGTCCTCAGTACCTTGCTCTATGGCAGCGAGGCCTGGACAACGTATGCCAGCCAAGAGCGACGTCTCAATTCATTCCATCTTCGCTGCCTTCGGAGAATACTTGGCATCAGGTGGCAGGACTATATCTCCAACACAGAAGTCCTTGAAGCGGCCAACACCCCCAGCTTATACACACTACTGAGTCAGCGGCGCTTGAGATGGCTTGGCCATGTGAGCCACATGGAAGATGGCAGGATCCCCAAAGACACATTGTACAGCGAGCTCGCCACTGGTATCAGACCCACCGGCCGTCCATGTCTCCGCTATAAAGACGTCTGCAAACGCGACATGAAATCGTGTGACATTGATCACAAGTCGTGGGAGTCAGTTGCCAGCATTCGCCAGAGCTGGCGGGCAGCCATAAAGACAGGGCTAAATTGTGGCGAGTCGAAAAGACTTAGTAGTTGGCAGGAAAAAAGACAGAGGTGCAAGGGGAGAGCCAACTGTGTTACAGCCCCGACAAACAAATTTCTCTGCAGCACCTGTGGAAGAGCCTGTCACTCCAGAATTGGCCTTTATAGCCACTCCAGGCGCTGCTTCACAAACCACTGACCACCTCCAGGCGCGTATCCATTGTCTCTCGAGATAAGGAGGCGAAAAAGAAAGAAAGCAAGTTGGGAATGTATGACCTCTTTACTGTCTCTAAATTGTCTGACTGCTTGTCGGACATTTGTTACGACAGAGGCTGGAGGAGTGCAGTGTCTTTCTCTAGTTTTGCTTCTCCACGGGTCACACCTTACATTTAAATGTTTACCCAGTAACCGATACGATCAATTATATACTTTATTTTAGTTTCAGAGTAAAATCCACGAACTGGGTTTCTTTAATGAACAACAACATTATTAATTTATTATAAAACAAGACTTATTCAATAAAGATGCAAAGCTTATTAACACACAGGTTGAAATATGAAAGTTACCTTCTAAGTTAATTCAATGCACACACACACCAGTTAAAGAAAAAATAAAGAAGTTTTCTCTGCAGAGATCTCTTTACAAAAAAGGCAAAAGCAACTTTGGCCAAATCCATGTAAATTGTTGAAGGAAAAAGGATAAAATATGGAATTTTTTCAAATGGCTCTTTTTTTATGGCATCCAAATACACGTAGATAGCTGTCACTGGGATCTTCTTGAAGCAATTCTTTTCAGGCGACGGCAAAGATTAGTCTGGCAGACTTTCCAGGAGAATCACTGCATCAGGGGTTTCAACTATCACACAGGACTCTCGGGTTTCTCAAAGAGGTGGAAAAAGGATGAGCTGGTGGATTCTCTGTTGGCGGGCTTACCCCCAGCTGAACCAAAAATGGAACTAACTTTTGACCACCATAAATCTTGATATGTCACTTCTCTACAAACACCTCCCATAGTCATCAAGGCACCTGCTGTTTACTTGGCTTCAGACATGTGATTTCCAGTAACGGTTTGTTTTTAAACAAGGACCCAAGCCCTTCCTGTGAGTTTTTTTTTAAAAAACAAAGTCCAGCATCCATGGAATCACTTCGGTCTTTCAAGTGAATCAATTTCCACAATTTTTAAACATGTGTCCTCAAAAATATTTTAAAAATGGAAGCACTTTCATAATCCATTCCAAACCAGATGAGCAGAAATTTCCTCCAACTAAATATTGGTAAGATAGAAGCCATTGTCTTTGGACCCCACTAGAAGTTCTGTTCCCTAGCCACCAACAACATCTTGCTCCCCAGCAACTGTCCAAGGCTGAGCGAGAAGGTGTGCACCCTTAATGTCGAATTCAACCCCGAGATGAGCTTCTGACTACCTATCTGGGCCATCACTATGTCTGTCGGGTTGCACCTCCATGACTTCGCCCAGCTCAGCCCAGCCACACCTCATCTGCTACTGAAACGGTCATTCCTGCCATTGTTACCTCTAGACTTGACTATGCCAAAGCACTCTTCGCTGGCCTCCATCTTCCACCGGAAATAGGGCAAAATCCTGGAGCTCCCATCCTAACGGCACTGTGGATGTACCTTCACCACAAGGACTGTAGTGGTTCAAGAAGGCGACTCACCATCACCTTCTCAAGGATTATCAGGGATAGACAATAAATGCTGGCTGACAAGCAATGCCCTTATCCCGTCACTGAATAAAGTTAAACAAGATTAAGAACCATCAGGTTGCAAATCATATTCTTAGCCTTAGATTTGAGGTCATCCAAAACTCTATCGTAACCCGCATAAAATCCTGCTCACCTATCACCCTTGTGCTTGCTGATCTGGATTGACTCCCGGTTAAGTAATGCCTTGATTTTAAGATACTCATCCTTGTTTTCAGATCCCGCCATCGCCTCTCACCTCCCTATCTCTACATCCTCCAGCCCTACAACCCCTGACATCTCTGTCCTTCTCTAATTCTGGTCCCTTGCTCATCCCTGATTTTAATCACTGCACTATTGGTGGCCATGCATTCAGCTGCAAGGCCCTGAGCTCTGGAATTCCCTGTCTAAAACTCTACTCTTCTCGAGCTCTCTTTCCTCCTTTAAGATGCTGTTTCAACCCTACCTCTTTAACCAAGTTATTTGTTATATCTCCTTATGTGGTTGGGTATTAAATTTATTTCCTAACTCTGTGAAATGCCTTGCAACATTTTACTATGCTAAAGGTGCTATATAAATAGAAACTTTAGTTGTTTATAAATTTAAATTTGGAGCTCCTAGCAGGCACTTGACAGGAATTAAGATGGGCATTAATGTGGTTCAATAGGGGTACTGCAAGTGATTTAAAAAAAAGAGCGAGGGATATGAATGGGGATCAAGGAACTGAGGATACAAGAACAAGGCTAAGAATATGATTTACAACCTGATGGTTCTTAATCGTATTTTAATTTTATTTGGTGATGAGATGTGGGCGTTCCTGGCAGGCCAGCATTTATTGTCTATCCCTAATTGTCCTTGAGAAGGTGGTGGTGAGCCGCCACCTTGAACGACTGCAGTCTTTGTGGTGAAGGTACATCCACAGTGCTGTTCGGGTAGGAGCTCCAGAATTTTGTCCGAGCGACCATGGGGGGCCGGTGACATATTTCCAAGTCAGGATGGTGCGTGACTTGGAGGAAATCTTGGAGGTGATGATGCTCCCATGCGCCTGTTGCCTTTATCCTTCTAGGTGGTAGAGATCATGGGTTTGGGAGGTGTTGTCAAAGAAGCCTTGGTGAGTTGCTGCACGGTATCTTGTAGATGGTACACGCTGCAGTCGCTGTGCACCAGTGGTGGAGGAAGTGAATATTGAGGTGGTGGATGGGGTGACAATTAAGTGGCTTGATTTGTCCTGGATGGTGTCGAGTTTCTTGAGTGTTGTTGGAGCTGCACTTATCTATGTTGATGGAGGATTGAGTAATGGTAATGCCATTGAATGTCAAGGGGAGATGTTTAGATTCTCTCTTGGTGATGGCCATTGCCTGTCACTTTAATGGTGACCGAAATAGTTGACATTGCAACCTCATTTTAGATATAAGCACTTCACCACCTTTTAGGCAACTGAAACCAAAGTGAAACTGAATTAGTCGTTTGGTAGTGCATAACTTGAGTATTTCTGAAAATCGAGACAGACTGTCGAAGTTTTTCACCTTGGACTCATCAGAACAATCTGCAAGAATGCCAATGTAAGGGAAAACAACAACTTTATGCTGTGTAAGAAGAGAGTGCTGATTGGTTGGCAAGTAGTCTCTGGTAGAGGCGTTATCATGGAGAATGCACCAGTTTGCGGTGACTGACAGCTGCCAAGTTTTGTTTGAAATTTAAACCAAGCAGCTTGACTCTGGTTTACTGGAATGAACCAGTAAATGGCTGTTTAGCTGAAACAGGCACAATGTTTGTATATGTTCTTTCTGTCTGCAAAGAACAGGGCCCTGTGCATCAATGTATGTAGCTTCAGAGTCTACTTGCCAACCAATCAGCACCCTCTTCTCATACGGAAAAAGTTGTTGTTTTCCCTTGCATTGGCATTCTTGCAGATTGTCCTGATGAATGCAAGATGAAAAATTTTGACAAAAAGTCTCTTTTCAGCAATACTGAAAATTAATTATTGCCTTTATGCATCAGCAGACTACCAACTGTACAAAAAATAAATTGGAGTCAATTTCAGATCAATACATATTTAATCCAATTCTAATTCTAACACAAGTGCTAATTTGACTAATTGCTTCCTGTTGACTTCTATATTAATCCCTAATCTACATATAAAAGTTTTCCTGATTTATTTAATGTACAGAAGAAATATAATTAGTTAACTGCTAAAGTTTACCGAGAAAGAGCAAAACATACACAGACCCTGTCGAAATAGAATTTTTTTTTTGCGTTGTTATTGAGTGAGTAGATGGGATGTAGTATAAGTGCTTGCTAATTGACTATCACTGTCTGCATTTCATTGCAATCTTGATCCAAGTGTAACACTTCTTAACATTCAGCCCGAGAAGCTAGCTTGTTATCAGCACGCCACGCCCCCGATATTACACGTGGGGGCCGATTTAAATGGAGGGGGCTGAGCGCCCCAACCCCCCCCACCCCCCGCCCAATGACATAGAGGGAGCAGCTGCCACATCCTTGGCAACAGTGTCCAGCGCGACTGCGCAGGCGCCGGTGCCATTTTTAAAGGGCTGCAAGGCCTTCAGGGTATATTTAAATATCTAAAGGTGCTGGTGAGCTTAAAAAAATTAATAAACGTTTAATTTAACGTTGAATCCCCTCTCCCACCCCCCCCCCCCACCCCAGATTCCTAAACACATAAATTGACAGATTTCCCCCCAAAAATACACTTCATGAAATTCTGAACTTTGCCTCTGAACTTCAGGACCTTTGACCCTCAACTCCTTCCCACCATCCCCACAACCAATAGGAATAGTTTTCCCCGCTCCACCCCCTCCTGCCCTAATACTTTTATTCCTCCCCCTTCCCCACCAGTGCCTCGCCTCGGAACACCAGTAGAATTCCGAAGGCGTGCGTGTTGTGGCCGGTTGGCCATAAAATTGGTGTGGCACAACCGCCAGCGGCAGGTAGGTTAATTTGCATTTTAATTTAACTCATTTCAATGTTTTAATCAAGGCCCTGCCTCCAAGCGGCGGGTGGGGGGGGGGGGGGGGGGATGGTGGTGGGGGGAGGTGGGGACGCACTGAGGCCTCGCTGTCGCCGCTAATATCCGGCGGGGCCTTCTCTGGCATTTTACGGGCCTCCCCCAACGGCGTCGAGGGGCTGATAAAATTCAAAGAACAAGGACAAAGAACAATACAGCACAGGAACCGGCCATTCAGCCCTCCAAGCCTGCGGCGATCTTGATGCCTGTCTAAACTAAAACCTTCTGCACTTCCGGGGACCGTATCCCTCTATTCCCATCCTATTCATGTATTTGTCAA
The DNA here is from genome assembly GCF_036365525.1 of Heterodontus francisci. Classification (NCBI taxonomy): domain Eukaryota; kingdom Metazoa; phylum Chordata; class Chondrichthyes; order Heterodontiformes; family Heterodontidae; genus Heterodontus; species Heterodontus francisci. Next base: position 150,616,569 of record NC_090373.1, on the reverse strand, counting down.
GATGCCTCTTAAACGTCTCTATGGTACCTGCTTCCACCACCTCCCCCGGCAACAAGTTCCAGGCACTCACCACCCTCTGTGTAAAGAACTTGACTCGCACATCCCCTCTAAACTTTGCCCATCTCACCTTAAACCTATGTCCCCTAGTAACTGACTCTTCCACCCTGGGAAAAAGCTTCTGACTATCCACTCTGTCCATGCCGCTCATAACTTTGTAAACCTCTATCATGTCACCCCTCCACCTCCGTCGTTCTAGTGAAAACAATCCGTGTTTATCCAACCTCTCCTCATAGCTAATGCCCTCCAGACCAGGCAACATCCTGGTAAACCTCTTTATCCTTTCCAAAGCCTCCTCGTCCTTCTGGTAGTGTGGGGACCAGAATTGCACGCAATATTCCAAGTGTGGCCTAACTAAGGTTCTGTACAGCTGCAGCATGACTTGCCAATTTTTATACTCTATGCCCCAACCGATGAAGGCAAGCATGCTGTATGCCTTCTTGAATACCTCATCCACCTGCGTTGCCACTTTGTGACCTGTGGGCCTGTACGCCCAGATCTCTCTGCCTGTCAATACTCCTAAGGGTTCTGCCATTTACTGTATACTTCCCACCTGTATTAGATCTTCCAAAATGCATTACCTCACATTTGTCTGGATTAAACTCCATCTGCCAGTTCTCCGCCCAAGTCTCCAACTGATCTATATCTTGCTGTATCCTCTGACAATCCTCATCACTATCCGCAACTCCACCAACCTTTGTGTCTTCCGCAAACTTACTAATCAGACCAGCTACATTTTCCTCCAAATCATTTATATATACTACAAACAGCAAAGGTCCCAGTACTGATCCCTACGGAACACCACTAGTCACAGCCCTCCATTCAGAAAAGCACCCTTCCACTGCTACCCTCTGTCTTCTATGACCGAACCAGTTCTGTATCTATCTTGCCGGCTCACCTCTGATCCCGTGTGACTTCACCTTTTTTATCAGTCTGCCATGAGGGACCTTGTCAAAGGCTTTACTGAAGTCCATATAGATAACATCCACTGCCCTTCCTTCATCAATCATCTCTGTCACTTCCTCAAAAAACTCAATCAAATTAGTGAGACATGACCTACCCTTCACAAAACCATGCTGCCTCTTGCTAATAAGTCCATTTGTTTCCAAATGGGAGTAAATCCTGTCCTGAAGAATCCTCTCTAATAATTTCCCTACCACTGAGGTAAGGCTCACCGGCCTATAATTTCCTGGATTATCCTTGCTACCCTTCTTAAACAAAGGAACAACATTGGCTATTCTCCAGTCCTCTGGGACCTCACCTGTCGCCAATGAGGATGCAAAGATTTCTGTCAAGGCCCCAGCGATTTCTTCCCTTGCCTCCCTCAGAATTCTGGGGTAGATCCCATCAGGCCCTGGGACTTATCTACCTTAATGCTTTGCAAGACGCCCAGCACCACCTTGTTGGCAAGGGGCTGCAAGAAATACAGGCTCAGTTACAAACTGCTGGAATAGCTTGTTGAACTATAGTAACCTGGAGCTCAGCCTGTGCTGGTAAAACCAGTTTGAACTAATTAATTTATATGACAAGGCAAAGGAGAGGACACTGGAATAGAGCCTTATTTGGACACTGTGTGATACCGGGGTCTTTGGGCTTGGGCCAATTAGGAGAAGATACGAACGAGGTGAGCAGGCTTAACTCAACCGGAAAGAGACAGCTCAGTTTTGGAGAGATAAGAAGGAGAATAAGAATAGAGAATCTCGGGCATAGAGTCAGCGAGAAACTCCGGAGATCAACCATCGTGGAAGTGGAAGACCCTGCGGAGACGACGTAAAAGAGAGAGAGAACGGAACGCCTGGCCAGCGTCAGCGCTCCCCTTTTTCGGGTATTATCCTTTGTTTTCTGTGACAAGGTCAGGGAAAGGTCAGAGGAACCTAGTGGGTGTGCATATCAATTCTAGTTAGCTTTGTTATTAACTGTATAACCCAGTTTGAGTTGCGTGCTTTTGTCTAACCAAGTGTATAAGCCTTATTCTTACATTGTACAACAACGTGAATAAAGTAAATTGATAGTTAAAGAAAGGACTGAGTTTCTTCCTCCTTTGTACTAAGCCATTAACTGTAGCCGGTGGATTGGTGGAGGGTGGCTCTCCTGTAACCCGATATCCCAAACACCCAGCCTGAGCCTGAATTAAGAGGACTTAGTCCCACGTGACGGCCAGGATCAAGTGGGTGCAGGGAATAAAGGGGCCAAGGGGGAGTTGACTCCGCTCCATGGTTTACAACTTCCTTTTTGATAACGCCATGACCCAGACTATCTACACTCCCTTCCCTGGACTCATCATCCACCAAATCCTTCTCTTTGAATACTGATGCAAAGTACTCATTTAGTACCTCGCCCATTTCCTCTGGCTCCACACATAGATTCCCTTCTCTGTCCTTGAGTGGGCCAACCCTTTCCCTGGTTACCCTCTTGCTCTTTATATTTGTATAAAAAGCCTTGGGATTCTCCTTAATCCTGTTTGCCAATGACTTTTCATGACCCCTTTTAGCCCTCCTGTCTCCTTGCTTAAGTTCCTTCCTACTGTCTTTATATTCCTCAAGGGCTTCATCTGTTCCCAGCCTTCTAACCCTTACGAATGCTTCCTTTTTCTTTTTGACTAGCTCCTAGAGTTTTTAGGGTTCAACCATGTTACCACATTGGATTTTTTCAGGAAAAGTGCATTCTTTGTATTGAGTACTGAAGCTGTGTGATCTTCCATGAAGGAATACTACTTAGTAAAAGTAGTAAAATAGATTGGAATAGTTCAGAGGTAAAAATGTTGATGAGGTGAATGAATTGAGTGTTGCAAAGTACATGTTGAATACAGATTCAAAGTAACATGCGGGTCACACAAGGGTGAGGAAATAACCATCTCCAACGAGGAAGAATATAACCATCACTCCTTGACATTTGACAGCATTACCATTGTTGAGTCCCTCACCATCAAAACTGGACCAGCCACATAAGTACTGTGTCTACAAAAACAGGTCAGAAGCGGGGAATTCTGTGGCAAGTAACTCATCTCCTGACTCCTCAAAGCCATTCCACTATCTACAAGGCACAAATCAGGAGTGTGATTGAATATTCTCCACTTGCCTGGATGGGTGCAGCTCCAACAACATTCAAGAGGCTCTGCACCATCCAGGACAAAGCAGTCCGTTTCATTGGCACTCCCTCCACAATTGCTGCACAGTGTCAGCCGTGTGTTTCATCTTCAAGATGCAGTGCAGCAACCTGCCAGGCCTCCTTTTGACGGCATTCCAAACCGGTGACCTCTGCCATGTAGAAGAACATGGGCAACAGGTGCATAGGCGCACCATCACCTGCAAGTTTCCCTCCAAGTCACACACCATCCTGACTTGGAAATATACCACCCTCTCTTTACCGTCGCTGGATCAGAAACCTGGAACTCCCATCCTAACAGCAATGTGGGTGTACCTACACCACTTGGACTGCAGAGGTTCAAGAAGGTAGCTCACTGCCAACTTCTCAAGATCAATTAAGGATGGGCAATAAATGCTGATCTTGTCAGCGATGCTCACATCTCATGAACAAATAATAAAAAAAAACTCTTTCAAAGTGAAGGATAATTTGCGTAATAACCAGGGAAATTGTTTAATGGGTGCTACCATTCTAATCAGTTTTTGGAACACAGCTTGTTTTGCTGCTGAGGCCTAAAAAAAGTGATTATATCAGTGATTTTCCATATTTTAGAGTCATCGAGTTATACAGCACAGAAACAGGCCCTTCAGCCCATTCATTGGTTTTGAACGTGCTCCATAATATCACTTTGGGCAGATCTCTGTTAAGTTGCTGTTTAAGAGTGTAAGAATTTGAGTGATCTGCAAAAAATTGTCACAAATGCGACACCTTTCACTTTACATTTTCCAGCAGTCTACTCTTATCGAGGGATTTCCCTCCTCGTTCAAGAATGTTTTTGCACTGCAGCCAGCAGTAAGTGTACTCAAGAGATCAAATTGATGAATCGTATATGTAGTCTGCTTTTGTTTAAAATGGCTTAGAAAGCAACAAAGTTAAAATTTAAGCTATTAGATGAGCAAGGTGCTTGCCTACTCTGCAGGATCCCTCTCTTCCAGAGACAGTAAAGCTGAGGGTATGATGTATTACCATGCACTTTACAAAGCTCACAAGACATTTCTGTGTGTGTGTTAGCTTTGAAAATGGTTAGGCAAAATGCTTACTCCAGATATGATTTTTTTGCTTTCTACTTTTATTGGATTTACAGTAAATGAATTAAATACATTAGCACTGTCAAACATTTTGCACAAATAATTTGAGTATTCGTAAGCTGACTTTTCTATTAATTTTTCAGGTTATATACTTATTTTAAAAATTGTGGCATGGTCTGTGCTTTTTAGTTAACTCCTTTAATTCAAAGTTGCTTAATATAAATTCTATTAATACTTTTGAGCAAAAAATGCATCTTGTGCTATTATTTAAATTTTCATTTTTACTACTGGATAACTAGTTTTTTTTGTATGCTTTTTATATATCTATATCTGTCTTGGTGTAGCTATATACCACTGCTAACCTCTTGCCAATACGAGTAATATTCAACTTTCTAAGTTATACTGTTAAAGGTGATTGCAACAGTTGTTACCTTGAAGGTTATTTAACAGGCTTAAGAAATGGGACTTTGATTTTTTCGGGGCATGTATTGTTTGAATTTTTAAGAAAATTGAAAATCGTATAATCTGGCATGCCAGACATTTTTTTGGGCAAGTTTTATTTGTGCTTTGAATTAAATGTGCAATTTAAATGCCCTATGCAATTGTCATATTGAAAATTTGAAATGGTGGTGGGGGTAATGCAGATCTGTATAACTGGCAGTTGAGTGAATTGTCATACTGTGTTTCTATTACCCAAAAAATTATTGTACACCAGCCACATTAATTACGTCATGCACTGATGCATACTAAGAAGGAAAACAGTGTGGTACCAGGATCTCCTGTAATGCATTCCTTCACTGTTAATTTAAGTTCAAGTTGACGTGCATAATATTTTTAATGATCCTAACCAGGAATGTATCTTATTACACCTGCCGTGTATTGAGTTTGATATTAATTTTTTCTCTTCAGTTGGTTTTACATTGCCATTTTAATTCAGATTCTAGGAAATCCATTTTAATTAAGCTTTTAGGAAACTGGTGTTATTGTACTGGCTCCTGGTGACTGTGCTGCTAAATTTGGCTCCTCAGTGGTCGATTCTTCAATCCAGCTTCTCATATCTCTCTCCCTACCATCAAAAGTTTCCTCAAAACTTCCCTCTTGAGCCATACCTTCAAACTTCTCTTCTTAACTGTAATGTTGCCTCCAAAACCAACTTTTCCACAACTCGCTCTTTGATTCTATCCAATCAGATTTCCACTATGCCACGTTACAGAAATAGCCCCCAAGTCATACGCCACACCACTGTGACTGTGCCAGTTTTGTGCATTATCCCTCCTTGTCTTCACTGGAGACTTTTGACATGATTGACTACACTATCCTGTTCCAATCCCTCTCCTCCTTTGCTCTGCTCAGTGGGACTGCCCTCGTTTAGTTGTGTGCACACCTACCTGAACATAGCCAGAACATCTTCAGCTTCTGTTCTCACTCCTGCAATGTTACTTCTCGAGTCGTCCAAGGACCTAAGCTTGACCCTTGTTTTCTTCATTTACATGTGGCCCTTTGGTGACATCTTCCATGGGGTCATCTTCCACCTGTTCTGAGGACATCCAGATGTACCTCTCCACCACCTGTCTTGACCCTTGCGTTTCCTGTGAGGTCAGACTGCTTGTCTGACATCCAGTTATGAATGAATTGTAATTTTCTCTAGCTGAACATTGGTAAGATCATTAACTTTGGCCGCATCACAAACTGTCGTACCTGGGCACCAATGCCATTCCCTTTCTGCCCAGTGTTTGCAATCTTGGTCTTCTTTTTGAATCCAAGATGAGCTTCAATAAAACTGCCTCCTTCCAACTTTGTTAACATCAGCCACGTCCACCTTTCCTCCTGCACATCTCCAGAGTTGACCTTCATTTCTCTCCTGGTTGGCCTCTCCCCCTCCAGACGCTAAATTTGAGGTCATCTAAAACACTGCTGCCCATATCTTATCCTGCACCAAGCAAATTTAATAGTCAAATTAATGTGCAAATCCAGCAAGTTCCTGAAACTAACAGGGAGGCTCAGGATGAGATGGTGCTTAGTGCAAAGCAAATGGCGGAGCAGCGTAAATCGACTAGCAAGTTCTGGAGAAACACTACTCACATCATATCACTTAATCGCCTGCACTTTCTGGTTGATTTGCACACGTTAACACATCCTCAATTTTATAGCAAGGAACTGGCCCATTGTTTCTTGATGTTCGTTGCCCTTTAACATTATCTTCATCTAATGAAATATCCTGTACAATTATTTTGATAGTTGTGTTATTGATCCTTCCAATATTTTTTTTTAAAGTTATTCCAATTTAATTATTGGATTATCGACATCACTATTGGCATTAAATGAACTCAGGGGAGGTCCTTATGAGAGGTATTAGCAAATCAGTTTTAAAGTAAAAATATAATGGTCTTTTTGTGATGAGAAGTGGAGAATTATACCTAATGTTTGGTTTACAATGTATGTGCATTTGAAAAATATTTTTTCTGCAGGTAAATAATGCACACAATTGTTCACATATATTATTTAAATTGTTTTTATTCTCCTGCACTGTCAAAGGTAATAACTGTATTTGATTTCAGTTTTCTACATGTAAAGTAATTGTTTGCAACATCCTCTTTTGAGAGGATAGTATTGTACCAGGAGTAATGGAAATACTTGAGATTTCCTTGTCTCTTTAGTTATGGTTGTTTTATTATAATTTTCATGCTTAACCTTTCAGATTGGACAGTTGGTTTTTAAAGGGATGAAGCGACTGAACCGCATCCAGTCAATTGTATTTGAGACAGCTTACAACACAAATGAGAATATGCTGATCTGTGCACCCACCGGAGCTGGGAAAACTAACATTGCCATGCTTACTGTTCTGCATGAAATCCGCCAGCATATTCAGCAAGGAGTTATCAAAAAGGATGAGTTCAAGGTATGGATTTAATGAAGCAAAGCCAAATTTTTATCTGGGTAGAGTTTAAAAAAAAATCATTATTGATTGTGTTTCTGGAATAGATATGTTTTCACAACCTTACTAGATATGTAACAATGCTGGCATTTGACTTTATATATTAATACAAAGTATATAATATGACCTGATTTTCCATGCAACAATAGAATCTATTCTGAATCCAAGCCAATGTTCAAATTAATAGCTAAATAAATAAATTAATGGTCTTTTAACATTGAGTCAATAATAATCACTTTTCATACATCACTATTAATGTTTTCAGCTTAACTGAACAGAACGATATTTCACAAAGTATAATTTTATATCAGTTTTTGAGACAAATACAGATTTTTAACATGTGTATCAACAATATTTTCCTTAACTACAGGTTATATATGTAGCACCGATGAAGGCCTTGGCTGCTGAGATGACAAATTACTTTAGCAAGCGTCTGGAGCCATTGGGTATCCTCGTGAAGGAGCTTACTGGCGACATGCAGTTGACCAAAGGGGAAATATTACGGACGCAGGTATGTTTAGGAATCCATTAAATCCAAATGTTAATTTGATGTCAGATGTTGCCTAAATTGATTTTGCTGACAAGTCTGCCACTTGGATTTGTCCAAAGCTGCATTTTATTCTGAGAGATTTAGGGCTGAATTTTATTATCGCACCGCACATCGCGCCAGCGCTCTTTGAACTTGGCGGCCTTCTGACAAGGAAGCGCTGCCGCTGAGCCTTGGCGATATTTTACACAGGGACTCATTTAAATGGAGAGGGCGTAGCAGCCGCCCCCAATGACATAGAGGGGGCGGCCACTGCATCCCCGGCAATGGCGTCCGGCGCCACCGCACAGGTGCTGGTGCTATTTTTAAAGGGCTGCAAGCCCTATGGAGAAATTTTAATATTTAAAAATATATTGTGAAGCATTATGTATAAAAAAAATAAATTAATACTGGAGGCCCTTTCCCATCCCCATAATGTTTGTTTACGGCGCATTAGAATTAGAATATTAGAGCGCAGTACAGGCCCTTCGGCCCTCGATGTTGCGCCGACCTGTGAAACCATCTGACCTACACTATTCCATTTTCATCCATATGTCTAGCCAATGACCACTTAAATGCCCTTAAAGTTGGCGAGTCTACTACTGCTGCAGGCAGGGGGTTCCACGCCCCTACTACTCTCTGAGTAAAGAAACTACCTCTGACATCTGTCCTATATCTATCACCCCTCAACTTAAAGCTATGTCCCCTCGTGATTGCCATCACCATCCGAGGAAAAAGACTCTCACTATCCACCCTATCTAACCCACTGATTATCTTATATGTCTCTATTAAGTCACCTCTCCACCTCCTTCTCTCCAACGAAAACAACCTCAAGTCCCTCAGCCTTTCCTCGTAAGACCTTCCCTCCAGACCAGGCAACATCCTAGTAAATCTCCTCTGCACCCTTTCCAAAGCTTCCACATCCTTCCTATAATGCGGTGACCAGAACTACACGCAATACTCCAGGTGCGGTCTCACCAGAGTTTTGTACAGCTGCAGCATGACCTTGTGGCTCCGAAACTCGATCCCCCTACTAATAAAAGCTAACACACCATATACCATATTAAGATCAAATGGAACTTGATTAGCAACACACACTTGCCCCCCACCCCCACCCTCTTAATATTTGCCCTTCAACCCCTTCACACCATCCCCACAGCCAATAAAAAAGGTTTTCCCTGCTTTCCTCCCCCACCCCCACTCTGATAATTTCAGTCCTCCCCCTCCCCACCAGTGTCATGTCTCAGGAGTTCCCAAGATGCGCGGGTTGCGGCTGATGGTGGGATGGCCACCGGGACCAGGTAAGTCGATTAGCATCTTATCTTAATTCATTTTAATATTTAAGTGGAGGCCTCGCTGCCGCCGGTAAAATGCAGCGGGGCTTTCTCTGCTTCGGGGGTCTTGGCGGGCCGCTCCCACAAGTATTTTATGGGCCCCCCCACCATGACCTCCAATGTCAAGGGGCTCGTAAAATTCAGCCTTAATGTCTCTGTGAATTTCATTTATTTTTAACCAGTACTTTTCTTTCAGCACTTTTTAAGCAAACTGAAAAGGGAAAAATAGATGTTTGGATTTGGTATTATTACTTTTAAATATTATTATTATTATGCAAGAGCTTTAGTAACTTGCAAGGGCCTGATATTTCTACAATTAGAAGGTTAATACTATATTAATGTTTGTACAATGCCTATCTAAATTACCTGCAACCTTACCTAACTAAGCCATTTGTACCTTCATGTATGATTGCAATTTAATTGAATTAATTAAAACTAATTATGACGAGAGCTGTGTGCTACTTAATCTTGAACTTCCCAGCTCCATTCTAATGGAAATTTATTTTTTCTCCCACTTTTATGGTCTTCCACCCTAACATCTTGAGAGTCCATTGGTTTTATTCAGTTTTGTTCAAACCATGCTGGGCAATTATGCTGATTTATGGCTATTTTACATTTGGCCATATGCCAATAAGACTGGTGGGAAATTTCACTGTAACTTGACTTCAGCAGAATGGGTGTGGGAATGGGCATTATTTCAGGTCCAACTTCTGGGTTGTGCCCACATGGAAAATTCCAGACCATTATCAATACATTTTCTATTGTTTAGATCTGAAAGAACTTCCCATCTCTCACTATAGTTACAATTTGTCTGCTTACCAATCCATAACTCTTGGGAACTAACCCCTTTTCGGCAAACTTGCGAATAAAAATACACACCTTAACATGGCTCGTGTTCAAGTCCGTTCTGTGAAAAGTTGGCCAAAGAATTCTGAACTATGACAATGAGCCTTGGGAATTGTTAAGTATGTTAGTGTTAGTCTTGAATTTCTCTTCCCAGATTTTATGTAGAAGTGGCTGAAACTGTCATTTTAACCTTTTTTGACCTATCATCTAGCATTAATTGTGTTACAAAAAGTTGAATTTGAATAATTTTAGTTCAATAAGGATTTAAAAAGAGCAGTCTTGTTCAAGTATCCAGATACTCTGACATTTAACAGAACTTTAGGCTAGAATCCGGCGTAACTAGATGTTTTTTAAACTGTAGCTGTTAATTTCATCTCCAGAGGGTAGCAGTAGTTTCAGCTGCTACTGTGTGTTGTTAGTCTTGTTCTGTGGTGTGCACAGGACTTCATTGCCAATGTTCCTATATCGTATAAATAATATGATTCATTAAAAGGTACAATAAAATGCCTTTTGGACATTTCAGCAAGCTATGGGTCATGAATCTGAGCCTCACAATTGTTAACATTGTTACTTCAAGCAGTAAAGTTGCTATGATGTGTTTAATAAGAAAGAAATTACCGAATTAACGTAGTAAACTATGCCTCAATTTAAGCTAGACCTGCTCAGGATTGGCTGTTGGCTTGAAAGACTACAAAATACATCAAAAATGAGGTTAATCCAAGTTCAATTTTCTGAGATCAGTGCTGCTGGATGGGGCTTAGTATGCAGCAGACAGCTTACTGAAAAATTGTGGATGCACTACCCACTGTTTTCTGTTCACTGCTTTCAATGAATAGAAAATTGTTAACAGTACACCTGCAATTTTCCAATAAGCTGCCTGCCATGAAGCCTCACCAGTCCTTCGGGGCCTCGGAAAATTAGGTTCTAATTTCAAAAAACAGGGCTGTTCTACAGTATTATCCACTTCAAATATAGTCTGTACCTTTTACCACAACGTTTGTCATTTTTGTGGTCCATGCAGTGCTTTTTAGTGTTACTTTGATTCTTCCAAGTTGGAAGTTGATTTACAGTTATGTTGCCGCTTTGCAATTTTGAACAGAGTTCAAGACATGAGCATTGGATTTTATATCAGGGACAGCCTCCTAAAAACACTTTCAGTTGCTCCAGCTAATGCTTTTTATCAGAACATAGAACAGTACAGCACAGTACAGGCCCTTCGGCCCACAATGTTGTGCCGAATCTTTAACCTACTCTAAGATCTAACTAACTACCTACCCTTCATTCTACTATCATCCATGTATCTATCCAAGAGTCGCTTAAATGCCCCTAATGTATCTGCTTCTACTACCACCGCTGGCAGCGCATTGCACGCACCCACCACTCTCTGCGTAAAGAACCTACCTCTGACATCTCCCCGAAACCTTCCTCCAATCACCTTAAAATTATGCCCCCTGGTGATAGCCCTTTCCACCCTGGGAAAAAGTCTCTTGCTATCCACTCTATCTATGCCTCTCATCATCTTGTACCCCTCTATCAAGTCACCTCTCATCCTTCTTCGCTCCAATGAGAAAAGCCCTAGCTCCCTCAATCTTTCTTCGTAGGACATGCCCTCCAGTCCAGGCAGCATCCTGGTAAATCTCCTCTGCACCCTCTCTAAAGCTTCCACATCCTTCCTATAATGAGGCGACCAGAACTGAACACAATATTACAAGTGTGGTCGAACCAGGGCCTTATCGAGCTGCAGCATAACCTCGCGGCTCTTAAACTCAATCCCCCTGTTAATGAAAGCCAACACACCATACACCTTCTTAACAACCCTATCAACTTGGGTGGCAACTTTGAGCGATCTATGGACATGGACCCCAAGATCCCTCTGTTCCTCCACACTACCAAGAATTCTGTCTTTAAGCCTGTATTCTGCATTCAAATTCGACCTTCCAAAATGAATCACTTCACACTTTTCCAGGTTGAACTCCATCTGCCACTTCTCAGCCCAGCTCTGCATCCTGTCAATGTCCCGTTGCAACCTACAACAGCCTTCCACACTATCCACAACTCCAGCAATCTTTGTGTCATCGGCAAACTTGCTAACCCAGCCTTCCACTTTCTCATCCAAGTCATTTATAAAAATCACAAAGAGCAGAGGTCCCAGAACAGATCCTTATGGAACACCACTGGTCACCGAGCTCCATGCTGAATACTTTCCATCTACTACCACCCTCCGACTTCTGTAGGCCAGCCAATTCTGTATCCAGACAGCCAACTTTCCCTGAATCCCATGCCTCCTTACTTTCTGAATGAGCCTACCATGCAGAACCTTATCAAATGCCTTGCTAAAATCCATATACACCACATCCACTGCTCTTCCTTCATCAATGTGTTTTGTCACATCTTCAAAGAATTCAATAAGGCTTGTGAGGCATGACCTGCCCCTCACAAAGCCATGCTGACTGTCTCTAATCAAACCATGCTTTTCCAAATAATCATAAATCCTGTCTCTCAGAATCCTCTCCAATAATTTGCCCACTACCGACGTAAGACTGACTGGTCTATAATTCCCAGGGTTATCCCTATTTCCTTTCTTGAACAAGGGAACAACATTTGCCACCCTCCGATCATCCGGTACTACTCCAGTGGACAGTGCAGACGCAAAGATCATCGTCAAAGGCGCAGCAATCTCTTCCCTCGCTTCCCGTAATATCCTTGGGTATATCCCGTCTGGCCCCGGGGACTTATCTGTCCTCATATCATTCAAAATTTCCAGCACATCCTCCCTCTTAACCTCAATCTGTTCGAGTATATCAGCCTGTTCCACGCTGTCCTCACAAACGACCAGGTCCCTCTCACTAGTGAATACTGAAGCAAAGTATTCATTTAGGATAAAATGAAAGCAAAATACTGCGGATGCTGGAAATCTGAAACAAAAACAAAAAATGCTGGAATCACTCAGCAGGTCTGGCAGCATCTGTGGAAAGAGAAGCAGAGTTAACGTTTCGGGTCAGTGACCCTTCTTCGGAACTCATTTAGGACCTCCCTTACCTCCTCCGACTCCAGGAACAAGTTCCCTCCACTATCCCTGATCGGCCCTACCCTCACTCTGGCCATCCTCTTGTTCCTCACATAAGTGTAGAACGCCTTGGGATTTTCCTTAATCCTACCCGCCAGGACTTTTTCATGTCCCCTTTTAGCTCTCCTAAGTCCATTTTTCAGTTCCTTCTATGGCTACCTTGTAACCCTCTAGAGCCCTGTCTGATCCTTGCTTCCTGAACCTTAAGTAAACTTCCTTCTTCCTCTTGACTAGCTGTTCCACATCTCTTGTCATCCAAGGTTCCTTCACCCTACCATCCCTTCCCTGCCTCATCGGGACAAACCTATCCAGCAGTCGCAGCAAGTGCTCCCTAAACAACCTCCACATTTCTGTCGTGCATTTCCCTGAGAACATCTGTTCCCAATTTATGCTCCCCAGTTCCTGCCTAATAGCATTGTAATTCCCCCTCCCCCAATTAAGTATTTTCCCATCCCGTCTGCTCCTGTCCCTCTCCATGACTATAGTAAAGGTCAGGGAGTTGTGATCACTATCGCCGAAATGCTCTCCCACCGAGAGATCTGCCACCTGGCCTGGTTCGTTGCCAAGCACCAAGTCCAACATAGCCTCCCCTCTAGTCGGCCTATCTACATATTAAGTCAGGAAACCTTCCTGGACACACCTGACAAAATCTGTTCCATCCAAACTATTTGCACTAAGGAGGTTCCAATCAATATTAGGGAAGTTGAAGTCACCCAAGACAACATCCCTGTTACTTCTGCACCTTTCCAAAATCTGCCTCCCAATCTGTTCCTCCATGTCTCTCTTGCTATTGGGGGGTCTATAGAAAACTCGCAACAAAGTGACTGCTCCTTTCCTGTTTCTGACTTCCACCCATAATGACTCAGTAGACAAACCCTCCTCGACGACCTCCCTTTCTGCAGCTGTGATACTATCCCTGATTAACAATGCCACTCCCCCACCTCTTTTACCTCCCTCCCTATTCCTTTTGAAACATCTAAACCCTGGAACATCCAACATCCATTCCTGCCCCTGTGATATCCACGTCTCCGTAATGGCCACAACATCGTAGCTCCAAGTACTGATCCATGCTCTAAGTTCTTCACCCTTATTCCTGACACTTCTTGCGTTAAAATAGACACACTTCAACCCATCATACTGGCTGCAACTTTGCCCTGTCAACTGTCTAACCTTCCTCACAGACTCTCTGCACTCGGTATCTGCCTGTTCAACAGCTACCCCATCCACTGATCCGTGGCTCCGGTTCCCATACCCCTGCCAAACTAGTTTAAACCCTCCCGAGTGCATTTAATTACCCCAGTCATGTCTCAGACATAAATGCAGTTTCTTTTTAATTGGTTCATGAGATGTGACCATCGCTGACAAGGCCAGCATTTATTTCCCATCCCTAACTGCCCTTGAGAAGCTGGTGGTGAGCTGCCTTTTTGAACTACTGCAGTCCTGTGATGTAGGTACATCCACAGCTGTTAGTGAGGGAGTTCCAGGATTTTGATCAAGCAACATTGAAGGAATAGCGATTTGGTTCCAAGTCAGGATGGTGTATGACTTGGAGGCGAACTTGCGGGTGGTGGTGTTCCCAGGTGCCTGCTGTCCTTCTCCCTCCTTACAGTTAGCATTTTATGTTTTCAACTGGTTTGTCAGATGAAGAATGCTCCAATTAATTTCTTAACTTTAGAAATATTATGCTTTTCATTAGAGCCCCTAAATTCAAAAATCAAATGAATGTGTGCCTAGCTTAGATGAAAAAAATAGCATGCCTATATTATGCAGAATCCATCACAGAAAAAATGACAGGTGGGTCAATGAATTCTGTGAATTCCTGTTACACCAGTAGATGGTGCTGTGATAGTTAGTTTTAATGTCAAATGTCTCATAAGATTGCAAACTGTCAGAATCATTTTCATCCGGCCTGCCAAAGCAGCCGATCCTGCTGCAGTTTGTTGCCTGCCAGTAATCCTATCAAGTTCCACTCTGGACTTATCAATGGTGATTTGGCTAGACACTTTGAACTCTCTTTTGATTGCAAGTTCCTATTTTCCCTGCTGAATGTCTGCAGTAGTAGTCTGTTTCCAATTACTTCACAGCTGTAACAAACACAAGAATATGAGCAGGATAACAAAACCTTGCAGCATTCATTCCCATGAGACTGAGTGGAGAGAGTCTCACTCTACACTTGACTCATGCTATGCTTGACATGAGAGTAATTGATGCCAACACTGCATGCTCAAAATAATTTTTTTTCTCACTAGCATTTCTATTTTCAAAACACACAAAAACCACCAAAAAAAGTACACAGTCCACAAGTAGCGGATTTTCTGCAAATAGCATCAAGAGAACAGAAAGTAGTCTGCCCATCAACCAATCCCATTTGTGCTGTTGATCTATAACTGGCAGGTCTTGAAATTCACAACTGTTCTACATACAGGCACTTTCCTGCCTACTGCCACTGCCATGTGAGAACCACTAAAACTTCCCTGTCAACAGATAGACTTTCACATTGAACTACAGAGGGCTATGTAGAGATCCTCATTGTCCAGCATTCAAAATGTACTGTTATACTTTTTTAGTTACTTAAGATAAACTGTACCCAGAGACTGTTGTCCCAATCAAGGGAGCTCTTTTTGAGGATGTTGTTTGAAGGAAACCAGTGGAATTATGTTTTTCCACATTATAAATAACTGTGTGGTACTTAAGCAAAAGAATTTCTTGAATTCATTGTATGCCTTTGTATTCATTCGTGGTCAAAGAGATTAATTTATTTTTGTTGTTTATTGACGCGTGTAAACTCTCGTCCAGAATATTCTGGGATGAGATTCTCGAACGTGTTTTATTTTGGCTTTGTCTTTATCTGGTTTATATTGCTGAGACACCTCCTGTTTATTTTATGATGTGAATAGCACTGGCAGGGTTTATTTATTGCCCCAATTCTAGTTGCCCACAGAATGTGGGACTGGGGTCACTTGTAGGTCCGATCAGCTCGGGGAGACAGGTTCCTTTCTCTGAAATAGAGAGCCAAAAGGTTTTGCGACAGACCTCCAACCATTGTGTTGATTTTTCTGGTGCTCACATCCAAATTGCCAGATTTATTGAATTCAGTTTCACAACCTGCAATGGTAGAAGTTGAACTTGGGACCACTAAGCTGCTAATCTAGTACCATAACTATGAGGCTACCATATCTAGTTGATGAAAATTAAACCCTGTCATTGACTTGGACTGTTAATTGAAAATGCAAGAGAAGCGTCTGTGTAAGAAAAAGAATGCAGTATAAACAAGCAGGGTTCAAAATGGACATATAGGCCCATTTAACCGAGATGAGAGAAGAAAAGCAAGCCAAGCAAAGCCTACAGGAGAAAAGGGGGGAAAATCTTGGGAGATGATACTTTTTTCTTTAAAGTGTTATGGGATATTAATGGTTTAATAGACTGAGAGGTGATTATTGCGAGGGTCAGCATGAGACATTTTTCTGGTATTCTAGCAGGTAGCTATGAAGCGGGAACTGAAAGTTAAAAGTAGCAGTAAAATTTGACGGTGATAAAATAATTGTATTTGTAATAAACAGAAGTTAGTGTGGCAGAGGTGGTTGATAAGTTAGAGGATTTTAAGAGTAGCAGATCCCTTGAGCCAAATCTACCCGGGAGGAAATTTGTGGGGAACTTGATCTGGCCAATGAGGAACTGCTCGGCACTCGTGAAATTCTGAAGGCAACAGTTTAAATATTTTAAAATGTTGCCAAATTTAAAGTAGGCAACTGCAGGCCCATTAGTCTTAAGCTGATTAGTAGATGGCATAATCTATTTTAAGGGGTAGGCTAGAGGTGTATCTGTCTAATAACTTAATTTAAACATCCAGTATACGTTTAAAAGGGGAAGATTCTGCCTGACACACCTCGACGACTTTGACAACAACAAACCTTCCTGTGATAGAATTTATTTAATCTTTCAGAAATCTTTTGACAAGTTCCTCTTGAAAGGCTCCAACTTAATGGCCACAGGAATCCAGTGTGACTGGATACGTTGGGTAAACAGTAGGGAACACACACTTCTTGTGAGAAGGTAATGTTAGGGAGGTATTTACTGGATACCCGCAGAAATCAGTGCATGGACCCCTGCTTCTAATCTATATTCATAATCTCAATGCCAGAACAAACTAACGTTAATTTTGTTATGACACACTAAATAAAACTAGAGAGCAGTACAGACTGAGTCCAGCAGCAAATGTGCAGGAAGAGTTAGTTTGATTATGCAATTGGACAATCTTTCAATTAAATTGAAATGTGATTTATATATGTAAGAGATATGTATATATACACATCATAGGTCTGAAATAGGTGCCAAAAATTGTAATGAATGGCATGGGGAGGTAGCATAGAGAGAGCAGAAAGGGATATTAGCATAGAACCAAAGAAATTTATTGCACAGAATAAGGCCATTTGATCTGCCATTTCTGTATCTAATCTTTGCTAGAACACTCTAAAACTAATCTAATTGCCCTGCTTTCTCCCCATAGCCCTATATCCTCCTTGCTTCAAAAATATATCTACTTAAAAAATACAAGCAGTCCCTGTAGCAAACGTTTATTGCTTTAATAACTACAAATAAATTTCTCATAATCTCTCTCACACGCATTAATAGAGCTGGATAAAACTTAATGTAGTATGGTGAGTTTTGGTTACTGTACCACAAAACAAAGGTGTGGTTTTGCTACAGATCACTGAAGAGTACTGATTATAATTGGAAAATAGATGAGCTGTGAGGAAGAATTAAAGATGTAAAGCTTTACAGTGTAGAAATAAGTGGGCTATCAAAGTATGTAATGGCATAGCTAGGTTAAAATGAGGAAATTATTTCAAAGTAAATAGGAGCACAGAAAGAGGTCATTTGGCCCATCATGTCTGTGAGCCACCTAGCCTTATCCCATTGTCTGGCATTTTATCCTTAGCCCTGCAGGTTACGGCACTTCAGGTGCACATCCAGGCACCTTTTAAATGAGGTGAGGTTTACTGCATCTACCACCTTTTCAGACAGTGAGTTCCAGGCCCCACTACCCTCTGGGTGAAAAAGTTTTTCCCCTCTAATCTTTCTCCCAATCACTTTATGCCCTCTAGTCACTGACCTCTCTGCTATAGAATCAGAGTGCATCAATAGAAATTTAAAATGATCGGAGGAATTTCTTTACACGGTGATAAATCTTCGAATCATCTCATGCAAACTAAAACTTTAGGATATACTAAATAAGTTGATTAATAATATGGTAGAGCTGGGGTACTGAAGGGTTTGAACTTTAATGTGCCGAGTGGTTTTTCTCGATCTTGAATTTTCTTGTGTTTTTATAATCCTATATTACCCATTTATGCTAATTACATATATAGTCCCCACAAGGTAAACATCCACATTTAAAACGGGACTCCGCCTAGTACGTGGTATCAACTGTATATTACAGCACCAAGGAGAATGACCTGTATATGAAATATAAACCTGTATATGAAGACTGTGATTTGGCAGAGCAGGGTGATCATCTCAGCTGTGGCTGCCACTGGTGCCAATCCAATTATGGACAAGCTGGAGCCTCAAAGTAAGATTGAAATATATAAGGGAAGGTAAGGGGACACCTCTGGACAATCCATTAATGTTTTGACTGACCATATTATTAGATAGTCAGCTTAAAAAAAAGATAGCATTATTCATTTGCACTAATGCCAATTTCAAAGTTGCCAATTATAGCTTCTTAAGTGCTCCATTTATTTTGGGCAGAAACAGCTGTACTTACTAGTTCTTACCTTGTTAAGATGCACTTAATGCAGAAGCAAACATGATTAAGTAAATAACACCTCTTCAATGTTCAATTACCTTTCTGTGAATTTAAACCCTTTTAATCCTTTCTAAGTGGCGTGGGGTTTCAGTTTGTAAACTGACTGCAGTTTTAATAAAGCTGCAGGTCAGTGTGACTTCATTTTGTCTTGGTGTAAACCTTGCTCAGGTGCCTGGTTTTCTGTGCCAGCATCACAGCCTGGATGTTGGAAAGGGCCCCTCCCAATAACATATTCAGCTCTTCACCATTGCAGAAGGTGACCTTCAGCTGGCAGGTGTTGATCCTATTCTTGTGCTGCGCGGCGTTGCCCACAGTTCTACAATCTCAGGGGTTGGGGAATTCGAGAACAGCAACCAGGTAGATGGGAGCTCTGGTCCCAACACCTTCAGCGAAGGGACCCTAGCACCACCTTACCAGTGAATACAGCCAACAGTCAATTGGAGACCAATGCTGAATCACTTTAGCAGCCTTTTTTCAGTTTTATTGTGACAGACATCATAACTGTTCAGCTGGAGTTCACAAACAATATCCATCAAGACACACGTGCTCACCCCAGACCTAGATTATTTTTTCAGTAATCAGAGAATCTCTGGCCAGAATAGAACGCACTGAACACATTCCCGCAACACTTAGGGCCTCGATACAGTGGGTGCCCACTCCATGCAGGCCAAAGTGGAGCTACCCAAAAGGAATATTCTCATGCTTGTTTTCTGATCCCTTGAAAGTCTTGCCTGTCCCTGTCTCTAACTTCCTTCAGCCTGACAACCTACCTACATTGCAACAATGAATTACACTCAAAAGTAATGACTGTAAAACGCTTTGGGACATCCGGTGGTCATGAAAGGCACTATACAAATGCATGTCTTTTCTTTTTCGCTGAAATCTATGTGCTTATCCAGTTCTGTTGTCTTGCAGATCCCTGATTTTAATCTCTCCACCATTGCTAGGTCGTGCTTTCAGCTGTCTGGAATTCCCTCCCTAAACCCCTCTGCCTTTCTACCTTTCTTTTTGATAATGCTCCTGTGAAGCACCTTGGGCATTTTACAACATTAAAGGACCTATGTAAATGAAAGTGTTGTTGATTACTGAAATAGTGCTACCACATTATACCAACCATCACATTGTTAGGGTCAAATGAGGAGGAATCGAAGGGCTTTCCTCTTTCCCTCTCCTTATTTGACCACAACTGGTTTAATTCTTTCATCAAGTGGATGTACTGGCCAATTCAGCAGATGTCTGATTACCTACGTACTATGATCATAAGAACCAATCGAACAGGCTCTCTTGAGTTCACAAAGAAAGAGGTTAACTTTATTGTATATAAATTGAACTAATAAAAATAAGGAACTACGCACCAACTTTCACACTCTCTCTCACACGCACACACACGCTCTAGAGGTTTACAAACAAAAAGGTTAGAGTGGGAAAAGGTATATTAGTTGAGTTAGAGTCCATAGGAAAAAAAAAAATACAGTCTGCGGAGTTTGGTGATTTGGCTTGCTTCCAGCTGAATTCGGTGGTCCTGAGGCTTTGAGTTTCAAGAGCTAGATGACCGGTTCGGTGGGTCTCTTGGACACAGCGATGCGGATCATTTCTTCCAATGAGGTTTCTGATTGTAGCTGGAGTATGCAAAGGTGGTCGGTCAACAAGCAAGATCTGAAAACTTTCAAGCTGGAATAGAGAGAGAGGTCTTGCACTTAGGTCTACACATGTCAGAGTCCAGTTGGTTCTCCTTTCAGCTGCAGACAAAACACCGGTTTAAAATCACCGATGGGGAGGGGCTTGTCACATGACAGTCACTCAATCATTCAAACATAGCAGTTAGCAGTATTTCTCTGCTTGCTGAGAGAACAGGGAGTTCCTTTAAACTTCCTGGGTCTTGATTCTTGCTGTAGACTGAGCATTGCAGTGTAGAATACAGTGTCACAAGTTAGGTGACCATCCTAAGCTTTTCTTTTTTTAAAATAAATTCAGATCTCCAGTCAGTATATTAAAGAAAATTATCATTCAACAAGCACATTGGCGTAACAACATGAGCAACATGGGGAGGCGGTGGCGTAGTTGTAATGTCACTGGACTAGTAGCCCAGAGGCCCAGGGTATGTGGGTTCGCATCCCACCATGGCCGATGACATTTGGATTCAGTTAATTTGGAATTAAATCTGGTGACCATTGTCAATTGTTGTAAAAACTCATCTGGTTCCCTAATGCACTTTAGGGAAGGATATCTGCCTTTCTTATCTGGTCTGGCCTGCATGTGACTCCAGCCCCACAGCAATGTGGTTGACTGTTAAAATGTCTTCTGAAATGGCCTAGCAAACCACTATGTTGTATCAAACCACTACAACGTCTAAGAAAACGAATGAACTGGACCACCCGGCATCGACCTAGGCACTAGAAACGACAAGGCAAACCCAGCCCTGTCGACCCTGCAAAGTCCTCTTTACTAATATCTGGGAGCTTGTGCCAAAATTGGAATGTCCCACAGACTAGTCAAGCAACAACCTGATGCAGTCGTACTTAAAGAATCATACCTTACAGACAATGTTCCAGACACCAGCATCGCCATCGCTGGGTATATCCTGTCCCACCAGCAGGACAGACCCACCAGAGGTGGTGGCTCAGTGGTATGCAGTATGGAGGGAGTTGCCCTGGGAGTCCTCAACATTGACTCTGGATTCCATGAAGTCTTAGGGTATCGGGTCACACCTGGGCAAGGAAACTTCCTGTTGATTACCACCTCCCCATCCTCTCGGCTGATGAATCAATGCCTCTCCATGTTGAACACCAATTGGAAGAAGTCCTGAGAACAGCAAGAGCACTTGGGTGGGACACTTCAAAGTCCATTACCAAGAGTGGCTCGGTAGCACCACTACTGGCCGAGCTTGCTGAGTGCTTAAGGACATAGCTGATAGACTGGATCTGCAGCAGGTGGTGAGGGAACCAACAAGAGAGAAAAACATACTTGACCTCGTCCTCACCAATCTACCTGTCGCAGATGCATCTGTCCATGACAGTATTGGTAGGAGTGACCACTGCACACTCCTTGTGGAGACCAAGTCCCACCTTCACATTGAGGATGCCCTCCATTGTGTTGTGTGGCACTGCCACCGTGCTCAATGGGATAGATTTCAAACATATCTAGCAATGCAAAACTGGGCATCCATGAAGCACTGTGGACCATCAGCAGCAGCAGAATTGCATTCAACCGCATTCTGTAACCTCATGGCCCAGCATATCCCTCCCTCTATCATTACCATCAAGCTGAGGGACCAACCCTGGTGTAATGAAGAGTGCAGGAGGGCATTCCAGGAGCAGCACCAGGCATACCTAAAACTGAGGTGTCAACCCGGTGAAGCTACAACACAGAACTTACACGCATGGCCATCAGCGAAAGCAGCATGGAATAGACAGAGTTAAGCGATCCCATAACCAGTGGATCAGAACTGAGCTCTGCAGTCCTGCAACATCCAGTTCCGAATGGTGGTGGACAATTAAACAACTCACTGGAGGAGGAGACTCCAAAAATATCCCCATCCTCAATGATGGGGGAACCCAGTACATCAGTGCAAAAGACAAGGCTGAAGCATTTGTGACTATTTTCAGCCAGAAGTGCTGAGTGGGTGATCCTCGGCCTCCTCCTGAGGTCCTCGGCATCACAGATGCCAGTCTTCAGCCAATCCGATTCACTCCACGTGACATCAAGAAATGTCTGAAGGCACTGGATACTGCAAAGGCCATGGGCCTTGACAACATTCTGACAATAGTACTGAAGACCTGTGCTACAGAACCTGCCGAGCCCCTAGTCAAGCTGTTCCAGTACAGCTACAACACTGGCATCTATCTGGCAATGTGGAAAATTGCCCAGGTATGTCCTGTACACACAAAGCAGGACAAATCCAACCCAGTCTATTACTGCCCTATCAGTCTACTCTCAATCATCAGCAAAGTGATGGAAGGTGTCATTGACAGTGCTATCGAGCGGCACTTGCTCAACAATAACCTGCTCAGTGACGCTCAGTTTGGGTTCCACCAGGGCCACTCATGGGCAAAAGAGTTGAACTCCAGAGGTGAGATGAGAATGACTTAGCTTGACATTAAGGCAGCATTTGACCGAGTATGGCATTAAGGAACCTCGGAAAACTGGAGTCAATAGGAATCGGGGAAAACTCTCCACTGGTTGGAGTCATACCTCACGCAAAGGAAGATGGTTGTGGTTGTTGGAGGTCAGTCATCTCTGTCTGAGGACATCATTGCAGGAGTCCCTCAGGGTAGTGTCCTAGGCCCAACCATCTTCAGCTGCTTCATCAATGACCTTCCTTCAAGCATAAGGTCAGAAGTGGGGATGTTCGCTGATGATTGCACAACGTTCAGCACCATTCATGACTCTTCGGATACTGAAGCAGCCCATGTCCAGATGCAGTAAGATCTGGACAATATCCAGGCTTGGGCTGATAAGTGGCAAGTAATATTCGCGCCACACAAGTGCGAGGCAATGACCATCTCAAACAAGAGAGAATCTAACCATCTCCCCTTGATATTCAATGGCATTACCATTGCTGAATTCCCCACTATCAACATCCTGGGGGTTACCATTGACCAGAAACTGAACTGGACCAGTCACATAAATGCTGTGGCTACAAGAGCAGGTCAGAGGCTGGGAATTCTGCATCAAGTATCTCACCACCTGTCTCCCCAACCCTATCTACAAGGCACAAAGTAGGAGTTTAGAGATACAGCACTGAAACAGGCCCTTCGGCCCACCGAGTCTGTGCCGACCATCAACCACCCATTTATACTAATCCTACACTAATCCCATATTCCTACCACATCCCCATCTGTCCCTATATTTCCCTACCACCTACCTATACTAGGGGCAATTTA
This sequence comes from Heterodontus francisci, assembly GCF_036365525.1. NCBI lineage: Eukaryota > Metazoa > Chordata > Chondrichthyes > Heterodontiformes > Heterodontidae > Heterodontus > Heterodontus francisci. Next base: position 150,592,940 of record NC_090373.1, on the reverse strand, counting down.
TAATAGCCAATTTACCTACCAACCTGCAAGTCTTTTGGCTTGTGGGAGGAAACCGGAGTACCCGGCGAAAACCCACGCAGACACAGGGAGAACTTGCAAACTCCACACAGGCAGTACCCAGAATTGAACCCGAGTCACTGGAGCTGTGAGGCTGCGGTGCTAACCACTGCGCCACTGTGCCGCACAGTGTTCCACTGTGTGGAATACTCTCCACTTGCCTGGATGGGTGCAGCTCTAACAACACTCGAAGCTCGACACCATCCAGGACAAAGCAACCCACTTGATTGTCACCCCATTACTTTCAACATTCACTCCCTTCATCACTAATGCACAGTGGCAGCAGTGTGCACCATCTACAAGATGTATTTCAGCAACTCACCAAACCTCCTTGGAGAGCACCTTCCAATCCCGCGACCTCTACCATGTAGAAGGACAAGGGCAGCAGATGCATGGGAACACCACCACCTGCAAGTTCCTCTTCAAGTCACACATCATCTTGACTTGCAACTATATCGCCGTTCCTTCACTGTCACAGGGTCAAAATCCTGGAACTCCCTTCCTAACAGCACTGTGGGTTTACTTATACCCCAAGGACTGCAGTTGTTCAAGAAGGCAGCTTACCACCACCTTCTCAAAGGCAGTGAGGGATGGGTAATAAATGCTGGCCGACCCAGCAACGCCCACATCCCTTGAAAGAAAAAAGAAATGAACATGCCCACTATAATTGGTGGGGACTGTTTATGGTTTTGGAGATACTAAGGTAGTATGTAAAACTACCACATGTTCGTACATTCTAGGATTACTGAAAATTTCAGATTCCTTCATTGATGTAACTGGATTGGTTTTGAATTTGTTCTGTAGTTATATGGTTTAGTTGAAAGAAAGGACAATATGGATTTGTGTTTATATTGTTGCGACCGAGGTGGGAGTAGTGTACTGGATCTCGTTCCACTTTTCGACAGGTCACAACATACATTTAAATGTTTACCCAGTTAACGATACGGTCAATCATAGACTCTAATTTTATCCCAGAATAAAATACACCAACCCGGCTTCTTTAATAAACAACAAAATTATCCATTTATTATCAAAACAAGATTGAACCAGTAATGAAGCAAAGCATTAACATAGATTGAAATATGAAAGTTCCCTTTTACCTTAGCCACACACACACACACACACACACACACACACACACACACACACACACACACACACACACACACACACACACACAGGTTAACCAAAAAATAGAGATTTTCTCTTTAGAGCTCTGTTACAAAAGAAATAAAAAAAGAATACTTTGGCTAAATACTTGCTAATTCTTGAAGAAAAAGAGAAGAAATGGAAAGTTGTCAGTGATCCCTTTTTTGGTTTGGCATCCCAAGTACGCGTAGATGGCTGTCACTGGGATCTTCCGAGAACAGTTCTTTTCAGGCAACGTTGAAGATCAGTTTGGCAGGCTTTCCAGGAGAAATGTGGCAACAGGGGCTTCTGGCAGGCCTTTCAGGAGGAATGCAACATCAATTTCTCTATTTCTTACACTCTGTTCTAAGAGCTTCTCAAAGAGATAAAAAGGCTGAGCTGAGGTTTTGTCCTTGGCAGGTCGATTTTTAAACTCTCTTCAAAACCCTGCCCATACCCCAACTGACTGTCCAAAGCGAAACCAAAATCAGTATCTCAAGAGTCAACCTCTTGACTTAAATCTTGACCTGTCACTTCTCTGTGAACATCCTCCCCAGGTCAAAAAGCCCCACTGGGTAATTATTTAAAGACAGGTAACTTCCAGTAAAGTAAAAGCAAAATACTGCGGATGCTGGAAATCTGAAATAAAAACAAGAAATGCTGGAATCACTCAGCAGGTCTGGCAGCATCTGTGGAAAAAGAAGCAGAGTTAACGTTTCGAGTCAGTGACCCTTCATCGGAACTGACAAATATTAGAAAAGTCACAGGTTATAAGCAAGTGAGGTGGGGGTGGGGCAAGAGATAACAAAGGAGGTCTAGATTGGACCAGGCCACATAGCTGACCAAAAGGTCACGGAGCAAAGGCAAACAATATGTTAATGGTGTGTTGAAAGACAAAGCATTAGTACAGATTAGGTGTAAATACACTGAATATTGAACAGCAGCAAGTGCAAACCTGAAAAAAACAGTGGGTAAGCAGACTGAACAAACAAAGATGAAATGAAATAAATGCAAAAAAAAAGATTGTAAAAAAGAAAGTTTTAAAAAAAAAGGAAGATAAAATAACTAAAAATGAAAGTAAAATGGGGGGCTGTCATGCTCTGAAGTTATTGAACTCAATGTTCAGTCCGGCAGGCTGTAGTGTGCCTAATCGGTAAATGAGATGCTGTTCCTCGAGCTTGCGTTGATGTTCACTGGAACACTGCAGCAATCCCAGGACAGAGCTGTGAGCATGAGAGCAGGGGGGAGTGTTGAAATGGCAAGCAACCGGAAGCTCAGGGTCCTGCTTGCAGACCGAGCGGAGGTGTTCCGCAAAGCGGTCACCCAGTCTGCGCTTGGCCTCCCCAATGTAGAGGAGACCACACTGTGAGCAGCGAATACAGTATACTACATTGAAAGAAGTACAAGTAAATCGCTGCTTCACCTGAAAGGAGTGTTTGGGGCCTGGGATAGTGAGGAGAGAGGAGGTAAATGGGCAGGTATTACACCTCCTGCGATTGCAGGGGAAGGTGCCCTGGGACGGGGACGAGGTGGTGGGGGTAATGGAGGAGTGGACCAGGGTGTCGCGGAGGGAACGATCCCTTCGGAATGCTGACAGGGGAAGGGAGGGGAAGATGGGACTGGTAGTGGCATCACGCTGGAGGTGGCGGAAATGGCGGAGGATGATCCTTTGGATATGGAGGCTGGTGGGGTGAAAAGTGAGGACAAGGGGAACCCTGTCACGGTTCTGGGAGGGAGGGGAAGGGGTGAGGATAGAGGTGCGGGGAATGGGTCGGACATGGTTGAGGGCCCTGTCAACCACAGAGGGAAAAGGAGGTCATATCAGAAGCACCGTCATGGAAGGTAGCATCATCAGAGCAGATGCGTCGGACACAGAGAAACTGGGAGAATGGAATGGAGTCCTTACAGGAGGTAGGGTGTGAAGAAGTGTAGTCGAGATAGCTGTGGGAGTCGGTGGGCTTATAATGGATATTAGTAGACAACCTATCCCCAGAGACGGAGACAGAGAAGTCGAGGAAGGGGAGGGAAGTGTCAGAGATGGACCATGTAAAGGTGAGAGAAGGGTGGAAATTGGAAGCAAAGTTGATAGTTTTCCAGTTCGGGGCGGGAGCAGGAAACGGCACCGATACAGTCATCAATGTACCGGAAAAAGAGTTGGGGGAGGGGGCCTGAGTAGGACTGGAACAAAGAATGCTCGACATATCCCACAAAAAGACAGGCATAACTAGGACCCATGCGGGTGCCCATAGCGACACCTTTTACTTGAAGGAAGTGCATGGAGTTGAAGGAGAAGTTGTTCAATGTGAGAACAAGTTCAGCCAGGCGGAGGAGGGTGGTGGTGGATGGGGACTGGTTGGGTCTCTGTTCCAGGACGAAGCGGAGAGCCCTCAAACCATCCTGGTGGGGGATGGAGGTGTAGAGCGATTGGACGTCCATAGTGAAGAGGAGGCGGTTGGGACCAGGAAACTGGAAATTGTCAGAATGACGTAGGGCGTCCGAAGAGTCACGGATGTAGGTGGGAAGAGACTGGACCAGCGGAGAAAAGGTAGAGTCAAGATAGGAAGAAATAAGTTCAGTGGGGCAGGAGCAGGCTGACACAATGGGTCTGCCGGGACAGTCCCGTTTGTGGATTTTGGGAAGGAGGTAGAAGCGGGCTGTCCGGGGTTGTGGGACTATGAGGTTGGAAACCGTAGAGGGAAGATCTCCAGAGGAGCTGAGGTCAGTGATAGTCCTTTGGATGGTGGCTTGATGTTCGGTGGTGGGGTCATGGTCCAGAGGGAGGTAGGAAGAAGTGTCCGTGAGTTGGCGTTGAGCTTCTGCAAGGTAGAGGTCGGTACGCCATACGACAACAGCACCACCCTTGTCTGCAGGTTTGATGACCATGTCGGGGTTAGACCTGAGAGAATGGAGTGCCTCAAGTTCAGAGGGGCACAGGTTAGAGTGAGTGAGGGGGGGCAGAGAAATTGAGACGACCAATGTCTCGCCGGCAGTTTTCAATGAAGAGATCAAGAGCGGGTAAGAGGCCAGGGGGAGGGGTCCAGGTAGAGGGAGAATGCTGGAGGCGGGTGAATGGGTCTGCTGGTCGGGGGGAGGACTCCTGGTCAAAGAAGTGAGCCCGGAGGCGGAGGCGATGGAAGAAGAGCTCAACGTCATGCCGAGCGAGAAATTCATTGAGGTGGGGGTGTAAGGGGATAAAACTGAGACCTTTGCTGAGTACAGAACGCTCAGCATCAGAGAGGATGAGGTCAGAGGCCTTGGTGAGTTGCTGCAGTGCATCTTGTAGACAGTACACATTGCTGCCACTGTGTGTCGGTGGTGGAGAGAGTGAATGGGGTGCCAATCAAGTGGGCTGCTTTGTCTTGGAGGGTGTCGAGCTTCTTGAGTGTTTTGAGCTGCACCCATCCAGGCGAGTGGAGAGTATTGCATCACACTCCTGACTTGTGCCTTGTCGATGGTGGACAGGCTTTGGGGAGTCAGGAGGAGAGTTACCCGCTGCAGGATTCCTAGCCTCTGACCTGCATTTGTAGCCACGGTATTTATTTTACCAGTTTCTGGTCAATGGTAACCCCAGGATGTTGATAGTGGGGAATTCAGCGATTGTAATGATTCAAAGAAAAAAATGCCTTTAACATATACAAACTGGGTAGTTTTATTTTAATAAAAAAAGGTCAACAGATGAAACTCTCTGCCGAATGTCGTGGGGAGATGGTTAGATTCTCTCTTGTTGGAGATGGTCATTACCTGGAACTTGTGTGGCACGAATGTTACTTGCCACTTATCAGTCCAAGCCGGGATATTGTCCAGGTCTTGCTGCATTTCTACACGGACTGCTTCAGTATCTGAGGAGTCACGAATGGTGCTGAACATTGTGCAATCATCAGCGAACATCTCCACTTCTGACCTTAGGATTGATGGAAGGTCATTGATGAAGCAGCTGAAGATGGTTGGGTCTAGGACACTACCCTGAGGAACACATCAGTGATGTCCTGGAGCTCAGACGATTGACCTCCAACAACCACAGCCATCTTCCTTTGCGCGAGGTTTGACTCCAACCAGCGGAGAGTTTTCCCCCTGATTCTCATTGACTTCAGTTTTGCGAGGGCTTCTTGATGTCATACTTGGTCGAATGCTGCCTTGATGTCAAGGGCAGTCACTGTCACCTCACCTCTTGAGTTGAGCTGTTTTGTCCATGTTTGAACCAAGGCTGTAATGAGCTGAGTGGCCCTGACGGAACCCAAACTGAGCGTCACTGAGCGGTTTTTTGCTGAACAAGTGCCGCTTGATAGCACTCCTTCCATCACGTACTGATAATTGAGAGTAGACTGATGACTGGGTCTGACGTGTCCTGCTTTTTGTGTACAGGACATCCCTGGGCAATTTTCCACATTGCCGGGTAGATGCCACTGTTGTAGCTGTACTGGAACAGCTTGGCTGGGGCACGACAAGTTCTGGAGCACAGGTCTTCAGTGCTATTGCTGGAATATTGTCAGGGTCCATAACCTTTGCAGTATCCAGTGCCTTCAGTCGTTTCTTGATATCACGCAGAGTGAATCGGATTGGCTGAAGTCTGGCATCGTAATGCTGGGGACTTTAGGAGGTGGCCGAGATGGATCATCAACTCGGCCCTTCTGGCTGAAGATTGTTGCAAATGTTTCAGCCTTATCTTTTGCACTGATGTGCTGGGCTCCCCCATCATTGAGGATGGGGATATTTGTGGCGCCACCTCCTCCAGTTCGTTGTTTAATTGTCCACCACCATTCACGGCTGGATGTGGCAGGACTGCAGAGCTTGGATCTGATCCGTTGGTTATGGGATTGCTTAGTTCTGTCTATCGCATGCTGCTTACGCAGTTTGATACGCAAGTATTCCTATGTTGTAGCTTCACCAGGCTGACGCCTCATTTTTAGATATGCCTGGTGCTGGTCCTGGTATGCCCTCCTGCACTTTTCATTGAACCAGAGTTTGTCTCCTGGCTTGATGGTAACGATACAGTGAGGAATATGCCGGGACATCAGCTTACAGATTGTGGTTGAGTATAATTCTGCTGCTGATGGCCCACAGCGCCTCATGGATGCCCAGTTTTGCATTGCTAGATCTGTTCGAAATCTATCCCATTTAGCACGGTGATAGTGCCACACAACACGATGGAGGGTATCCTCAATGTGCAGGCGGGACTTCGTCTCCACAAGGACTGTGCAGTGGTCACTCCGACCAATACTGTCATGGACAGATGCATCTGCAACGGGTAAATTGGTGAGGACGAGGTCAAGTATGTTTTTCTTGTCTGTTCCCTCACCACCTGCCGCAGATCCAGTCTATCAGCTATGTCATTTAGGACTCGGTCAGTAGTGGTGCTACCGAGCCACTCTTGGTGATGGGCATTGAAGCCACCCTCAGGACTTCCTCCAAGTGGTGATCAACATGGAGGGGTACTGATTCATTACCTGAGGGAGGGCGGTAGGTGGTAATCAGCAGGAGGTTTCCTTGCCCATGTTTGACCTGATACCATGAGACTTCATGGGGTCCAGAGTCGATGTTGAGAACTCACAGGGCAACTCCCTCCCTACCGTATACCACTGTGCCGCCTGCCACCTCTGGCGGGTCTGTGCTGCCGGTGGGACAGGACATACCCGGGGATGGTGATGGCAGTGTCTGGGACCTTGTCTGTAAGGTATGAATCCGTGGGTATGACTATTTCGGGCTGTTGCTCGACTAATCTGTGGGACAGCTCTCCCAACTTTGGCACATGCCCCCAGATGTTCATAAGAAGGACTTTGCAGGGTCATCATGTTATTATTGCTTGTAGGGAGGTGGCCAGTTATGACAGTGATATGAAATAATTCTGTTCTGTAGGATAGCCATTTTATTTTATTTTATTTTTTATTTAGAGATACAGCACTGAAACAGGCCCTTCGGCCCACCGAGTCTGTGCCGACCATCAACCACCCATTTATACTAATCCTACACTAATTCCAACCACATCCCCACCTGTCCCTATATTTCCCTACCACCTACCTATATTAGGGGCAATTTATAATGGCCAATTTACCTATCAACCTGCAAGTCTTTGGCATGTGGGAGGAAACCGGAGCACCCGGAGGAAACCCACGCAGACACAGGGAGAACTTGCAAACTCCACACAGGCAGTACCCAGAGTTGAACCCGGGTCGTTGGAGCTGTGAGGCTGCGGTGCTAACCACTGCACTGATCTGATGCTAATTGGTGCAAATCTGATTCAGGAAAACTACTTCAAAAAAGAGTAATTTAAAACTGCAATTACTTGAATGGGGCTTAGTTATGTATACATTTTGTTTACTTAGTTAACTTTCTCTTCGACTGCTTCTTTGTATGCTTTCTCCTCACCCTCAGATCAATTAGTGTAGCTGCGCATTCATGATATGTGCATGTGATTCCTCAATTTTGCAATTAGAGTAAAAGCTTAACATTGTTTAGGTACAGATCAGTGAACTTTGAACTCAGAATTGCTGTTCATGGATAGCAACTTCTAAGACTCAAAAAGCTGATCAGTTTTAGAAAAGCTGATATAGCTGAAAAAAAAGCGTTAAATTGAAAAACAACCTATGACCATGGTGATTGCTTCAAAGCAACTGAATAAGTTAAGTTAGATTTATTGCATTGAGTTTCTGGATTTTATTAGTGTTTTTAGATCGTGGTCCACAATTCAGTTTGTTTCTTTTTGGAAACAAGCTTGTGTGACAGGAAAAATGATTACAATAGGAGTGTAGTGGGATGTGAACTCCCAGAGGAAAGAAAATATAACTGCTGGGATATTGGATATGACTTCATGAGCATCTTTAATTGGGAGGTGTTTAGTGTCCTGCTTTTACACCTAATACAATTCACTTGTGACTTCCTCACTGCTTATTTATCATATCGATAATGGTTAGAGTTGTTCTAGTTTTATGGTTTTGGACTTAACAGTGGTGATTAGCTATTGCAGTAACTAAAAGATCCTGCTTTTGGACTGAAGCAATCACTTAATATAGTCAAGTAAATCACCGCAGCTGGATTACTTGCTATTGCAGTCAGCTTGTGACAAACTGATTATTGTTGTTGCTGCAATAGTGCCCTCACCTGGTGCGATGGTAGAACTGACAGCGGGAAGTATCAATTATTGGGCTCTTGCACTCACACATGTTAGTCAGGTGAAAATCCAAGGGCAAAAATAATGTTTTTCTGGGTGAAAATTAGTAAGGGAATTCAATTTTACAAAGAATGTAGTGAAAATGTGAATATTTAAGCATAGTTCACTTATTGGTTTTGTAGTCTCGTTTCCTTCTGTAATTTTAAAATCCTTTTTCCATTCAGTTTAAATAATCTTTTTGATGGATTTGCAAGCATGCCAGTTCTCTGAAAAACAATTTTTGGTGGGAAGCAAAAAAGCTTGGAAAATTTTAAAATCTTTGTATCAGTAAACTTCAGGTCAAATGAACAGTATAGATGAGTAATTTAATTATATAAGATTGAAGACTTCTTTTAAACCTGCCTTGCACAATTGGTTACATGTTCAGACAAAACATGACCATGGACTAAGTGATCTCTTGTGCTGAAATGTTTGATTTTTCTGCAAAGTTTACTTCACCTCAATCTCCCAGAATGTCTGTTAGTGAGTTTGTACAATGTTCCAATAACTAGGTATAAAATCAGAAGATTCTGACAGATTTTGAATTTGTCTTGTAACCATACTTGGTTTCTGTATGTTTAAATGAGATTTACAGCACTATTTGCCAGTGGATGGTAAATTGCTTTTGTAAATGACACATTCGAAGTTGCATTTTTTTAAAATTGGAATTTTGCTGGGTAAGACTTTTTCCCCAGCTCTCCGGTGATTGAAAGCCTTCATCCCGAACCCAACTGTAATTTGCTGAATCATGCATTAAATTGTCTAATGATGAACAATAAAAGCTCATTTGTGGCTTGAGTATTATGCTTATTACAATCCAGGTGAAGTGCAGTGAGATGTTTCAGTTTAAATGTGGGATGAATTAATGTGACACGGGAAACTCTCAAGCCAACAAGTTGCTTGCACTACCCCAGAGGCAGCTAACGATTGGTGGTTGTCAGTACTGATTAACAATGCCATGGGTAGTGATTGAAACTGCCAATGCTTTTTTTTTATTTCCAAAATATACTTTATTCATAATCTGTTAAAAAAAAAATACATTACCAGTTTCAAACAGCACCAAGTCAAAAAATACAAACAGTGCATAGGTGATCAGTTTCCTTCAATACAATCATGAGTTGTCTCACAACTCTTCCATTTCATTTGTCATGTCATTAACATTTTTACATTTTACAGCAAACGAAAAAAAAATTTCCAATACAGTTCGAGGGGTTTCCCATAGATCCAGCCCCTCAGTTCAGCTTGGTGGGGGGACCTTACACTGTGGTCTTTCCCCATTGAGCCTTTTCTGCGGCTGCCCCAAGCTTTAGTGCGTCCCTCAGCACGTAGTCCTGGGCCTTGGAATGTGCCAGTCTGCAACATTCGGTGGTGGACAACTCTTTGCGCTGGAAGACCAGCAAGTTTCGGGCAGACCAAACGGCGTCTTTCACTGAATTGATAGTCCTCCAGCAGCAGTTGATGCTTATCTCGGTGTGCGTCCCTAGGAACAGCCCGTAGAGCACAGACTCCCGTGTTACAGAGCTGCTTGGGATGAACCTCGACAAAAACCACTGCATCTCTTTCCACATCTGCTTTGCAAAGACACATTCCAGGAGGAGGTGGGCAACCGTCTCTTCCCCACCAAAGCCACCGTGGGGGCATTGCGCGGAGGGGGCGAGACTTCGGGCGTGCAGGAAGGATCTGACGGGGAGGGCTCTTCTCACCACCAGCCAAGCTCCATCTTGGTGCTTGTTTGAAAATTCTGGTGATGAGGCATTCCGCCAAATGACTTTGGCGGTCTGCTCGGGGAACCATCCGACAGGATCCACCGTCTCCTTTTCCCTTAGGGCCTTGAGGACATTCCGTGCAGACCACTGCCTGATGGATCGGTGGTCAAAGGTGTTTTCCTGCAGAAACTGCTCCACGAAGGATCGGTGGTACGGCACGGTCCAACTGCACGGAGCGTTCCGCGGCAATGTGACCAGGCCCATCCTTCGCAACACCGGGGACAGATGGAACCTCAGCACGTAGTGACACTTGGAGTTTGCGTACTGGAGGTCTACACACAGCTTGATGCAGCCGCACACGAAGGTAGTCATCAGGATGAGGGCGACGTTGGGTACATTTTTCCCGCCCTTATCCAGAGGTTTGAACATCGTGTCCCTCCGGACACGGTCCATTTTGGATCCCCAGATGAAGCGGAAAATGGCTCGGGTGACCGCCACAGCGCAGGAGTGGGGTATGGGCCAGACCTGCGCCACATACAGCAACAATGTGAGCGCCTCGCACCTGATGACCAGGTTCTTACCCACAATAGAGAGAGATCGCTGCCCCCACATGCTCAACGTTTGTTGTACCTTGGCTGCTCGCTCCTCCCAGGTTTTGGTGCATGCCCCGGCCCTTCCAAACCATATCCTCAGCACCTTCAGGTGGTCAGACCTGACGGTGAAGGGGACAAAGGATCGGTCAGCCCAGTTCCCAAAGAACATGATCAAGGTAAGTTGTTTTTACTTCTTGATACAACTGTGATTGCAAACCTACAAAACTAAAGATCTCACAGGCTAACACTTTTAAGGACAATGTAGACTTTTATATTAATGCTATTCTGATACTAGAGCATGCAGGAACTTGGTTTTTAACCCTCACTAAAATAGTAAGTTACAGGAAATGATGCCTTGAGAAGATAACATGGAAACCAATGAATGCAGTGAACACAAGGCACAAAACAATAAAGACACTCTCTGCATAATCGTGACAATCAAATAAAATAACCTAAGCCATGAAAAATTCTGATTTGATGTGTCCTCAGATGTCATGTGAGACTATATTATTAATGAGTTGGTATGTACTTGCTGATGTACAAGTTTTAAAATAAGTCGTTATATTTGTGGTTGCAGTATAGGGAGAACACAGATCAGGCATTTATTGAATAGAATATCTCCAATATGTGTGATGCTAAAACTTGTTTATTTTTGTAACATCTTACAAGATAATTATGACTAAGAAGTACCCAAAGTATTCTTTAGCCTATGAGAATCCAAGCTTTTTGCTTTGTGTGCCACTTGGATACATAGCATTGAACCTTGCTGGTCATATATGAAGGTTGTAAGAATGCTCCTGTTAATTTGCAGATATCTCAAATTGTTATATGAACAGATCTTAGTTTTATGATTCAGAATGTAGAAGCAGAGATCGTGCTAGAACTTTGTAAAACACTGGTTAGGCCTGGAGTATTGTGGACAACTCTGGTTAGTGGAGCAATAACCAAAGGTCATAGATTTAAAATCATTGGCAAAAGATATAGAGGAATGATCAGAAATATTTTCAGTTAGCGTGTTGGGATCTGGAATGCTTTAGCTGAAAAGTTGGTCGAAGCTGATTCCATAAATAACTTTAAAAGGGAGTGCGCAGGTACTTGAGAATGAACTTACAGGGTTACGGATAAATTGCGGGGATTTGGGACTAAGTATGACTGCTCTTTCAAAGAGCCAGCACGGGCATGATGGGCCACATAGCCTCCTCCTATGCTGTAATTATCTGTGATTGTATGACAAGTGAACGATTTCCTTTGTATTGACCAAAAGTGATATCAAGTTTTCCTTCATAAAATCATTAAGGCACAGAAGGAGGCCATTTGGCCCGTTGAGTCCATGCCGGCTCTTTGTAGAGCAATCCAGTCAGTCCCGTTCCCCCACTCTATCCCTGTAGCCTTGCAAGTTTATTTTACTCAAGTGCCCATCCAATTTCATTTTGGAATCGTTGATCATCTCCGCTTCCAACACCCTTGTAGTCAGTAGCCGGGATTTTATTCAGGCGACGGGGGTCTTGACCTCCGGCAAAAGCGTCGCCAAGAACCCCGCGTCACCTCTACTATGGAGGCCTGCCGAATTAAGTGCCAATTAGGCACTTAACTGGCCAGCGACTGGCTTTTCACAGGATCGAGGACCCTGACAACGGTCCCGCCCTTAGAGCTGCCGACCAATCAGAGACCGGCAGCTCTTTAACTGAGCAGCGCCACTGGAGCCGGCAAGCAGCCTGGACGGTTTTTCCTGCTGTGCTTCCCGTGTGGCAACAGGGCTAATTGCGGTGGGATGTGACCCTTAATTGACGGTGGAGCTGGAAGGCTGTTCACAGGCCTTCCTGCCCCAGACTTAATTTTGGCGGAGGCGTGAAGGTGGCAGAGTTCCCCACCCCCCTGCCACAATCTCACCCAATTATATGCTCTCCCCGCCTCCAAACACGTCAGGGGGAGAGCATAAAATTCTCTCCAAGTTTCAGGTCATTACCACTTGCTGCGTGAAAAAAGTTTTTCCTCACATTCCCCCTGCATCTCTTGCCCAAAACCTTCAATCTCTGTCCCCTAGCCCTTGTAAGTTCAGCTAATGAGAACAGCAGCTTTTAATATTTTTTTTCTCCCCTTCCCCAAAATTTTTGACTCCTTTTTGGAGTAGTCTCTATAGTGCCCGTGTCACCAAAGTGGCTATTCTTTGCATATAAAACTATATTGTTATGATCCTGTATTTTTTTTTCGGGAAATCTGTTGTGTGTCTTTAAGACAGCAAAGGATCAGTACTGCTTTAGTAATAAGCAGGCCTCCAGAGTTACCGAGAAGGTGCATTTTCATTGCCTTGGATACAGCTATTCAGAGACTGCGATTCAAAGGGTGCATTCTCATTGTCTTGGATACAGCCACTGGGACTGAGCATCGAGAGATGCATTTGTTACAATTCAATTTTGAACTAGCTTATAGTGCAAACAGACTATTCTAACGGGACAGAGACAGACAGCTGGTGTTAGCACCTGAAAGAACAGCTCTCAGCCATTTAACCTGAAGAGAATTTAGGCTGTTTATTATTCTCTCTCAAATTTCTAAAAAAAAAGTCAAGCCAAAACAGAGATCTCTGAAAGTTTAAGCTGAAGGAAGGGAAGTTAGTCTGTTTATTTATTATTCTCTCTCAAATTTCTAAAAAAAAAAGTCAAGCCAAAACAGAGATCTCTGATCATTTAAACTGAAGGAAGGGAAGTTAGTCTATGACAATCTTTTACCCCTCAAAAACTCAAGTCAAATTGATTCTATTGAAAGTGTTTGCAAGTTGTTAGTTGTTGAAATCCATCACTGGAGAAGGAAAGCATCACTTACTGCTGGAATTAGACTATGTTCTACTGTTGTTGAACCTTTGATCCCCATCGGACAGCTGTGAGGACTTCAAGCAACATTGGACTGTAAATTTGCAAGGACTCTAATTTTTTTCTATTTTTAATGTTGTTATGTCTTCCTAGTGTTTAAGAATTTAGTTTCTCTAGTTAAACAGTTAATTTGTTGATTTAAAGACACCTGGTTTGGTTAGCCTCATTCAGGCATTAATAGATGGTACAATTTGGCTGAGTTTCTCTTTAATTTGGAAAGTTTAAAAATGGTATGTTAGGCGATCTGTGGAGGGACGGGATTGAATTAGCAGTTTGTTTCTCTCACCACAATCCGAATCTAATATTTTGATTGGGGGCTTTGACAGGAGCGGTCGGTCACAACAATATGGTAAGTATCGTGGGTTGTTTGACCAGAGTGGGCATCACAGCTGAACTATATCTTGTGCTCATCTAATTTCCGTAAGTGTTCACTTCCAGTACCATTCAGTTTAACTAGGAGATGGTGATTGGGGGCAAGGCCCTTGGCCTCCACCAGCCCTATCTTATTTGATGTCAATAAAAACACATTTTCCAGCAGGGATCTTTGGAATTTGTTGATTTAAAGACACCTGGTTTGGTTAGCTTCATCACTAATGTCGTAATATCACTAATCCATTTTGAGAACCTGCTGCTGGTTTTGGTACTATATGCTTGGATACGTTTGGGACCTTTTTGTATGGGGTGTCCTAGGCAATTGTGTAAAACAGGTGATATCTGATTGGCCGCCTGCTGATTTCAATGGAAAGAAAAAGTGGAAGAGGTGTATAACAGGCAGCTGATCTGATGCCGTCCGACTTATGCTGTTGCTAAGTTAAAATCACCCTCTAGAAATGGACTATATTATGTAGTTCTGTGAGCACCAGTTAATTCCATGTACTACTGATTCTGCTTAATAGTTTAGATAGGACATGTGATGGTTGCTGGTCACTTAGCATTGTATAAATGCAAACTCAACAGTGACAGGAGATTGTATTTAGCAGTGACCAATATAACAAATAAGTTACTTTGAATTGTGAGAATTGGCAAATGAAGTTCAACATAGATAAATACGAGGTAGTACATTTTGGTTTGAAGAATAGGGAGGTTACTCATTGTTCGGAAGGTGCGAGTCTAGGTGAGGTCAAGGAACAAAGGGATCTTGGAGTACAAATACACCAATCACTAAATGTTGCGCCACAGGTTAGTAAAACCATAAAAAAAACCAAAGCACTAGACTTTAGTTCTGGAGGGATAGAATTGAAAAGTAGGAAAGTCATGCTAAATCTGTATTGAACCCTGGTTTGACCACACTTGGAGTACAGCAGGCAGTTCTGGTTTCTATATTGTAAATAGGATATAGAGGCACTGGAGAGGGTACAGAGAAGATTTACAAGGATGATACCAGAAATGCATAGGCATACATATCAGGAAAGGGTGAACAGGCTGTATCTCTTGGAAAAAAGAAGGCTGAGGAGTGACCTAATAGAACTGTTTTGATAGAGTGAATACAGAGAGAGTGTTTCCACTTGTGGGGATGAGCATAACTTACCTTCCAGACAGCAGCGGAGAGGAGTCCAGGCACACTGGAGTTTAAAAACAAAGTGAGCAGTGACGTCACAGGAAAGCTGCAAGGTGATTCGTTGGTGAGTAACTGCTGTTAGGGAGTATCAGAAAATAGCTGGGTTAGTATACTACTGTTCGGGTGTGTGTGAATAGCTTAATAACAAGGAACAAGTGAATAGCTGGGTTCTTTTTGAGTAAGGTTTATTTTAACTAGTGAACTGTATTGATTTTTAGTAGGATTTATCCATACTAGTAAGGTTTTATTCATAATTCTAAGCTGTTGTAGTATTGGTAAGGTCTTTTTTAGCAGTAGCAAAGGGTTAACTAATAAATAAAGGAATGGCAGGGTTGTTTCAACCTCAAGAGTGCACTTCCTGTGCTATGCGGGAGCTCCAGGATGCTTCACGTATCCTGGAGAATCATTTGTGCAGGAAGTGTTGTCAATTGAAGCAGCTTGAGCTCCGGGTTTTGGAACTTGAGCAGCAGCTGGCGACACTGTGGTGCATTCATGAGGATGAGAGCTACATGGATAGCACATTTATAGATGTGGTCACCCCACAGCTTAAGAATATGCAGAGAGAGAGGGAATGGGTGACCACCAGACAGACATTACAGGAGACTCCTGAGTGCATCTTACTATCCAATAGGTATTCAGTTCTGAATACTGAGGAAAGTGATGCTTCACCTGAGGAGTGCAGCCAGAGCCCATGGCACCATGGGTGGTTCAGCTGCACAGTGGGGTACAGAGAAGACTGGAAGCGCCATAGTGATAGGTGATTCAATAGTCAGGGGAACAGACAGGCATTTCTGTGGCAGCAGACGTGAATCCAGGATGGTGTGTTGCCTCCCTGGTGCCATGGTCAAGGATGTTACTGAGCAGCTGCAGAGCATCCTGAAGGGGGAGGGTGAACAGCCAGCAGTCGTGGTCCACTTCGGAACCAACGACTTAGGTAGAAATAGGGATGTGGTCTTGCAGTCAGAATTTAGGGAGCTAGGTAAGAAATTAGCAAGCAGGACCTCAAATCGCAGCATTACTCCCAGTGCCACA
The DNA here is from genome assembly GCF_036365525.1 of Heterodontus francisci. Taxonomy (NCBI): domain Eukaryota; kingdom Metazoa; phylum Chordata; class Chondrichthyes; order Heterodontiformes; family Heterodontidae; genus Heterodontus; species Heterodontus francisci. The sequence goes on along the minus strand of NC_090373.1, from coordinate 150,576,855 downwards.
CGTGTGAGTATAGAAATAGAAGGCTAAGACAGATGAATGCGTGGCTGGATAGATGGTGCAGGAGGGAGGGCATCAGATTTCTGAGACATTGGGACTTGCTCTGGGGGAGACGGGACCTGTACAGGCCAGATGGGTTGCACCTGAACACAGCTGGGACTGAGTTCCTTGCGGGACGTTTTACTAGCGCTGGTAGGGAGGGTTTAAATTATTTTGGGAGGGGGATGGGGCCCTGAGGGTAGACTCAACTGGGACAAAATCAGAAATTAAAATGGAAGACGGAAAATTAATGGATGAGTCTGGAAGACAGGAAACGAGGGTTAGAAAATTAAAAAAAAAAGAGTTAGGCAGTGCTCAAGTGTATCTATTTCAATGCAAGGAGTGTAGCAAATAAAGCAGATGAGCTGAGGGCACAGATAGACACATGGCAGCATGATATCACAGCTATTACAGAAACATGGCTTAAGGAGGGACAGGAATGGCAGCTCAATGTTCCTGATTACAGGGTTTTCAGACGCAATAGGGAGGGGGATAAGAAAGGAGGGGGAGTGGCAGTTGTTGTCACGGAAACTATTACAGCTGCGAGGAGGGATGATATGTTGGAAGGTTCATCAAATGAGGCTTGAGCTAAGGAACAAAAAAGGGGCAATCACACTGCTGGGAGTGTACTATAGAATCCCAAACAGTCAGAGGGAGATAGAAGAGCAGATATATAAGCAAATCTCAGAGAAGTGCAAGGACAATAGGGCAGTAATGGGGGAATTTTAATTACCCCAGGATAAACTGGGATAGTTTTAGTGTGAAAGGAATTGAGGGAGCAGAATTCTTGAGGTGCATCCAGGAGAACTTTTTTGGCCAGTATGTAGCAAGTCCAACAAGAGAGGCTGCAGTTTTAGATTTAGTTTTAGGAAATGAAGATGGGCAGGTGGAGGGAGTGGCAGTGGGAGAGCATTTTGCTGGTCGTGATCATAATTCAGTCAGTTTTAACATAATTATGGAGAAGGACAGAGATAGAACAGGAGTTCGAGTTCTCGATTGGGACAAGGCTAATTTTACTAAACTGAGGAGTGTTTTAGCGAAAGTGGACTGGAAACAGCCACTTGAAGGTAAATCAGTGTCAGAACAGTGGGAGGCATTCAAAAGGGAAATTCAAGGGGTTCAGGGTAAACATGTTCCCACAAAGAAAAAGGGTGAGGCGGCCAAATCTAGAGCCCCATGGATGATGAGGCGCTTAGAGGGTAAGATAAGGCAGAAAAGGAAAGCTCATTTCCGACACCGAGAACTCGATACTACAGAATGCTGAGAGGAGTATAGAAAGTGGAAGGGTGAAATCAAAAAGGAAATTGGGAAAGCAAAGAGAGGGCATGAAAGAATATTGGCAAGCAAAATCAAGGTGAACCCAAAGATGTTTTATCAATACATTAAGAGTAAGAGGATAACTGAGGAGAGAGTAGGGCCCATAAAAGACCAAAAAGGTAACCTATGTGTAGGAGCGGAAGATATTGATATGGTTCTTAATGAATCCTTTGTTTCTGTCTTCACAAAAGAGGGGGACAATGCAGGTATTGTAGTTAAGGAAAAAGAATGTTAAGTATTGGATATGATAAGCACAGGGAGAGAGGGAGTCTTAATGGAATTAGTATCCTTGAAAGTTGATAAATCACCAGGGCCAGATGAAATGTATCCTAGGCTGTGAAAGGAAGCAAGAGAGGAAATAGCAGAGGGCCTGACCATCATATTCCAGTCCTCAGTGGATACAGATGTGGTGCTGGAGGATTGAAGAATTGTTAACGTTGTACCTCTGTTTAAAAAGGGAACGCAGGATAGACCGGATAATTACAGGCCAGTCAGTCTAACCTCAGTATTGGGCAAATTATTGGAATCTATTCTGAGAGACAGGATAAATTGTCACTTAGAAAGGCACGGATTAATCAAAGATAGTCAGCATGGATTTGTTAAAGGAAGATCTTGTTTGACCAACTTGATTGCATTTTTTGAAGTAGCAAGGAAGATAGATGAGGGTAGTGCAGTTGATGTGTTCTACATGGATTTTAGCAAGGCTTTTGAAAAAGTCCCACATGGCAGACTGGTTAAAAAAATAAAATCCCATGGGATCCAGGGAAATGCAGCAAGGTGGATACAAAATTGGCTCAGTGGGAGGTAACAAAGGGTAATTGTTGACGGCTGTTTTAGCGACTGGAGGGCTGTTTCCAGTGGCGTTCCGCAGGGCTCAGTACTGGGTCCCCTGCTTTTGGTGGTGTATATTAACGATTTGGGTGTAAATGTAGGGGGCATAATCAAGAAGTTTGCGGACGACACAAAGATTGGCCGTGTGGTAGATAGCGAGGAGGATAGCTGTAGGCTGCAGGAAGATATTGATGGTCTGGTCAGATGGGCAGAAAAGTGGCAATTGGAATTCAACTTGGAGAAGTGTGAGGTGATGCATTTGGGGAGATCAAACATGACAAAGGAATTCCACGATTAATGGGAAAATACTGAGAAGTATAGAGGAAGTAAGGGACCTTGGAGTGAATGTCCATAGATCCCTGAAGGTAGCAGGACAGGTCAATAAGGTGGTTAAGAAGGCATATGGAGTCCTTTCCTTTATTAGCCGAGGTATCGAATACAAGAGCAGGGAGGTTTTGCTGGAACTGTATAACTCATTGGTTAGGCCACAGCTTGAGTACTGTGAGCAGTTCTCATCACCTCATTACAGAAAGGATGTAATTGCACTAGAGACGGTACAGAGGAGATTTACGAGGATGTTGCCAGGACTGGAAAAATGCAGCTATGAGGAAAGATTGGATAGGCTGGGGTTGTTCTCCTTGGAACAGAGAAGGCTGAGGGGAGATCTGATTGAAATGTACAAAATTTTGAGGGGCCTTGATAGAGTCGAGTCGAAGGGTCTATTCACCTTAGCAGAGAGATCAGTGATGAGGGGGCATAGATTTAAAGTGATTGGTAGAAAAATTAGAAGGGAGATGAGGAAAAATTTTTTCACCCAGAGGATGGTGATCGTCTGGAACTCACTGCCTGAAAGGGTAGTTGAGGCAGAGACCCTCAACTCATTCAAAAGGAGTCTAAATATGCACTTCAAGTGCCGTAAGCTGCAAGGCTACGGACCAGATGCTGGAAGGTTGGATTAGAATAGGTGGATCGTTTTTCGGCCAGCACAGATACGGTGGGCCAACTGGCCTCTTTCTGTGCCTTAAACCTTCTATGATTCTATAACTAGAGATCATCAATATAAGAAAATTACCAAGAAATCCAATAGGGAATTCAGAAGAAACCTCTTTACCCAAAGAGTAGTGAGAATGTGGAACTTGATACCACAGGGAGTGGTTGAAGTGAATAATTTAGATGCATTTAAGGGGAAGCTAGACAAACATATGAGGGAGAAGGGGATAGAGGGTTTTGATGATCAATTTAGATTAGGAAAGATGGGAGGTGGCTCGAGTGGAGCATGAAACGCCGTATGGACTGCTTTAGCCGAATGGCCTGTTGCTCTGCTGGATATCCTTTGTCGTCCTATGAATTGAAAGATAGCATAAATTTAAATGCCTTTGCAGGGACAGTTGTCTGAATGAGCACTGCCTACGGTTGATTAAGGGTACAAATGTTGGAATTATGTAACGTTATTGTAAAGAAAATCCTGAACTTAGTATTCTTTATTCAGTCGAGATCAATGAGGCAGGCAAATATAACTTTTTTTATTTGTTCCTGGGATATGAGTATCACTGGCAAGGCCAGCATTTTTTGACAATCTCTAGCTGCACGCTAGATGTATGACTTTAGCAAAGGACTAGTTGTGTTCCTTTCTTTCTCCTCTTCCCCAAGCTAATTTTTAATATCAATGTTGCCAACTTTATATGCAGGGTAACTTTGTCCTTGGAAGATAGGTTTGTCTTATTTGGTGCCACTGTTATTTTCTAATCCCCACAGGAATGCTAATACTGTAACAGTGCTTATAAAAATTCAAGTGTCACTGCCGAAGTACGTCATTTACATGGTTTTGGAAAATTTAACCTGACAGTAAAAATATTGACAGTTAACCCATTTCTACTCAGCCATGCCTGAATATTACATATACAGATTGAAATGTCTTGCATGAGTTCCAAGTCATTAAGCAAATATGACATTTTATTTTCAAACTGATGCGATGCTGAGAGGAGTAAAGTGGTGAAATTTTGGTGTAAATGAAAATGCGTCTTCCAGCATTGATGACCAAATTTTCAATCATGAACAGCAAGTGCAATTGCTTGTCTTTTAGCTCTATGACATTAGCACTAATTGTAAGGTGTGTACCAGAGGAACTTGATCATTTTAATAACCTAGAGTGTTCTGCACAGTCATCACAGAACTGAGTGCATTGTAAACAGAGTGCAAAAGTTGTGAATTTGATGCAAATGGGAATTCAATGCAGAGAGGGAAGAAGATGCTGCTTTTTGCCTCCAATACATGTAGTGGCTTGCGTTAGCTTGAAGCAGTAAGTATTTAAAAATTGTGTCCAGTGTTTTAGTGCTTAGTGCAAGATAGTGTGTAGAAAAAGCAAAAAAAACTGAGATCAAACTAAAAAGTAGTTATAAATTGTCTAGACTGAGCTATGGCAGAGCAGCTGGTGTGTTTTTTTTTTATACGTTCATGGATGCGGGCGTTGCTGGCAAGGCCAGCATTTATTGCCCATCCCTAATTGCCCTCGAGAAACTGGTGGTGAGCTGCCTTATTGAACTGTTGCAGTCCTTGATGTGTAGGTACGCCTACAGTGCTGTTAGGAAGGGAGTTCCAGGATTTTGACCCAGCGACAGTGAAGGAACGATGATGTAGTTCGAAGTCAGGATGGTGTGTGGCTTGGAAGGGGAACTTGCAGGTGGTGGTGGTGTTCCCATGCATCTGCTTCCCTTGTCCTTCTAGTTGGTAGAGGTCGCGGGTTTGGCAGGTACTGTCGAAGGAGCCTTGGTGAGTTGTTGCAGTGCATCTTGCAGATGGTGCACACTGCTGCCACTGTGCGTCGGTGGTGAAGGTGGTGGATGCGGTGCCAGTCTAGCAGGCTGCTTTATCCTGAAAGGTGTCGAATGTCTTGAGTGTTGTTGGAGCTGCACCTTTCCAGGCAAGTGGAGAGTATTCTATTACACTCCTGACTTGTACCTTGTAGATGGTGAACAGGCATTGGGGATTCAGTAGGTGAGTTACGCGCCACAGAATTCCCAACCTCTGACCTCTTGTAACCACACTATATGTGGCTGGTCCAGTTCAGTTTCTGGTCAATGGAAACCCCCAGGATGTTGATAGTGGGGGAGTCAGTGATGGTAATGCCATTGAACATCAAGGGATGATGGTTGGATTCTCTCTTGTTGGAGATGGGCATTGCCCAGCACTTGATGTGGTGCAGATGTTACTTGCCACTTATCAGCCCAAGCCTGCATATTGTCCTGGTCTTGCTGCTTCTGGACAGGGGCTGCTTCATTATCTGAGGATTCGTGAATGGTTCTGAACATTGTGCAATCAACGAGCATCCCCACTTCTTCTGAACTTACGATGGAGGGAAGGTCATTGATGAAGCAGCTGAAGATTATTGGGCCTGAGACACTACCCGGAAGAACTCCTGCAGTGATGTCCTGGGACAGAGATGATGGACCTCCAACAACCATCTTCCTTTGTACCAGGTATGATTCCAACCAATAGACAGTTTTCTGCCTGATTCCCATTGACTCCAATTTTGCAAGGATTCCTTGATTCCATACTCGGTCAAATGCTGCCTTGATGTCAAGGGCAGTCAGTCTCACCTCACCGCTGAGACATAAGGGAGGGAAATGCTGTCAGGACAGTTTGCTTCAGACCTCAGTCACACCTCGTAGAGAGGTGTGGGTCAGAGTGGGGTTGGTGTGATTGATAGTGTACAATTTGAAGGGAACCCAGATAGGATAGAGAACGAGGTTGTGTGGAAACTGATCCTATTCAACAGCTACAATGTACTTTCTACCTGTGAGGATAAAGACTGCTGAAAAGACAGCTAGAATGCAGAAAATGGCACCTTGGGGCAGAAGGCTGTCCAAAGAAAGGAGGACGGGAAGGGATATGTGGTAGCTGTAGGGGATAGATAGAATCCTTTGTAAACAGGATTGAGAGTTCCTCATGGTATGTCGCCTTCCTGGTGCTTCTCAAACACACTTGAAAGGATATTGGAGAGGGAAGGGAAGGATCCAATCATTGTGGTACATGTTGGGACCAAGAACTTAGGGAAGAGTAGGCAAGAGGTCCTGCTTGGAGAGTACCAGGGACTAGGAGCTAAAATAAATAGGACCTCAAGTTTTGTAATCTCTGGATTATGATCCAAGCTGTGTGAAAATTGCCATAAGGGTAGAGAGGGTTTAGAGAGGTGAACATGTGGATGAAGGAGTGGTGTGGGAAAAGAGGGGTTCCTTTTCATGGGGCACCGGCACTAGTATTGGAACAGGAAGGAACTGTACTGTTGGGATGGGCTCCACCTGAACCAGGCTGGGACCTGGTCCTAGCACAAAGGATAAATAGGGCAGTCATAAGGACTTTAAACTAGTAAATGGGGATAGAGGGCTCGGGTGGAAAAGGTAGTATTAATTATAGTTCAAAAACAAATCAAAGGGAAGACAGTAGATTAACTGTCATAAATTGTGCTTTAGGCATTGTAGGTAAAGGGAAAACTAAAAGATGTAAAGTGATTAAACCAAGAGAGAGAAATAAGAAACATGTGAGTAAAAAATTAAAGCTGAAGGACAGGTTAGTGTGTGTGGCCCAAATCAGTGTTGTTCATAGAAACTCGTGGATTATGAGGAACAAACTGAAGTTCAGGGGCAAATTCAATTTGGAGGGTATGACATGGTAGCCATTACTGAGACATAACTGCAAGGTCGTCGGGACTGGAACTGAATATACCAGGTTATAAGGTCTACGGGAGAGATAGGGAAAATGGTAGATGGGGCAGTGGCGACTTTATAGATAGAATTAAGAAATGGAAAACCATTTAAGACTGTCATGTGAGTTGTGTATAGATTCCCTGGTAGTAGCTGTGAAGTGGTCGATTGCTTAAATGCAGAGATTAGGCAAGCATGTAGCAAAGGCTTTAAAGGGGATTTTATCTTGCATGTAGATTGGGACAAGCAGACTAGCACATGTCAGAAAGGTAGTGAATTTCTTGAGTGTGTCCGGTATAGTTATCTGCAACCATATGTCCTAGTGTCAGCTGTGGCTCAGTTGGTAGTGCACTCACCTCTTGAGTCACAAGATTCCAGGATCAAATCTCAGTCCAGGACTTGAACACAAAAGTCAGGGCTGACACTCCAGTGCAGTACTGAGGGAGTGCTGTATGGTCGGAGGTACCGTCTTTCAGATGAGACTTTAAACTGAGGCCCAATCTGCCTACCTGGGTGGGTAGAAAAGAACCAGTGCTAGTATTTTATAGAAGAACAGGGGAGTTATCCATGGTGTCCTGGCCAATAGTTATCCCTCAATCAACATCATAAAAAAAAACATGTTATCTGGTCATTATCACATTGCTCTTTGTGGAAGTTTGCTGTGCACATTCTGGCTGCCGAGTTTCCTACATTACGCTTCAAAACTACACCATCGACTCAAGTGCTTTGAGACGTCCAATGGCACTATATAAATGCAATTCATTTTTTTTAAGAACCAGCAAGGGGGTATGTCATATTAGATCTAGCAATGAGCCAGATTAGCTAACAGCCGAATAGTGTGCGAACATTTATCTAATAATGATCTTAATACGATTGAATTGAACGTACAGTTTGAAGGGAAAAATGTGAAATGGCTACTAAGATTCTAGATTTAGGCAAGGCTGACCTCAGTGTGATGAGACAAAGACTGAACAAGTTTGTTAATGGGTAAAACGACATGTGAGCTTTCAAAAAAAAAAAAAATTAGCGTGATACAGAACCAGCTTTATCCCAAAGGGGCAAGAGCTCTATTTGTCGAAAAAGACAGCCATGGACTACTAAAGAGGTAAGAGACAACATGAAGCTAAAAGAAAAAACAGACAAAAGTGCAAAAAAGATCACAGACCCTGACAAATGGCAAAGGTACAAAGAACAGCAAAGGGTGACAGAACAGATAGTAAAAGCTACAAAAAAGGGAGTCTGAAAAGAAACTTCCAAGGGATATCAAAATCAGTGTATTATTTTTAAATTTTATTAGGAAAAAGAGGGTGGTTAGGAGCAATGTGGGCCTCTTGCCAACTGATATTGCCAATGAAAATGAGGAAATGGCAGACATATTGAATAACTACTTTGCTTCAGTATTTACAGTGGAGGAAGAGGTCAGCCTGCTGGAAATCCCAAGGAATCTAATATTGAATCAGGAACAGGGACTCACCAAAATTAGTATAAGCAAAGTAATCGTAATGAAGAAAATAATGGCACTCGTTACAGAGTCTTCACATGTTAGCAGTCCCTGATTTGAAATTGAAACTAAAGGTTTCTGAGGAGTCAAACCCAGGTCAGACAAACCAACAGTCTTGTGACTGAGGAAAAACAGCTTGTTTTTTTTTTTGCCAAGGGCCTTTGACTGGAGGTTTATTTTCAGATTGTCAAGAAAACTCTAGAAACTAATAGTCACTTACGGCATAGAAGGAGGCCATTCAGGCACACTGAATCCATGCCAGCTCTCCCTGGAGCTATCCTGTCAGTCCCACTCCCCCGTTCAATCACTGTAGCCCTGCAAGTTTATTTCCTTCAAGTGCACATCCAGTTTCCTTTTGAAGTCACTGATTGTCTCCACTTCCTCCACCATTGTGGGCAGCGAGTTGCAGGTCATTACCACCCTGCGTAAAAAAAGTTCTTCCCCATAATCTCCCTACATCTCTTACTCAAAACCTTCCATCTCTGTCCCCTAGACCTTGTACCAATCGCTAATGGGAACAGTTTTTCCTTGTCTAACTTAAGCTATGCTTGTCATAATTTTGTATACCTCTATTAAATCTCTCTTCAATCTCCTTTTGTTCTAAGGAGAGCAACCCCTGTTTTTGCAACTTAACCTTGTAACTAAAATCCCCCATCCCTGGAACCATTTTGGTAAATCTCCTCTGCACCCTTTCAAGGACCCTCCCATCCTTCCTAAAGTGTGGTGACCAGAACTGGATACAGTACTTCAGTTGGGGCCTAACCAGAGCTTTATAAAGGTTCAGCATAACGTTCCTGCCTTTGTATGTAATGCTTCTAAATGGTTCCAGGGATGGGGGATTTTAGTTACAAGGTTAAGTTGCAAAAACAGGGGTTCTCCTTAGAACAAAAGGAGATTGAAGAGAGATTTAATAGAGGTATACAAAATTATGACAAGCATAGCTTAAGTTAGACAAGGAAAAACTGTTCCCATTAGCGATTGGTACAAATAGAAGCATATGCTTTACCAACCACTCTCTTGACATGTCCTGATACCTTCAAAGATCAATGCACATGCACCTCCAGGTCCTTCTGTTCCTGCACACTCTACCATTAAGTATATATCGCCCCTCCCTATTCCCTCTGGCACAATGCATCACCTCACACTTGTCAATATTAAATTCCATCTGCCACCTGTCTGCCCATTCTGCTAGCCTATCTATGTCCTATTGTAGGCGGTTCATATCATCCTCACTGTTTGCCACACCTCCAAGTTTGGTGTCATCGGCAGATTTTGAGATTCCACTCTGTATTCCAAGATTCATCATTTATATGTAGCAAAAAAAGCAGTTGTCCCAGCACTGACCCTTGGGGACACCACAGTCTACCATCCTCCAGTCTGAAAAACAACTATTTTCTATGACTCACTATTTTTTGTCCTTAAACCAATTTTTTATCCAATTGGACACTGACCCTCCTATTCCATGAGCCTCAATTTTGTTAACCAGCCTTTTATGTGATTTTCTTAAAATCCATATAAACAACACCCACCACATTCCCTTCATCAACCTTCTCTGCTACTTCATCAAAAACATTTAGATTATTCAAGCATGATCTGCCTTTTACAAATCTATGCTGGCTATCCTTTATTAACTCAAACCTCTCCAAGTGTGTATTGATTTTTTTTTTCCTGATTACTGTTTATAAAACCTTATCCACCACTGATGTTAAACTAACTGACTTGTAGTTGCCAAGACTGTCCTTTATACCCTTCATTGAATAAGGTTGTCGCATTTGTTGCTCTCCAATCTTCTGGCACCTCCCCCGTATCCAGGGAAGATTGGAAAATTACAGCAAACCCTTCTGCTATCTCCATCCCCACTTCCTTTAGCAAGCTGAGATACAAACCATCTAGATCAGGTGCCTTATCTATCCTAAGCATAGCCACCCTTGTTAGGAGCTCCCCCCTCTCAATTTTTACCCTATCCATTGCCTCTACTTTCTCCACTTCTCCCACTATTTTGTCAGATTCTACTTCTTTAGTGAGCACTGATACAAAATACTCATTAAGTATATTAGCCTTGCCCTGCACCTCCAAGCATATAATACCCTTTTTGTCCCTAATAGGCCCCACTCCACTTCTTACTACCTGCTTACTGTTTACTTGCCGGTAGATGATTTTTGGGTTTCCTTTTATTATGACTGCCGTTCTATTATATTCTCTCTTTGTCAGTCTTGAGTTGAGAGGGGAGGTGAAGAGGATATTATTGTATATGGCCTGGTTTTCACTTGAAGAATTCACTTGCATGCATCGTACACCCTCTTTTTTTTTTAAAGCCAGCTAAAGGAAAGCTGGCTGTGATGTTTGTCCAGAAGTTCTTTGAAAAAGTTGAAAGCCAGCTGCAAGTTTGTATTGTGTTTTGTAAAAAGCAGACTTTTGGAGAGTTGTGAAGGACTCTGCAGTGGATAGAAAATCAGCCAGATTGTTTTAACGAAACAGACTGAGAACTGTAACTTTTTGGGCTTCCAGAGAATCAGACTACAAAGCAGCTGGTTGAAGCACTTTGACTGCAGGCAAAGAAGCCTGGTCTGAGGACTGACCATTGCTGAATAACTTATGGCAGTTTTCTTTGGTGACTGAAAAGTTATCAGTGATATCACACCATCAGGACGGTAGTGGGCAAGGCCGAGATGGTTTGAGAGGCGACAAGACCGAACCATTAGAGAAGATTGCATTGCTTGCTATCGACAGGACCTCATTACTTCTGTATTTGCATCCTGGAGGACAGAACTTGAAGAACTGCCTGAGGAAGATCCTGATTTTGTTGTACTGAGAGTCTGTTCAGTGCCACCTTGCTGCTGAGACTATTCTGAAGATCCATAAGGACTATCTTTGATGTTTCTGCTAATTAATGTGCAATCTTTAAGATAATATGACTGCTGTTGTCAGGAAATTACAGAGACTATGATTGAGGATAGGGTGACTGAAGACCTTGAAAATATTTAGTTGATCAGGGAGAGCCAGCATGGATTTGTAAAGGGTAGGTCATGCCTGACGAACCTAATTGAATTTTTTGAAGAAGTGATTAAGTAGTGTGCAGGTGAATGTCTATGGATGTTAATTTTGTAGACTTCCAGAATGCATTTGATAAAATGTCTCATTTGAGTCTGTTAGCTAAAGTTGAAACCCATGGAATTTAAGGCAAATTGTTGACCTTATTAGGAAATTTTTTGAGTGGTAGGAGACAGAGAAGAGGTATACTGGGCATGAACTCTAATTGGCAGAAACTTGACAAGTGCTGTCCTGTAAGAATCTGTGTTGGGGCCTCAACTATTCAATGTATTCATTAACAACTTAGATGATAGGATAGAAAGCTACGAATCCAAATTTACCAATGACACAAAGATGGGCAGCATTGTAAGCAGTGTAATAGACGCATAAAATTACAAGGAGTCAATGATAGTTTAAGTGAATGCACAAAACTATGCAAATGAATTTCATTGTAGGCAATTGTGAGAACTTTGGACCTAAAAAGGATAGAGCAGGGTACTTTCTAAATGGTGACAAGCTAGAAACAGTAGAGATCCAAAGAGACTTGGGCTTCCTGGTACATAAATCAATAAAATGCTGTGAATGGGTACTGAGAATAATCAAAAAGGCTAATGGAATGCTGCCCTTCATATCTGGAGGACGAGAATACAAGGGGGTAGAAGTCATGCTTCAGGTATACCAAGCCCTGGTTAGACCACACTTGGAGTACTGTAGGCAGTTCTGGGCACCACACCTTAGGAAAGATATGTTGGCCTTGGAGGGAGTGCAGAATCTGCTTACCAAAATGATATCTGGATTCCAAGTGTTAAATTGCGGGCAGAAATTATGTAAACTAGGATAAAAACAGGAAGTGCTGGTGATACTCTGGTGGAGAGAGAAACCGATTTAACCTTTCAGCTCTGTGACCTTTCATCAAAACACCAGAAACTGTTTTGATGAAAGGTCGCACACCTGAAACGTTCACTGTTTCTCCATAGATGCTGCCAGACCTGATGAGTATTTCCAGCACTTTCTGTTTTTATTTCCGATTTCCAGCATCGGCAGTATTTTGCTTTTATTTTATACAAACTACGGTTGCATTCCCTAGAATTTAGAAGGTTAAGGGGTAGTTTGATAGTTTTCAGGAGTGACTCACTCAGTGCCTCAGGTGAAAAGCTCACCACCTGACTCCCCAATGCCTATCCTCCATCTACAAGACATAATCTACTTGCCTGGATGGGTGCAGCTCCAACAACACTCAAGAAGCTTGACACCATCCAGGACAAAGCAGGCTGCTTGATTGGCACCCAATCCACCACCTTCACATTCACTCCCTTCACCGATGCACGTGGCAGCAGTGTGTACCATCTACAAGATGCACTGCACCAGCTCACCAAAGCGCCTTTGACAGCACCTTCCAAACCTGCGACCTCTACCATCAAGAAGGACATGGGCAGCAAGTGCATGGGAACACCACCAGCTGCAAGTTCTCCTCCAAGCCGCACACCATCCTGACTTCGAACTATATCACCGTTCCTTCACTGTCGCTGGGTCAATATCCTGGAACTCCCTTCCTAACAGCACTGTTGGTGTACCTACACCCCAAGGACCGCAGCGGTTCAGGAAGGCAGCTCACTACCAGTTTCCTGAGGCTATTTTAGGGATGGGCGGTAAATGCTGTCCTAGCCAGTGACACCCACATCCCATGAGTGAATAATAAAAAAAAAAATTAGGGTCGATAGATAGAAACTATTTCTGCTGGTTGGAGAGTCTGGGACTTGGGGATATAGTCTGAAAATTACAGCCAGACCTTTCAAGAGTGAAGTTAGAAAACACTTCTACACACAAAGGGTTGTAGAAGGTTGGAACTCTACCACAAATGACCGTTGGTGCTAGATCAATTATAAATTCTAAATCTGAGATTGATAGATTTTTGTTGTCCAAAGGTGTTGAGAGGTATGGGGATAAAGGTGGGTATATGGAGTTAGGTCACAGATCAGCCATAATCTCATTGAATGGTGGAACAGGCTCGAGGGGATGAATGGCCTCATGTTCCTTTGTTCCTATAAACAATAATGTAATTGCTTTAATGTGGACAACCATTGCCAATCATAAATTGCAGGAAACTATAACTCGGCTCTTTAGCTCATAGACTGTTGCTTCCAGTTTACCTTTTTAACTTTTGTGCTCATCAAGCTGAGGGATGTTGGGGAGCAGAATTCCAGTATCCACGTCACGCACTCCCACTCCAGATATAGAACAACTAGACAGAGTAAAACTCTCTCTCCTCCATCCTCAGCCCCATCCTCAGCAAATCACTTCTACTGCACTAATGTGTCTTTTTCCCCATACCTGTCAGCCTGTAACCTCTGAGTGCCAGAGACTGGCCATACTCATTTCAACTAGAACCCTTACAGCCAGCAGATCTTTTGCAGAGAATTTCATCTAAATAACTTGGACTGGATTTAAACTCAACTTCCAGAAGTGAAAGATCAGTATCTAAGCTCATCTAGTTCCCATGGCTTATTAGCCTTTGATGTATTAAACAAAATAAATGTACTCATTTTAAATTCTTTGGTTTCAGTGAAATAATATTTTGGAGCAGGGACCCAAAACAATAGCTTCAGTCTTCCCAATATTTAATTGGAGGACATTTCTGCTAATCCAGGACTGAATGTCAGCTAAGCAGTCTGATAATTTAGCAACAGTGGAGGAGTTGGTGAGGTAGAGCTGGGTGTCGACAGCATACATGTGAAAACTAACACTGTGCTTTTGGATGATGTCACTGAAAAGCAGCATAAGAACATAAGAACTACGAGCAGGAGTAGGCAATTCAGCCCCTCAAGCCTGCTCCGCCATTCAATACGATAATGGCTGATCTCATCTCGGCCTCAACTCCACTTTCCTGCCCGTTCTCCATAACCCTACATCCCATTACTAATTAAAAATCTGTCTATCTCCTCCTCAGATTTACTCAATGTCCCGGCATCCACCGCACTCTGGGGTAGTGAATTCCACAGACTCACGACCCTTTGGGAGAAGTAATTTCTCCTCATCTCTGTTTTAAATCTGCTACCCCTTATCCTAAAACTATGACCTCTCATTCTAGATTGCCCCACAAGAGGAAACATCCTCTCTATGTCTACTTTGTCAATCCCCTTAATCATCTTATATACCTCAATTAGATCTCCTCTCATTCTTCTAAACTCGAGAGAGTAAAGGCCTAAACTGCTCAATCTCTCTTCATAAGACAAACCCCTCATCTCTGGAATCAATCTAGTGAACTCCTCTGAACTGCCTCCAATGCAACTAAATCCCACCTCAAGTAAGGGGACCAAAACTGTACGCAATACTCCAGGTGCAGTCTCACTAATCCTTGTACATTTGCAGCAACACTTCCTTACTTTTATACTCTATTCCTTTAGCAATAAATGCCAAAATTCCATTTGCCTTCCTCATTACCTGCTCTACCTGCATACTAGTTTTCTGTGATTCATGCATGAGGACACCCAGATCCCTCTGCACCAAAGCACTCTGAAGTTTCTCTCCATTTAGATAATTTGCCTTTCTATTCTTCCGACCAAAATGGATAACCTCACACTTATCCACGTTAAACTCCATCTGCCAGATTTTGGCCCATTCACCTAACCTATCCATATCCATTTGTAAATTTCTTATTTCTTTATTGCAACTTACTATACCACCTATTTTAGTGTCATCTGCAAATCTGGCTATAGTACCTTCTATGCCTGTATCCAAGTCATTAATATAGATTGTAAATAGTTGGGGCCCAAGGACCAGACCCTGTGGTACCCCACTAGTTACATCTTGCCAACCAGAAAAAGACCCATTTATCCTGACTCTCTGTTTTCTGTTGGTTAGCTAATCCTCTATCCAAGCTAATAAATTGCCCCTAACCCCATGTGATCTTAGCTTGTGTATTAACCTTTTGTGCAGCACCTTATCAAATGCCTTCTGGAAGTCCAGATATACTACATCTACAGGATCCCCATTATCCACTTTGCTTGTTACAGCTTTGAAGACCTTTAGCAAATTAGTCAAACACGATTTACTCTTCATAAAACCATGCTGACTCTGATGGATTGCGTTTTGACTTTCTAAATACCCTGCTTTACTTCCTTAATAATGGATTCTAACAATTTCCCAACGACAGATGTTAAACTAACTGGTCGATAGTTTCCTACTTTCTGCCTCCCTCCCTTTTTGAATAGGGGCGTTATATTAGCACTTTTCCAATCCACTGGAATCTTCCCCGCATCCAGGGAATTTTGGAATATTATAACCAATGGATCCACTATGTCCGCTGCCACTTCCTTTAAGACCCTAGAATGTAGGCCATCAGGCTGTGGGGACTTGTCTGCCTTCAATCCCAATAGTTTGTTCAGTATTTTTTCCCTAGTGGTGGTGATTATTCGAAGTTCCTCCCTTTCTGTAACGCCTGCATTACCTGTTACTATTGGGATGGTACTCGTGTCCTCCACTATGAAAACTGAGGCAAAATACTGATTTAGTGTCTCTGCCATTTCTGTGTTCTCCTCTATTAACTCCCCAGTCTCATCCTCCAAAGGGCCAACATTTGCTTTAGCTACTCTCTTCCCTTTTATATACTTATAAAAATGGATAGCAAAAGCTTTGATATTTTGCGCTAGTTTTCTTTCATAATTTACCTTTGCTCTTTTTATATTTTTTTTAGTAACCCTTTGTTGATCTTTAAAGGTTTCCCAATCTTCCAGCCTGCCACTGGCCTTTGCAATATGGTATGCCTCAGTATTTGTCTTTGTTATCCTTAATTTCCTTGCTTAGCCATGGATGTTTTTTCCCCCTTAGAATCTATCTTCCTCTCTGGAATATATTTTAGTTGGGAGGAATTGAATATCTCCTTAAACATCTGCCACAGCTAATCAACCTTTTAGTCTTCCTGCCCAGACCACTCGGGCCAAATTTATCCGCCTTTAACTCCAGAACGCTAGTGTGGGATTCCAGTTTCTCGCCCTCAAACTGAATTTGAAATTCTAGCATGCTATGATCACTCTTCCCTGGAGGATCCTTAACTATGAGATCATCAATTAATCCCACCTCATTACACAATACCAAATCTAGAATAGCCTGCTCCCTGGTTGGTTCCACAACATATTGCTCCAAAAAACAATCTCTAATACATTCAATGAACTCTCCCTCGAGCCTACCCATGGCAATTTGATTAATCCAGTCTTTATTGAAATCATCCATGATTATTTCCATACCTTTCTTACAAGCCCCCAGTATTTCCTGGTTTATGCTGTGTCCCACTGCGGAACTACTGTTTGGGGACCTGTAGATTACTCCCAACAGGGACTACTTTCCCTTGCTATTTTTTATTTCTACCCAGACTGATTCCACATCTTGATCTTCAGTGCCTATATCGTTTCTCACTACAGCACTGATCTCTTCCTTTACTAACAAAGCTACACCACCTCCTTTTCCTTCCTGTCTATCCTTCTGAAATACTGAGTACCCTTGGATATTCAATTCCCAAACCTGGTTTCCCTGCAACCACGTCTCAGTAATCGCCACTAAATCATACCCATTCGTCTCTATTTGAGCTGTTAACTCATTTATTTTATTTCTAATGCTTCGTGCATCAGATGCAAAGATTTAGGTTTATTCTATGATCAAATTTCCCTACTCTTGTACGATTCCTTGGTGCAATATGACGTTCACACGTTCTGTCCCTTCCTTTTATTTTCTGGTAACAATCAGCCTCATCACTAACCTGCACTCCTACCTTCTCCTTTAACTTTGACTTCCTAATTTTCCATGCAACTGGACCGCCCAGCCCCCCACTATTTAGTTTAAAACCCTATCTACAGCCCTAGTAATGCGATTCGCCAGGACTCTGGTCCCAACATGATTCAGGTGGAGCCCGTCCCATCGGAACAGTTCCCTCCTTCCCCAGTACTGGTGCCAATGTCCCATGAATTCGAACCCATTTTGCCCACACCAGTCTTTGAGCCACGCATTTACCTCTTTAATCTTATTGACCCTGTGTCAATTTGCTCGTGGCTCACGTGGTAATCTAGAGATTATTACCTTTTTGGTTCTGCTTTTTAATTTAGCCCCTAGCTGCTCATATTCCCTCAGCAGGACCTCTATCCTCGTTCTACCAATATCGTTGGTAGCTACGTGGACCACGACAACTGGATCTTTCCCTTCCCACTCCAACTTCCTCTCCAGCCCAGATGAGATTCCTGAACCCTTAGGCAATACAGCCTTTGGGACTTTAGATCCTGGCCATAGAGAACAGTTTCTATGCCCCTAACTATACTATCCCCGATTGCAATTACATTTCTCTTTTTTTCTTCCTCCCCCCACCCCCTTGAACCACAGTGCTGTGGTCAGTTTTCTCATCCTCCCTACAGTCCCTGCTCTCATCCACGCAGGGAGCAAGAATCTCGAACCTGTTGGACAAGGCTGAGGCTCCTGCAACACTGCCGCCTGGATCCCTCTACCTGCCTCACACATAGTCACACCCTCCTGTCCCTGACCACTGGCCGAATTCAAGGTAGTTAATCTAAGGGGTGTGACTGTCTCCTGAAACACAGCATCCAGGTAACTCTCCCCCCTCCTTGATGTGTCGCAATGTCCGAAGCTCAGACTCCAGCTCATCAACTCTGAGCCGGAGTTCCTCGAGCAACCAACACTTGCTACAGATGTCACTAAGAACCGCAATGGGATCCGCCAGCTCCCACATCATGCAGGTACAACACATCGCCTGGCTCTGCATCACTATTTTATTTAATTAGATATTAATTTGTTTTTTAAAATTCCAACTGGTCTTTAGTTTTTTAATCCGCTTTAGTTTTTAGTTTATGTACTAATAAATCGATGAAGTCTGTATTTGATTTCAATTAAATTAAAAGCTTACCTGAATACTGACCCCAATGGCTCTCTGTTTCCCTGTTCTCACTGTTGAATGTGACGTCACTCTGATGTCAATTTTTGATTTTTTTTTTATTTCCTGGCTCCGCTCCTGCTGTGCTCCCCGCTCTCGCTCTCTCGGACTCTGGTTTGGCGTGCTTTTTGGACCTTCGCTCCTCAACCTGTGCTCCTCTCTCCACTTGTGGTTTGGCGTGCTTTTAGAACCTCCACTTCGCTCGCTCTCTCTCTCTCTCTCTCTGCGTCTCTGTGTGTGTTTCTGTGTGTGTGTCTCTCTCTCGCTCTCTCTCTCGCTCTCTCTGACGCTGAGAAATAGGAGGGGGCCAAGGATAGATCCTTGGGGAACATGAGAGTTGACGTTGTGGGAACAACAAGCGAAGCCATTGTATGCGATCCTCTCGTTACGATTAGATAGATCAGAGTGGAAGCAAGTGGGAGCAATCCCACCCAGTTGGATGACAGTGGAGTGACGTAAGAGGAGGATACTGTGGTCAACCATGTCAAAGGCTGCAGACAGGTCGAGAAAGACAAAGAGGGATAGTTTAACTTTGTCCCAGTGTTATGACCGAGGTGGGAGGAGTACACTGTCTTTCTCTAGTTCCACATCTCCACAGGTCACAACATATATTTAAATATTTACCCAGTTATCGATACGGCCAATTATATAGTCTCTTTTTATTTCAAAGTAAAGGTTTCTTTACACAACAAAATTAGCAATTTATTCGAAAACAAGACATTCAATAAAGATGCAAAGCATTGACACACAGATTGAAATATAAAAGTTCCCTTTTAATGTAGCCCAACACACACACTGGTTAAAGAAAAAAGAGATTTTCTCAGCAAAGATCGCTTTACAAATAAAAGACAAAAAAAAAAATACTTGGGCCAAATACTTGTTAATTCTTGAAGGAAAAGGATAAGATATTGAATTATGTCAGTTGTCCCTTTTCTGGCATCCCAAATACGCGTAGACGGCTGTCACTGGGATCTTTTTGAAGCAGTTCTCTTGGGGCGATGTCAAGGATTAGTCTGGCAGACGTTTCAGGAGAAATGCCACATCAGGGGTTTCAACTATCACACACTGGATTCTCGGCGAGCTGGAGAAAGGATGAGCTGGGTGCTTCTCTCTGTAGGCTGCAAACCCTAACTGACTCAAAACAATATTCAAAACAAAACCAACTCTTGACCGCTATAAATCTTGACATGTAATTTCTCTGTGAACATCTCCCAAGGCTCTTGCTATTTACTTAGCTGAAGACATGCGACTTTGAGTGTGTTTTTAAACCAGGTCCCAAAGTCCTTCCAGTGACCTTTTTTTTTTAAAAAAAACAAAGTCCAACATCTATGCAATCTCTTCAGTCCCAAATGAATCTCTCTCCACAATTCTTAAGCACGAGTCCTCAAAAAAAAATTTTAAAAATGGAAGCACTTTCATAACACCAGTCATGTCGGATATTATTTGTGACTGATCTGTTTTGGTACTGTGGCAGGGGAAAAAACCTGATTGGAGGGATTCAAACATGGAATTCCGAGAAAGATGGGCATGGATTTGGGAAGCAACAGCACATTCAAAGACTTTACAGAGGAAAGGGAGGTTCGAGGTGGGGCAGAAGTTTGTAGGGGCAGTGGGATCAAAGGTTTTTTTGAGATGAGACGTATGAGGGCCGATTTAAAGGAGAGAGGGTCCACACCTGAAGAGAGAGAAGCGTTAACAATATCAGCTAGCTTGGAGACTAGTGGGACTAGGGTCAAGGGAACAGGAGGTGGATCTCCTGGATGTGAAAAGAAAAAAGGAACAAGTTTCAATGGAAATTGATTTCTGAGAAATAACATGTTATTATTGAAATGATATAGAAGTGCACAAATTAACAGTACAGGGAAAGGATATTTGGCCCATTATGCTTGTACAAGTCCTTTGCTGGACCAATCTGTATTAAATCCTATTGTCCCACTGTTTGTGCCTCAACCACTTGTAGCAAAGCATTTCGTATTCCGGTAGCAAAATGTAAAGCAAGGTGACCTAACATCTCTCCTTAGTGACCATTCAAACTTTTGAAGCATTTATATGCTTTTATGTATCCAAACTAAGATACATGCTGCAGATAAATATCAGTAAATATTCAAAACATTACCATCTACATGGAATTGGAGAGATGCTGTGAATAAGGTTTCCTGTTACCATCTAGTGGCAAGAAAGTAAGTCAAATTCATGTTGTTTTGAATAACTTTTCTTTTCGCTTCCACTTTTTCTTTAATTTATTCCACTTGTGAAGGTGGTGACTTCTATTCTCACTGGAGTATAGTTTCAGTTATAATCTTGTGGTAACTCAACTAAGAAAGAGGGAATGAAATAAGATCTAAATTAATTTTACTGTCCATGTATGTGAATGTGCAGAGTGTGGTAAATAAGTTTGGTGAGCTGCAGGTGCAGATAGCCATGTAGGAATATGATGCCAAGGCGATAATGGGGGAACTGGCTCAAAAAAGGGCAGGATTGGGTACTAAATATTCCTGGGTACAAAGTGTTTAGGAATGTTAGGGAAGGAAAGAAAGGAGGAGGGGTGACAGTATTGATTAGGGATAATATTACAGTGTTGAAGAGAGGATGTCCACGAGGGATCAAGGACAGAATCTAATGTTTAGAGCTAAGAAACAATAGAGGTACCATTACACTACAGGGTGTATTCTATTGGCCACCATCTAGTAGGAAAGATAGAGAAGAACAAATTTGCAAGGACGTTGTAGAGAGCTGCAAGAACTATAGTGCTGTTATAATGGGGGACTTAAATATCCTAATATAGATTGGGATAGTAATAGTGTGTCTCCACTTGCCTGGATGGGTGCAGCTCCAACAACACTCGAGAAGCTTGACACCATCCAGGACAAAGCAGCCTGCTTGATTGGCACCCCATCCACAAATCTTCACTGTCTCCATCACTGACACACAGTGGCAGCAGTGTGTACCCTCTACAAAATGCACTGCAGCAATGCGCCAAGGCTCCTTCGACTGCACCTTCCAATCCCACAACCTCTACCAATTAGAAGGACAAGGGCAGCAAATGCATGGGAACACCACCACCTGCAAGTTCCCCTCCAAGTCTCTCACCATCCTGACTTGGAACTATTTCGCCGTTCCTTCACTGTCACTTGGTCAGGATCTTGGAACTCCCTTCCTAACGGCGCTATGGGTGTACCTACCTCACATGGACTGCAGCGGTTCAAGAAAGCAGCTCACCACCAGCTTCTCAAGGGCAATTAGGGATGGGCAATAAATGCTGGCCTAGCCAGCGATGCCCACATCCCATGAATGAATTAAAAAAAAAAGTGTAAAGGGCAAAGTGGGGGGAAATGTTTATGGAGTGTGTTCAGGAGAATTTTCTAGATCAGCATATTTCTGGCCCATTGAGGAAGGAGGCACTGCTGGATCTGGTACTGGAGAATCAGGTGGGTTTAGTGGATCATGTGTTCGTCGGGGAACATTTAGGGGACAGTAATCATAGTATAATAAGGTTTTGGTTAGCTATGGAAAAGGACAAGGAGCAATGCACAGCAAAAATAATTAACTGGGGGAAGGACAACTTCAATGGAGTGAGAACAGATCTGGCTCAGGTAAATTGGAATCGAAGATTGGCCATCAAAACTGTAATGGAACAATAAGTTGCCGTGAAAGAGGAGATAATTCAGGTAGAGTCGAGGTACATTCCCGCAGGGGGAAAAGGTAGGACAAACAAATCCAGAGCTCCCTGGATGACTAAAGAGATAGAGAGCAAGATGAAGGAAATAAAGGGTGCATATGACGGATGTCAGGTGGATAATGTAATTGAGAACCAGGTTGAATATAGAAAGTTCAGAGGGAAGTGAAAAAAGAAATGAGAGAAGAAAAGAGAGAGTATGAGAACAGACAGGTAGCTAACATAAAAGGGAATCCAAAAGTCTTCCATAGGCATATAAATAATTAAAAGGTGGTCAAAGGAGGAATGCAGCCGATTAGGGTCCTAAAAAGGGGATTTGTGCATGGAGGCAGGGAGCATGGTTGAGATACTAAATGAGTACATTGTATCTGCCTTCACCAAGGAAGAAGATGCTACCCAAGTCATAGTGAAAAAAGAGGTAGTTGAGAAACTGGATGGGCTAAAAATCACAAAAGAGGCATTTGGATAGGTTGGCTGTTGATAAGTCATCAGGGCCAGATGAGATACATTCAAGGATACTGAGGGAAGTAAGGATGGAGGCATTGCCCATAATTTTCCAATGCGCCTTAGATACAGGGTTGATGCCAGAGGACTGGAGAATTGCAAATGTTACACCTTTGATCAAAAAAAGGTAGAAGGATAAGCCCAGCAACTATGGGACAGTTAGTTTCACCTTGGTGGTGCGAAAGCTTTCTGAAACGATAGTTCAGGACAACATTAACTGTCACTTGGACAAATGCGGATTAATTAAGGCAAGCTAACACGGATTCGATAAGGGAAAATCATGTTTAACTACATTGTTTGTGTTTTTTGATGAGGTAACAGAGAGGGTTGAGGAGGGTTATGCAGTTAATGTGGCATATATGGATTTCCAAAAGGCATTTGTTAAAGTACCACATAACAGGCAAAGTTAAAGCCCATGGAATAAAAGGGATAGCGGCAGCGTGGATGCGATGTTGGCTGAGTGACAGGAAAGAGAGAGTAGTGGTGAACGGTTGTTTTTTGGATTGGAGGAAGGTATATAGCGGGGTTCCCCAGGAGTCAGGTTTAGGACCACTGCTTTTCTTGATCTATATTAATGACTTAGACTTTGGTGTACAGTGCACAATTTCAAAATTTGTGGCCTACACAAAACTTGGAAGTATTGTAAACTGTGAGGAGGATAGTGATAAACTTCAAGAGAACTTTGAAAATTGGTGGAATGAGCGAACAAGTGGCAGATGAAATTTAAAGCAGAGAAGTGTGAAGTGATTCACTTTTGTAGGAAGAACAAGGAGAGGCAATATAAAGTAAAAGTGAAAATAGAGACATTATGTCGAAGCTTTTCGTCTTGCACTCATTAGGATAATTCTCAAGAATACCAATGTAAGGGAAACAACAAATTTATGCTGTATGGGAAGAGAGTGCTGATTGGTTGGCAAGTGGACTCTGATTGTTAGGGGCATTGTCATGGAGAATGCACCAATTTATGTTGACTGACAATTAACTGCCAAGCTTTGTTTGAAATTTAAACCAAGCAGCTTGACTCTGGTCAAGGCATTGCCCTGAGGAATGAACCAACAAATGGCTTTCACTTATTTTGTTTAGCTGGAGAGAGAGATGAGAGACCCCATTTGGGTCTTCCCTTGTCTGTCTATAGCTGCTTATCTGGCTGTTGTAGAGAAAACACCAGCTTAAGCACATAGCTGGTGAGCCTGTCACATGACCATCATCCAGTGATTCAACGAGATGGTTACCAGTATGTATTCCCTCTTAAAACTTAGCAGCCCATGTCTAGGAATTCCCTTCTCTCAACCAGGGTTGCATTGATCAAGTGATTATACTTGAGTGGTTCATCTCCACCAATTTAATGTCCAAGTGATAGCCTTAATGTCCTTCTAATGGGAGCAGGATAGCTAGTTCACTCAGATTCCCCAGGTCACTGGTCTTGCTGGGACTGTGCAGACAACTTGTCTCCACCTCAGTGCATTAGAATGTGAGGCATAGTGAGGCAAATTGGGGTGGCCATCCTAGCTGCTAGTAAAGTCACCTTTTATCTGTTTCTTTTAAGTTTAATTCAGGTTTCCAACCAGTGGATTAAAAAAATTATCATTCGACGTAGCATGCTTTCGTGACAGGATACAATTCGAAAGGGGATGCAGGAGTTGAGGGACGTAGGGGTATATGAGCATAAATCATTAAAGGCGGCAGGGTGGGTTGAAGAGGCGGTCAATAAAGCATGCAATATCCTGGGCTTTATAAAGAGGGGCATAGAGTATAAAAACAAGGCAATTATGATGAACCTGTATAAAACACTGGTTCGACCTCAATTAGAATATTGTGTTCAATTCTGGGCACCAAACTTTAGGAAGGATGTGGAGGCATTAGAGAGGGTGCCAAAAAGATTCATGAGAATGGTTTGAGGGATGAGGAACTTCAGTTACGTGGATAGGTTGGAGAAGCTAGAGCTGTTCTCCTTGGAGGAAAGAAGATTGAGAGGAGGTTTGATAGAGGTGTTCAGAATGATGAAGGGTCTGGGTAGAATGGATAGGGAGAAACTGTCCCCGTTGGCAGAAGGGTCGAGAACCAGAGGACACTGATTTAAGGTGATTGGCAAATGAAGCAATGCCGTCATGAGGAAAACTTTTTTACGCAGCTCACAATTAGGATCTGGAATGCACTGCCTGAGAGTGTGTTGCAGGCAGATTTAATCAAGGCCTTCAAAGAGAATTGGATAATTATCTGAAGCAAAAATAATTGCAGGACCAGAGGGAAAAGGTGGGGGAGTTGGACTATGTGAGTTTCTCTTCCAGAGAGCTGGCATGGGCATGACAGGCTGAATGCCCTCCTTCTATTCTATGATTCTAAGTGGCCATTCCTCAAGTGTGAGCTTTGGCAGTGAGTGGCAATAGGCTGTTTCACGATGGTGTGCACTGTAGCCAAGCCTGACTGTGTCATCGTCGTCACTTGTAAACTTTCAGCAGGACTCGCCAGTTAACCATCAGAAATGGAATCCTTCCTGGCTGAATATTTGCTTCAATTAAAAGAAAAGCACTATTTAGTGTGAATTTCAAATATATAAGTTGCCTCTATTGGCTTTGGAAATGCCAAATAAGATCCTGTGATGTTTCGATCCTAGCAGTCTTTGATATGAATTGAAAATATTACACCAAGCAGTGAGCCGTAGGTCCCTGTATCAGGTCAACTACTGCAATGAGGCAACTCTCTGACAGGATGCACTTGTAGCAGTTTTCAAATTATTCGTTGAAAATCTCCTGTTTTTAAATTCCACTAGCAATTTGCTGTTGCCTTACATTTTATTGCTGTTAATATTAGTAATGCACAGGGATAGAATTATGGTTCCTCTCACTATCAGTTGACCCTGCATAATTCATGTGCTGGTATTATTAATAAAATAAGTAATATCTCGTGATACAGTACATACCTGTACAGGCACGTGGATTGGGGTGATGCATACAACCATTAGTTAAGGGAATATCTTGAGGTTAAGGATAATTGAAATCCAGGAGATTTCATTTCTGAAAGGCCCTTTTTGATACATTAGTACAGTGAATAAGTAGCATAATAAGGGACTGTGTGCATTATTCAGAACTAAATGATGTACTCTGTCAGGTCTAATAAATGCAAATGATTAGCTTCTGAAATGTAATTTCGTAGTTTGTTGCAGTAATGGATATTGTACACAAAATGTAAATGAAAAATGTAAAATGTTAGCCTGTAAGGCAGGTTTCAAGCAATAAATATAACAATAATACATTGATTGCATTAAAATATTAAATTTTCACTGCCTAAACATTCATTTACTTGTAGAATTGCATGGCTGCAATGAAAACAAGTTTAAGGGCGATCATTAACGATGTTTCATCAGGGAGCAGCAAAGCACTTAACTATTTAATGCTTTTGACCAAACTATATGAGGAGACTATAAATTCAATATAATTTGTTTTTAATTGACATTTAATTAAATGAGGTTATCTTAGCAATGAAACATTAGAATAATTTTCTATGTGCTAATTACTTGCTGAATTTGGATGGATATAATAAAAGGAACTTTTTTTGCAGCGGTGCAAGAGCAGAGGACCTCGGCTTGATTATTCACAAATCTTTGAAGGTGGCAAGGCATGTTGCTAAGGTGGTTAAGAAAGCCTATGGGATACTTGGCTTTATAAATGAGGATTTGAATACAAAAACAAGGAAATCGGGATAAATATTTATAAATAAAAACAGAAAATGCTGGAAATACTCAGGAGGTCTGTCAACATCTGTGGAGAGAAAAGCAGAACCCTTCTGATGAAAGGTCACAGACCTGAAACATTAACTCTGCTTCTCTCTCCACAGGATGCTGCCAGACCTCCTGAGTATTTCCAGCATTTTCTGTTTTTATTTCAGACTTCCAGCATCCATAGTATCTTGCTTTTAAATATTTATAGATCTCTGGTTAGGCATCCGCTGCAATATTGCGTACAATTCTGGGCACCATGGTTTTGGAAGATTGTAAAGGCCTTGGAGAAGGTAAAGAGGAGATGATACCAGGAACTTCTGTTTTGTGGTGAGATTGGAGGAGCTGGGATTGTTTTCCTTAGAGCAGAGAAGGTTAAGGGGAGACTTAATAGAGGTATTCGAAGTTATGAGAGGTATTGATAGCACAAATAGGGAGAAACCTTTTTCTGGCAAGTGGATTGGCAACTAGAGGTCAGGAATTAAAATCATTGGCAAAAGAACGAGAGGAGTAATGGTCATTAAGATCTGGAGCACACTTACTACAAGCGTCGTGAAATCAGATTCCATAGGAACTCTTAAAAGGCAAATGGATATGTGGTAGGAGAGGACCCATTTTCATGGTTACAGGGAAAAAGCTGGGTTGTGGGACTAAATTGGACAGCTCTTTCAAAGAGCCAACACAGACAACACATGCCGAATGGCTTCCTCCTGTGCTGCAAACTTCTGTGATTATATAATTTAAAGATGGCTGTGAAATACTACTATGAATTCTTCCCCAATGCAGTGATCAATATCAGTTGATGGAGAGAGGAACCATAATTGTATCCCTGTGCATTATTAATATTAGCAGTAATAAAATGCTGCATAACAAGTTTGAGATATTTGTAAAACATCTCAAGCACTTGGTTAAATTTTTGACAGTGGCACTGAAGCCAGCTCATCTGAAATAACAATAATATGCAGTTTTGGTCTGTCTTACTTTTGTTTGGTTGGATGTTGAACCAGTGAAATTTTGCAGCTGTGGGATGACAGTTGTCCGAATGGATGACATTTTACTGCGGAACAAAAGTGCCATGTGCACGGAGTGTAACAAACTTTCCTATCTGATTTTCCCCTCTCCTTGTCCCATTCCTTCCCCTTTCAACACCCTCCCCCAACCCTGCAGAGGGGAGGCATTTCAACTTCATCTGATGAAATTAGGCCAAGAGGTCAAAGTGTGAGGACCCAGAGCTTGAAGCTGTGTCAGTCCACATGTTCTTTGACATTCCCACCTCAAAAAAATCTTTAATTTTCTGTGAACTGCTTCTAGTGGTTGCTGCTTTGAGGTTCAGCTGCTCTAATGTGGTGTCGACTGGAGCACGTGAGGCAATAGTTGCTGGTGGTGTGGTAGGTTGGGGGGTGGTTGGTGGAGAAAAAGAACAGTGAAGATAAGGAGAGCCAAATAACAACATTAGCCTGGCTGGAGGAATTGGGGGCAGGTTGCGGGGTGGGGGGGAATGGCATGGGAGGGATAGTTGGCCACAAGGTATACCCTGGCTGGAGGGAACGGCATGGGGGGGAAGGTGGTAAATATGGGTGGTAAACATAGGTGGGGAACAGGATGGCATGACGGGGGGCTGGTGGGGGAAACGGCATGGGAAGTGGGATGGAATGGCATGGTAGGGATGGAATGGGGTATGGGAATAGCCAAGAAAGAAGGGGTGGTCTGGGGATATATGAGAGGGATGAAAGGAATGGGATGGGTATGGCATGGGATGGGAATTTAAAGAAGTGCTATTGCAATAAAGATACTCATTTCACCACAAAAGTTTTGTGGGTCTCTGCTAGTTATAACTAAAATGAAGTACTTTTTGGAAGTTCTTATTTGCATTTGAAATAACCTTGTTCCCTCAATGTATGGCCTTAACCTATACAAATAACAATGTGGTATACATTTGCTACATTGGTGTTAATTAAAAATGTTGAGTGAAAAGTTCAAAATCTAACCTAATCTTTAACTAGCAGCAGATATGCAGCATACACAAATGTGCGTAATTTGTATCCTCATTGAAACCCAAAATATGGGCGATTGGATGTGTAGCTGTCTGCATCAGTAGAGTTTATTTCCTAATGTTTCATTGAGCTATGCAAGTGCACTTTTATTGGTGACAAACTAGGTTTGTTTATTGGCTGTATGAAAATTACATTTAATAGAAGTACATAACTTTGGAATAACTTCCTCAATTTAGTTCCACTTACATTTAATGAGAGTGTTTTCTTAAAACACATTAGAGAATCACGTGAATGATTTCTTATTCATGAATAGCTGGAGGCATTACAAGTTAATATATTATGTCCTGTCTCTTCAAGAAATGCATTTTCTTCAGAGTAAAAACGAGCATTAGTTTAATGAGTTATCTTTACTGTCATGCTAGCCTTCCACCTGCCAAGAATGAGGCGAGTTTAGTTTGTCATAAACATTGATTTTAAACTGTTACTGGAGTGAAGAAGACTTGTTAAACAGATCAGCTGTGGTTGGAAAAGACATTTTCACATCAACTGACAGTGTTTGGAAGGACAAAGCAGCCATTCCCTGACATTCAACCCACTTTTGATCACCAGACGTTGAAGGTGGAGGAGCTCACATTCCAGGTTGACTGCTAAGATGGCTGAATACACAAGCAGACATGGTCAAACCAGCTAGTCACGTGACTAACCTGGGCAACCTGAGTTTTTTTGAATTTGTACAAACAGTTCGGGCAGAAAGCTGTTTGCTCCTGGATTGAGACGATCTCTGTCCTGTCTGCTCTCATCTCTTTTTCACAAGCCTCTGAATCCACATGAACCACAGGAGAGAAAAGTCTATACAGCGAACAAGATTTAAGAAGAATACTGGGCCCCATTCAAGGACTCTACAGTGAGCCTGAAGAACCGTCACAACGACTCTTCAGATATTGCCTCAAACTTTTCCACTTCAGTTTTTCTTCCCTCTTCTGTCTCCATTTGTATGTGTGTATTGCGCATGCATGCTAGC
The DNA here is from genome assembly GCF_036365525.1 of Heterodontus francisci. Classification (NCBI taxonomy): domain Eukaryota; kingdom Metazoa; phylum Chordata; class Chondrichthyes; order Heterodontiformes; family Heterodontidae; genus Heterodontus; species Heterodontus francisci. The sequence goes on along the minus strand of NC_090373.1, from coordinate 150,547,599 downwards.
GTGGGTGCGTCTTGTATCCGTGGGCGTTAACCGAATTAGAGTTTAACTTTAATAAATTTCAACTTTTCTTCTTTAAACCTAAGAAAGCCTGTTAGTGTTGGTTTATTTGCCTTATAATTGGAAAGCGGTGAAGAAGGAGTCACCAAGGGGGAGCTAAAAACACAATGTGTTTAAAATTAAACCCTGTTACAGTAAGACCTGGTGAAGAATGAGAGGGACCCCTAGACACCTTTCTCACTTGCTCGTAGCATTACTGTAAGTCAGCCTGGTTCCTCTGGCTAAACTACAAATTATTTCATTGTAACAAGCCTTGAATACATGTTCTCAAGCCAAGGGTTGTTTAGGTATACAAAATGAAAACTGGTTAAGAAGGTTTATGAATGTGACTCACAATTGTAACATTACTCAAGTTAAGGTGAATGCAAAATTAGTTAGAATTATAATTACTATGGCAAGACAAATTTGTTTATGTCTTTGTACATGACCAATGAACCATCTTGATTTCTTCTCACCACATTGCCCTTTGAATTTGGGGGTCATGCATGATTTCCATATGTTTTATTTTGCTCTTTTAAAAACTTGCCGCTCATATTCCGATCAGTTTCCGCTTCCCATTCACGAGAGTTAGCTAATTGAGCTGTTCCAAATCCTCACCCTTTTAGTAAAGTTAACCCTTCTGAAATGTAGAATTAGTTGCAGATTACCAGTACCTCTGGTTCCATCAACTAATTGGAATTATATAATATTGTGATCTGTTGCCCAGGTGTTCTCCCACATGGTGGTCTGATACAAAGTTGGGCTCACTATTAAACACTAGATCACATGATTACCCCAGTTTGATTTGTTCAAATGCATTCGTTGGAATGGATAACTTGAAATATAACAGAGTAGAAGTATTCTATTTTTCCCTGTTTATCATTTGAACACCACAGTACTAGTCTAGTGGTGACCATTAAACCATTGTCGATTGTTGTAAAAAACCCATCTGGTTCACTAGTGCCCTTTAGGGAAGGAGATCTGCTGTCCTTACCTAGTCTGGCCTGCATGTGACTCCAGACCCACAGCAATGTGTTTGATGCTTAAATTCGCTCTGAAATGGCCTAGCAAGCCACTCAGTTGTATCAAACCGCTACAGAGTTTAAGAAAAGGAATGAAACTGGATGGACCACCTGGCAATGTCCCTGACGCCACCATCACCATCCCACCGGCAGGACAGACAGACCAGAGGTGGCGGCACAGTGGTATGCAGTCGGGAGGGAGTTGCCCTGGGAATTCTCAACATTGACTCCGGATCCCATGAAATCAGATCAAACATGGGCACGAAAACCTTCTGCTGATTACCACCTACTGCCCCACCCCCCTTGGCTGATAAATTAATGCTTCTCATGTTGAACACCAATTGGAAGAAGCACCGAGGGAGCAAGGGCACAAAGTGTACTCTGGGTGGGAGATTTCAATGAACATCACCAGGAGAGGCACGGTAGCACCACTGCTGACCGAGCTGGCTGAGTCCACATAGCCGCTAGACTGGGTATTCGGCAGGTGGTGGGAGAACCAACGAGAGAAAAACCTACTTGACCTCATCCTCACCAATCTACCTGTCATAGATGCATCTGCCCTTGACCATATTGGAAAAAGTGATCACTGCACAGTCCTTGCGGAGACCAAGTCCCGTCTTCACGCTGAGGGTACCCTCCATCATGTGGTGCGGCACTGCCACCGTGCTAAATGGGATAGATTTCGAACAGATCTATCAATTCAAAACTGGGCATCCATGAGGCACTGTGGGTTATCAGCAGCAGCCGCATTGTATTCAACCACAATCTGTAACCTTATGGCCCGGCATATCCCCCACTCTATTATTACCATTAAGCCGGAGGACCAATCCTGCTTCAATGAAGAGTGCAGGAGGGCATGCCGGGAGCAGCACCAGGCATATCTCAAAATGAGGTGTCAACCTGCTGAAGCTACAACACAGGACTATACGCATGCCAAACAGTGAAAGCAGCATGCAGTAGACAGGGCTAAGCGATCTCACAACCAACAGATCAGATCTGAGCTCTGCTATCCTGCCACATCCAGTCGTGAATGGTGGTGGACAATTAAAGAACTAACTGGAGGAGGAAGCTCCACAAATATTCCCATTCCCAATGATGGGGGAGCCCAGCACATCAGTGCAAAAGACAAGGCTGAAGCATTTGCATCCATCTTCAGCCAGAAGTGCAGACTGGATGATCCATCTGGGCCTCCTCCTGAGGTCCCCAGCATCACTGATGCCAGCCTTCAGCCAATCTGATTCACTCCATGGGATATCGAGAAACAGCTGAAGGCACTAGATACAGCGAAGACTATGGCCCCTGACAACATTACGGCAATGGTACTGAAGATGTGTGCTCCAGAACCTGCCGTACTCCGAGCCAAGCTATTCCAGTACAGCGACAACGCTAGCATCTCCCTGGCAATGTGGAAAATTGCTCAGGTATGTCCTGTACACAAAAAGAAGGGCAAATCCAACCCAGCCAATTACAGCCCTATCTGTCTACTCTTGATCATCAGCAAAGTAATGGACGGAGTCATCGACAGTGCTATCAAATGGCACTGGTTCAGCAATAACCTGCTCAGTGACGCTCAGTTTGGGTTCCATCAGCGCCACTCAGCTCCTGACCTCATTACAGCCTTGGTCCAAACATGGACAAAAGTGCTTAACAGTGAGGTGAGAGTGACTGCTTTTGACATTAAAGCAGCATTTTGCCAAGTATGGCATCAAGGAGCCCTAGCAAGACTGCAGTCAGTGGGAATCGGGGGAAAATCCTCTGCTGGTTGGAGTCATACCTAGCACAAAGGAAGATAGTTATGGTTGTTGGAGGTCAATCATCTCAGTCCCAGGACCTCACTGCAGGAGTTCCTCAAGGTAGTATCCTAGGCCCAACCATCTTCAGCTGCTTCATCAATGACCTTCCCTCCATCATAAGGTCAGAAGTGGGGATGATCGCTGCTGATTGCACGATTCGCAACTCTTCAGATACTGAAACAGCCCATGTCCATATGAAGCAAGAGCTGGACAACATCCAGGCTTGGACTGATGTGTGGTGTGAATGATACTTGCCACTTAAGTGCCAGGCAATGACCATCTCAAACAGGAGAGAATCTAACCTTCTCCCCTTGATGTTCAATGGCATAACCATCGTTGAATTCCCCCACTATCAACATCCTGGGGGTCAGCAGTGACTAGAAGCTGAACTGGACCAGCCACATGAATGCGCTGGCTACTAGAGCAGGTCAGACGCTCGGAATTCTGCAGCGAGTAACTCAGCTCCTGTCTCCCCAAAGCCTGTCCACCATCCACAAGGCACAAGTCAGGAGTATGATGGAATACTCTCCACTTGCCTGGATGGGTGCAGCTCCAACAGTACTCAAGAAGCTCAACACCATCCAGGACAAAGCAGCCTGCTTGACTGGCACCTCATCCACTACCTTCAACATTCACTTGCTCCACCACCGACAGAGTGGCAGCAGTGTGTACTGTATACAAGATGCACTGCAGCAATTCACCAAGGCTCCTTCGATAGCCCCTTCCAAACCCACGACCTCTACCACCTAGAAGGACAAGGGCAGCAAATGCATGGGAACACCACCACTTGCAAGTTCCCCTTTAAGCCACACACCACCCTGACTTGGAACTATCCTGCTGTTCCTTCACTGCTGAGTCAAAATCCTGGAAATCCTTTCCTAACAGCACTGTGGGTGTACCTGCATCATATGGACTGCGGCGGTTCAAGGAGGCAGCTCACCACCACCTTCTCGAGGGCATTTAGGGATGGGCAGTAAATGCTGGCCTGGACAGCGAGGCCCACCTCCCCCAAAACAATATTGCACAAAATCCAACAATCTGCAATTTTTTAATTTTATAGAGCTCTGGATCAACAAAAATGTTGTGTGCAGCAGCCTATTTTTTCTTGTTTTTATTTTTTTTAGTGACATTCCACAGCTGTTTTGCACTTATTTTGTTCCTGTAAAATAAAGGATCAAAAGCATGTTATCACTTCAATAGCAAGTTTTTAGCAGGCTATGTTACTGCAGTGAAAACACTGCTAATGTGCTGCGCTCTTGTTGCTGCAGTAGTCATGTCTACCACAGCAAAAAACTGTTCTTGATGCTTAAAAATAAATCAATTAACAATGCATATAACAATCCCTTCACATACTCCTCGATATATTACATGTCTAACAGGGTACTTCACCCTCATAATTCTGACCCCTTGAAGGTCTGACTGGAACACAGAGTTTTAAATGGGATGGGGGAAAGATTGAAGAAGCTTGGCCTTTTCATCTTGAACGAAAGTGTCTGAGATCTAGTCCTGCAGAGGTGCCTAAAATATTGAACAATATGGGTGAGGTAAATCTGGAAAATTAAATTGCAAGAGTAGCGCAAGTATTAAAAGGTAAATCCAGGCCTAGCTACATCTTCCACCACTTGCTCCATTAAGGTAGTTGTGGTGGCAGTGTGACGCTTATCGCTAGATCACACCTTGAACAGAACCTCTACTCCTCTGGCACTTTCCCCTCCTTGGAACATCTCACCCTGTTCCAACTTTCTCACCTCTCTTTCAGAATCATTATTCTTTATCGCCCTCCCAAGTATGATCATTTTATCACTGAGATATGTTAGCTATTTTCCTTCCTCAGCCTCTGCACCGAACGGCTTCTCATTATCGGTGGTTTCAACCTCTATCTCAACTCATCATATCATCTCTTCTCTGAGGTCACTGTCCTCATATCCTCCCTAAATCTCTTCCTCCAGGTAAACTCTTCAACCCATATTCGCAGCCACCCCCCCAGACCTTGCCACCTCACATGGTCTTGCGAGTCCCATCATATCAAATACAGACAAGGCTATCCCTGATCACTTCCTTGTATTACTCACCACCCACATGCCTCAACCCTATCTGTATCCGTCCATGAAGAAAAAACTATCCCACAATTCACTTAAAACAGCACTTTCAAAATCCCAACTCTATAGCCTTTGGCCCTCCATTCGCCACAATATTTCTGCAGCTACTGATTTTCTCAACTGCACCCTCACCTCCACCTTTGATGCCCTAGTCCCCAATTAAACCATTACTCTCTCTCACCCTGGCCATTCCCCCGGTATGGCCTTTATCTCTGCACCCTTAAGTTTAAAGGACACAGACTTGAAAGGATATGGCAGTCAACTGGTTTAGTCATCCACCGCCAGATCTGACTGGACCACTTAAAACATTATTGGGTCCCGCTGTCGTCTGCTAACACTGCTTACTAGTCCAGGATCATCCTGGAATGCAAAGATAACCCCTGGCTTCTTTTCTGTACTCAAACCATCGTCTTAAACCCCTCTCACCTCCAATGATGTGCGAGGAGCTCCTTAAATTGAGTGTCAGCTGAAATAATGTGTTCAAGCACTGGAGTGGGGCATGAAACAATAACCTTCGGACTTTGAGTTGGGAGTGCTGTCACTGGACCAAAGCTGACAACTAGTCTGTACCTGCATATACTTTTGGCATTTTTAGAATGATGGCAACGCTAATAATTTTATAGATTCTTAGCTACATTTCTAAAATGAATGTAATTGAAAATCAAACTGACTCTTCTCGAAAAAGCTTCTATTCATTGACTTTTGCAAAGCCCACTCAGCATTCTGAAACTGCACATGGTTCTGACCTGATCCAAACTACTGTGACATATATCCAGGTCATTGCTGTGATTTATAGTAATCCACAATATTACTTTCCCTATTTTGCATGTTTATCCAACTTTTATTCAGGCCGCCAGAAAGTTATTGATAATTCTGGTTTTAATCTCAATGTACTTCTAGTATTTGTTTTTAAAAAATAAGTTGTATGGGACACATAGCAGTGGTTAGCACCGCAGCCTCACAGCTGCAGGGACCCGGGTTCGATTCTGGGTACTGCCTGTGTGGAGTTTGCAAGTTCTCCCTGTGTCTGCGTGGGTTTTCTCTGGGTGCTCCTGTTTCCTCCCACAAGCCAAAAGACTTGCAGGTTGGTAGGTAAATTGGCCATTATAAATTGTCACTAGTATAGGTAGGTGGTAGGGAAATATAGGGACAGGTGGGGATGTTTGGTAGGAATATGGGATTAGTGTAGGATTAGTATAAATGGGTGGTTGATGGTCGGCACAGACTCGGTGGGCCGAAGGGCCTGTTTCAATGCTGTATCTCTAATCTAATCTAATCTAATTAGCATTGGAAAGAAATCAGCATTGTAATTGGAGTCAGTCAGGTGAGACCTCATTAACCTGTTTTTTTTTAAGACTGCATTTTAATTTCAATAACAGGTCCATTTTCATGGATTTGGGCCTTCACTTTGTACTGCCAATTAGTGGATCCATTGATTATTGTAGTGCACTATTTAGCACCTTGTTCTGAGCACTCAACTTCAAGCTGGCGAAAATGACTATTAGAATAAGCAGACAATTTCAAAACAAGGTTAGAAGGTTAATGAGGTCTTGCAGCAAAACATTCCCAATCCCAATACTGGTTCCATCATTCCAGTTTAATCCACTTTGAGCTCCAATACCTTAATTACTGCATGCCTTCTACAACATTGCACACAATTAAGAAGGGAAATAAAACAGCATATTCGTACTTTGCACAATTATAAATCATACGTTGACAACCCAAAGAAAATTATTAAAAACATGTATATTTTTTTGAAAATGCAACTACTCCTTCAAAAAGACTATGGAAGACTTTAGATGTCATTGTTCATTGCCATGGGATAAAGGAAGTGGAAGAATCCTGTCTATCGCTCCCTAATTTTCTTCTGAATCTGTCTGCCTTGCGTGCACTTGCTCCATACTTTTTTTTCCCCTTGTTTTTGCCCTTGCAAACAAACATCCAAGACTGGTGTATCAACACTATGTTTAGGAATGATACACTGTGCTTATTTACTGAAATGTTCTTGGACCCAGTTCCACAAAGCTGTGCAGGATGAGCACTAAATCACTGTGCATAACTTGTACAGAACAAAATTGATCCTTATTATAGTGGTTTCCATTTTGAATAAGAAGGTTGTAGCCTCAGTTCCACACCAGGACTTGCATGTATAATATAGGATGACACTCTATTACAGGATTGAATTATTGGATAGAAGAGGTCTCCTTGAGAGGAGATGTTAAGTCAAGATTCCAAATGCTTATTTAGGTAGTTTAGGGGTACATTAGGAATTTCATGGCGTTATTTGCAGAAGAGCAGACAGTTCTCTTCTGCATTCTGGTTAATAGTCACCGTCAGCAAATACCACAAAAATATAGTCATATCTTAAAAGACATTTCAACACAATCAGGTTCAACAGAAATGAAAATGACATATTAGAACATAGAACAGTACAGCACAGTACAGGCCCTTCGGCCCACGATGTTGTGCCGAACCTTTAACCTACTCTAAGATCTAACTAGCTACCGACCCTTCATTCTACTATCATCCATGTATCTATCCAAGAGTCGCTTAAATGTCCCTAATGTATCTGCTTCTACTACCACCTCTGGCAGCGCATTCCACGCACCCACCACTCTCTGCGTAAAGAACCTACCTCTGACATCTCCCCGAAACCTTCCTCCAATCACCTTAAAAATTATGCCCCCTGGTGATAGCCCTTTCCACCCTGGGAAAAAGTCTCTTACTATCCACTCTATCTATGCCTCTCATCATCTTGTACCCCTCTATCAAGTCACCTCATCCTTCTTCGCTCCAATGAGAAAAGCCCTAGCTCCCTCAATCTTTCTTCGTAGGACATGCCCTCCAGTTCAGGCAGCATCCTGGTAAATCTCCTCTGCACCCTCTCTAAAGCTTCCACATCCTTCCGATAATGAGGCGACCAGAACTGAACACAATATTCCAAGTGTGGTCGAACCAGGGCCTTATAGAGCTGCAGCATAACCTCGCGGCTCTTAAACTCAATCCCCCTGTTAATGAAAGCCAACACACCATACGCCTTCTTAACAACCCTATCAACTTGGGTGGCAACTTTGAGCGATCTGTGGACATGGACCCCAAGATCCCTCTGTTCCTTCACACTACCAAGAATCCTGTCTCGAAGCCTGTATTCCGCATTCAAATTCGACCTTCCAAAATGAATCACTTCACACTTTTTCAGGTTGAACTCCATCTGCCACTTCTCAGCCCAGCTCTGCATCCTGTCAATGTCCCGTTGCAACCTACAACAGCCTTCCACACTATCCACAACTCCGCCAACCTTCGTGTCATCGGCAAACTTGCCTTCCACTTCCTCATCCAAGTCATTTATAAAAATCACAAAGAGCAGAGGTCCCAGAACAGATCCTTGTGGAACACCACTGGTCACCGAGCTCCATGCTGAATACTTTCCATCTACTACCACCCTCTGACTTCTATGGGCCGGCCAATTTTGTATCCAGACAGCCAACTTTCCCTGAATCCCATGCCTCCTTACTTTCTGAATGAGCCTACCATGGGGAACCTTATCAAACGCCTTGCTAAAATCCATATACACCACATCCACTGCTCTTCCTTCATCAATGTGTTTTGTCACATCTTCAAAGAATTCAACAAGGCTTGTGAGGCATAACCTGCCCCTCACAAAGCCATGCTGACTGTCTCTAATCAAACCATGCTTTTCCAAATAATCATAAATCCTGTCTCTCAGAATCCTCTCCAATAATTTGCCCACTACCAACGTAAGACTGACTGGTCTATAATTCCCAGGGTCATCCCTATTCCCTTTCTTGAACAAGGGAACAACATTTGCCACCCTCCAATCATCCGGTACTACTCCAGTGGACAGTGAAGACGTAAAGATCATCGCCAAAGGCGCAGCAATCTCTTCCCTCGCTTCCCGTAATATCCTTGGGTATATCCCGTCTGGCTCCGGGGACTTATCTGTCCTCATGTCTTTCAAAATTTCCAGCACATCCTCCCTCTTAATCTCAACCTGTTCGAGCATATCAGCCTGTTTCACGCTGTCCTCACAAACGACCAGGTCCCTCTCACCAGTGAATACTGAAGCAAAGTATTCATTTAGGACCTCCCCTACCTCCTCCGACTGCAGGCACAAGTTCCCTCCACCTTCCCTGATCGGCCCTACCCTCACTCTGGCCATCCTCTTGTTCCTCACATAAGTGTAGAACGCCTTGGGATTTTCCTTAATCCTGCCCGCCAAGACTTTTTCATGTCCCCTTCTAGCTCTCCTAAGTCCATTCTTCAGTTCCTTCCTGGCTACCTTGTAACCCTCTAGAGCCCTGTCTGATCCTTGCTTCCTCAACCTTAAGTAAGCTTCCTTCGTCCTCTTGACTAGCTGTTCCACAGCTCTTGTCATCCAAGGTTCCTTCACCCTACCATCCCTTCCCTGACTCATCGGGACAAACCTATCCAGCAGTCGCAGCAAGTGCTCCCTAAACAACCTCCACATTTCTGTCGTGCATTTCCCTGAGAACATCTGTTCCCAATTTATGCTCCCCAGTTCCTGCCTAATAGCATTGTAATTTCCACTCCCCCAATTAAATATTTTCCCATCCCATCTGCTCCTGTCCCTCTCCATGACTATAGTAAAGGTCAGGGAGTTGTGATCACTATCACCGAAATGCTCTCCCACCGAGAGATCTGCCACCTGGCCTGGTTCGTTGCCAAGGACCAAATCCAACATAGCCTCCCCTCTAGTCGGCCTATCTACATATTGAGTCAGGAAACCTTCCTGGACACATCTGACAAAAACTGCTCCATCCAAACTATTTTCACTAAGGAGGTTCCAATCAATATTAGGAAGTTGAAGTCACCCATGACAACAACCCTGTTACTTCTGCACCTTTCCAAAATCTGCCTCCCAATCTGTTCCTCCGTGTCTCTGTTGCTATTGTGGGGGTCTATAGAAAACTCCCAACAAAGTGACTGCTCCTTTCCTGTTTCTGACTTCCACCCATAATGACTCAGTAGACAAACCCTCCTCGACGACCTCCCTTTCTGCAGCTGTGATACTATCCCTGATTAACAATGCCACTCCCCCACCTCTTTTACCTCCCTCCCTATTCCTTTTGTAACATCTAAACCCCGGAACATCCAACATCCATTCCTGCCCCTGTGATATCCACGTCTCCGTAATGGCCACAACATCGTAGCTCCAAGTACTGATCCATGCTCTAAGTTCATCACCCTTATTCCTGACACTTCTTGCGTTAAAATAGACACACTTCAACCCATCATACTGGCTGCAACTTTGCCCTGTCAACTGTCTAACCTTCCTCACAGACTCTCTGCACTCGGTATCTGCCTGTTCAACAGCTACCCCATCCACTGATCCGTGGCTCCGGTTCCCATCCCCCTGTCAAACTAGTTTAAACCCTCCCAAAGAGTTCTAGCAAACCTCCCGCCCAGGATATTGGTGCCCCTCCAGTTCAGATGCAACCCGTCCTTCTTGTAAAGGTCCCACCTTCCCCAGAAGGTATCCCAATGATCCACATATCTGAAGCCCTCCCTCCTACACCAGTTCTGTAGCCACGTGTTCAGCTGCACTCGCTCCCTGTTTCTAGCCTCACTAGCACGTGGCACTGGTAACAATCCTGAGATTACTACTCTGCTCGTCCTGCCTTTCAGCTGCCAACCTAACTCCCTGTATTCGCTTTTCAGGTCCTCATCCCTTTTCCTAGATATGTCATTGGTACCGATATGTACCACGACCTCTGGCTGCTCCCCCTCCCCCTTAAGAATCCTGTGGACTCGATCCGAGACATCCCTGACCCTGGCACCCGGGAGGCAACATACCATCTGGTACAAAAACAGAAAATGCTGCAAGTACTCAGCATGCCAGTCAGCATTTGGGGAGAGAAGAGACAAGATAATGTTTTGGATATAACCCTTGTCAGAATTCATGAAATTTTGATGAAGGGTTGCACCTGAAATATTGTCTATTCTCTCCACAGATGTTAATAGGCCTGCTGAGTGCTGCCAGCATTTTCTGTTTAAGATTTCCAGAATTTGAAGGTATTTTAGTATCATATTTTCTGGAAGAAAATGTTGGATATTCTACCCATCAACAGTGAGTGCAGAGAATTTTTTCATCAGTATGAAATTGCATTGTTAGTCTGCCTTCATGGTTGTTATTGAAGCAATATGCAACATCTATGGTACAAAAGTTGCAGTGCATACCATTGGATTTAACAGCACGCAAGACTGCAGTACATTCTTTTGTGAATAAACTCGATTAGATGAAGGGTACAGGGAACTTTTATGGTCATTGTAGATTGCAGTTTAAATATTTGTTTATATTCCTCTCTATCAAAGTAGTTGCCAGTTTTTTTTAATTATCTATTTGGAATTTAAATAATAAGAGCTGATTATGCACTAACAAAGGGCACAACATTGATTTCAGGTGCCTTGCCAGTATATTATAGAGGTCCCTGAAATATTTTCCCATTTCAGTTGAACATGTCCAAATTACTGTAGTCTCTTCTTCGCGACCCACTTACAGTCCCACTCAATTGTTGAATGAGTGGAAGTGTATTCCCATGATGCACTCAGCCAACCAAGCATGCTTAATGATTAATGAGATTAGTCTGAATTTGGTGTCTGATCCATGTATATATGTTTCCCTTGCGAGAGCAGCAGGAACAGATCTGTTTTATTTTTCTTTTAATTTTCTGTGTTCAATATCTAGGCTCACTTAGTTATGCAGAAGAATGTATTTATAGGTTGTGGGTGCTTGGCAATGTCAGCATTTATTGATTAAACATGATTTCTGGAGAACTTTCATCAAGATCATGTGTGGCTATCAATTTCAAAGTATTTCTTTAGTTGTCATGCAATGAATGGATTTTTTTCACAACAGTGGTATTCACTTACAGCAGATGCAGTTTGTCACAGCAGTCAGGTAAACTGGCAATGCCTGGTGAAACCACACCTGGCTAAGCCAAGCATGTTAACACATCTCGGTTTCTTGGGTCCTAATTCTTTTTAATCTAGGGGCTCCCTGATAGCAATATATTGTGATGTCAATGAAAACTTGCTTACTGCCTCTTTGTTTTCTGACCTCACATTGTGTACAATTATCAAACTGAAGAGTTCAGGCAAACGCAATTTATCTGGCCTGATTTTCCATTTACAATGGACGGCAGACATGCTGAACAAATGATGTCTGCATAGATCAGTCTGCTATAAGCAGCTTACACTATATTTGAAAGAATAAGTGTTGTTCTCAGTTTTCCCAATTGTAAAATCAGCAAACTAGAAAATATGTTGGAGAAATTCAGCAGCCAACTGGTGAAACAAAAAGA